>NW_026623309.1:1796597-1898913 GCF_030028575.1 Malurus melanocephalus
ATCGATTTTTAAGTGTCTTTTAAACCACTCAGATGAATTCATAGGAGCACTGGGGCATCTGTGAGTTATCCAAATGGACATTGATCATACATAATGACCTTGCTTCCACAAGGATCATTCTCTGTATTCYTTTCCTTCTATTTTTTTCCCTTTGGTTGTCTATCCAACATACWRTATATTACAYTAAGATTCAGTCCCCTAGCACCACRYGTGTCTTAAACGTTTTTGCTTAATAAAAGAAATTATATTCCACACACTTGTCCCGAGTTCTGCATTAGCCTCATTATAGCATTTATTTCTCATTCAAATCAATGTAAATGAGAACACAAGAGTTTTTCTTTACTAAGGATCTTTCACTATGATTATATAAACTGCCCAGTGAACCTCACTAAACTTTGGATCAGACTGCTGGCAAGAGAAAACCTCCCCTACTCAGACCACACCAAAAAACTCAAGAATCGTCCATCTTTTAAGGCTAGTGAAGGTCAAAACTTCATCATGGCTGCTTAAAGTATCCTGCACCTGCTCTGCATTGTGAAACTATTTCTTGAAAACTCTGAAATGGCTCCAAGAAGTTTCTCTATATTGTGTCAGATTCCCGAAAGCGCCTGGCTGAGGTTGTTTTTACCTGTGTGGCATCATCATTTGCCTCGGGGTTTTCCTGGGGGCACCAGGGGCTCTGCCCTCTGCAAGTTCTGCTCCTGCATCTGCCCTCTCACCCCTCACCCTCCCGTTCTCCTGCCTTGTTTTATACCACAATAAATAAATACTTATTGGCCAGAAAGTAGATCTGCTTACAAAAAGGGTCACAAAGCCACTAAGTGGCCAAGCCCATATAATTCAAGCATCAGCCCAGTGTGAAATCTGTAACACGAYCTTATCTCATAATGTGCAGTGGTATTGGTGGTTGGTGAATTCTGTCCATTCTCACAAACGAGCACCTTGTTCAGCAGAGGTGCTGCAGTTATTCTGATATACAGGGGGGACTCACAGGCTGTCTTTTTCAGGGGCTCAGGTTTTACTGTCTGGGCAGCTGYGTTTTTTTCTGGTTAGTTAAATCCACACTTAGCTGAAGAGACAAAATGCTGATTTACTTTAATRCAATTGGCAGCACTGAGTTTCACCTACAAAATTAGAGACCTCTGTTAAAACGTGGCTTCCACAATGTTGATTGAACATGACTGCACTTCCATCTTTTCCTGCTGTTACTCAAAGAGAAAGAAATACACAGAAATATTTTAAAAGATGCTTTGTTCTACAAGTTTAGTACAGGTGCATAGGTTAAAACCAGTCTAGATAGGGGCATGTAAGCAAAATTAAGCAAAATTTACTGCAATATTCATACATTTATTTTAAGTATCYCTTCTATTATATTCTCAACAGAAACAAATTATCTTTAAGTAAATTTCATTTCACTTTACTTAAACTAAAGCTTTATTTCSRAGTTACAGTATCCACGTGAACTCCAGGCTRTATTGAAGATACTTTAAAATTACACCATTTAATTAATTCTGGTTTGCTTTCCTGCTTATCTCTCCCCGTGTAGACATGGCATCAGAGCTGCCAGAACAGAACCCGGCGGGGCTGACCTTGGCAGTGTGATGTAAAACCTCTCTGCACAGTCTCCAGCCTGGTACTCCCTGTTCCCTTCACCTCTGCTGAATCACAGTGATGTACTTTGTAACAGGAGCTGATAGGGATCATTTATAGCTGGGACTGTTTTTATACACATAGGACTATAAGATAGTCTTACATTTATTACAATTAAAAAAAAAAGGTGGGGGATTTTCTTTGTTGGTTTTGGTTTTTTTGGTTTTTTTTTTTTGTTTTTTTTTTTTTTTTTTTTTTTTTTTTTTTTACTATTCAGGCTTCTATGGAGCTGTAATTTTTGATGGATGGATTGCTACATAGATAGACATCCTGGCCTTAGTGACCCAGAATTGTCTGTCTTCCTATGTTCTTCAGTTTCTTAAAATTAAATCATCTTTTAATTTTAAGAATATTTGGAAAAYATTTTAAGGCTGCTGCATTTATGATAAAAGAGGTCACAAAAAGGGACACTAAGTCAAATAGTGAGAAGAGCAGCAAAGAAACTGAGGGAAGTGGGAAGCAAACCACACTTAGGTATGAAATGAAGGCTTTTTCTGCCCTTGCTAGAGGTCAGGGAGGGCACTTCCCCTCCAACAGATTCCATGGACAGAGAACACATCTCCCCTTCTCTGAGTGCAGGTGTGAGCCCAGGGATTTGGGCTCTTTCTCCTGGAGACTGTGAGCACGAGAGTGTGAGAATGTGCAGAGCATCAAAGCCTCTGCAGTTTGGGGCGAACGTGCCATGCAATGCTTCAGGCTGGGCTACACCTCTGCTGCTCTGGCCCCTGAGGTGACAATGTCCAACTGTGCTGGACACTGCTGTTCACCATGGACGTGTGAGTTAACAGGAGAACACAGTGGAGAGGGCAACAGGATGTGAAAACTGACCAGTCAGTCATGGCTGGTTTGGTATCCTTGGCTTTGCTTTATTTTGGTATCCTTGGCTTTGCTTTATTTTGGTTTCTAACACATTCTGTTTCACAAAACGTATTTTGTACTCTGCTCTTCTGTGCTATCTTTCATCCAAGGGATCTCAGAGCACTTTACTCACATTATTAATTAGGCCCCAAAACAACCCTGGAGGTAATTAAGTATTTATTATTGTACAGATGCATAAGCTGAARTAGTGTCTGAGATACAGGGCCTTGTTTACGTTAAAGGCCCCTTGGACTGGTCTGTTAACATAAAATGGCTTTAAAATGCTGTAAATTGGATTCTTAGGACTGTTAATGCTTCTTTATCCTTGTTTTTCTTGATTTTGTCTTGTTCAGTGAATTTTCCCAACCTTACACTGTGAGCAAGCAGTGCAGGACTGGTTCTGGTTTAACTTCACACATGGACAGAGCTTTTTGTGTAGGAAATCCAGCCCTGCTCCCAACACCATTTACACCAACAGCTCCCTCTGCAAAGTGTAGAATTTACACATTTCATAACTGCCTTGATTTCACTCTGAATCTGCATTTCCTGTTTACAGTGAGTGCACAGTTCCAAGAGGAGGGAGAAAAAGTGTCCCTGTCCTGATCTGTGTAKTCTGAYTTGCTGAAGGTCACTTAGGTACAGYTGATTAACTCAGCATTGCAATGAAGTAGAAACCAAGTGTCTGTTAATTTGTCTCAGAATATGGGTGATAAAAAAAAATATTTCCATTTGAAAAATGCTCATTTCTTCTGTTTGTAGTTTTTGCTCTTGCCTTTAGCTTTAATTGCTGAAATTCTGCCTGAGTTCCCCTCTAGGTACCTCTGTTTTACCCTGCTTGTAGACATTGATAGAGCAATATTTTTGTTCAAATGATTTTTTGCTCAAAATTTTGCTCAGAAAGAGCATTTTTTCCTAATCAGACAAGTAGATCCTGTGGATAATAACTTGGGCTACACATCTCAAATGAAGAMTGGAARGTGAATCCAAGTGCAGAACTACCCAGCGTGGCTCTGTATTAGTGTGGAGCTGTGGAGAGGTGTCTAATTCTGTCTGTTCTGTGGAGAATTGGTTCACAGCATCACTGTGCCACAACTCCTTCTGCTCCCAGGGCTTGTGTCRTCAGAACTGATTCAGGATCTCTGTGCCACACACATCCCTTGGGGTTTCTTCCCATACAGAGAATTCATGGTGTCAGATGCTGTTTAGAAATGCACGTAATTCCTCTTTGCTTTCCTGTTTACACTGATGGTGTCAGGGTAGTTTTTTSTAGTTAATCGAGGTACCTTCTGCAGCTACTGCAGTAGTAGAATAAAAAATCCAAGCAGTGTTTATTGCTAGTTGATGTTCTCCCTCAACAAGCAGGCTATGAACTTAAAATACTTAGAGCTCAAATGTGGAGGACATGCTGTACAAACTTCAGGGTTGATTTGAATTTTGGGCATAAACCACCTGACAGTTTCTGTTTCACATTGGGCTATTTTAGCTTTTAGTAAGTGTAGAGTCAGTGAGAMGCACGTATGCAGCTGATGCACAAACTGGAAGATCTTTGGCTTTGTTTAATTTGTCCTGACAACAAGTTGCTGCTGTTCAGTTCAGTTTAGGAGTGAAATATCCTTATATTGATCCAAGTGTATATATAAGAGAGCTCCCTCTTGTAACTGGAGGTGTTTCACATTTTCCTTCCTGTGACCAAGTGTTTAGACATGAACTTAGGCATTTATATATCTCAAATACTCYATGGCATTTAAATGAAACCATCTTTCTCATCACTGCATTACTATGGCAGGAGCATGAA
The DNA here is from genome assembly GCF_030028575.1 of Malurus melanocephalus. Classification (NCBI taxonomy): domain Eukaryota; kingdom Metazoa; phylum Chordata; class Aves; order Passeriformes; family Maluridae; genus Malurus; species Malurus melanocephalus. The sequence goes on from NW_026623309.1 coordinate 1,800,901, forward strand.
ACTAAGATTGGGCAGCACCTTCTGGATTATCAAATTCATTTGTTTACTTTCTAATGCAGCTAAGGGATAAAGGGCTCACATTTGCTTTGAGGCCAATTGCTTTCTTTACACCAATAGATAAATTGGTTTGGCAACTCACTCCTGTAATGATTAGAAATCTATTATTTGCAGCCTGTGTATGTGCAAAGCCAGCCTTTGCCATTTATATCATACCAGCTTTGTTCATTAGCCCAAAGAGCACTTCTGCTTGGGGTTTCCTTCCAATACACCTGTGCCAAAAGCAGCTTAGATGTCATTAATAGCCCTTAGGTTTCAGCAGAACTTTATATTAGTCCCCAAGTACTGGTATTCTATGTAATATTGGCAGAGCCCATCTGATTTTTGTAATTTCGCTCCTCAAGATCACACGTCTTGCATGATACTGCTTTCTCCCATAGGGCAACTATTTCTCACCTTTTGTCACCTGCAGATTCAATTAGCACRCTCCTAGATTTCCTATATTTTTGTCAATGAGAAGATCAAATAAACTAAGCCTTCGCATGTGTTCTGGAGGAATTGTTCATGTAAAGTCCCTGCAACCAAATAGCTGCTTTCAGGATGACCTGCACTTCTTATCCACTCCACATTTCTAACAGGCCCTGACTGGTCCATCTTCAATAGTAGCTGCAAATGCAAAAACTTGGTTTGCCTTGCTGAAGTCCAGTTTCTTCTCTATAAAGCATGAATTATCCTTAGAAATGTTAGTTGAATTGAGCATGCAAATCTTGAAAGTATTTTTTTATAGTCTTTTTTTTTTTTGGCTTACCAAACTGAAAAAGAGACAAATCGTGTTTATAGTTTGCAAAAGAAACAGCTGTCCTGTGCTCCTCCATAACATCAGTGACGACTTTGGTTTAAAATGCGTCATGCCACTAATTAGTTTTTAGTGCACACTGCTCTTGGAGGAGTGAGTAACTGCTTTCATGGACACAGCAGAAGCTCATGACTTGCGTGCCCTAAATTAGTGCAAGTCGTGGTTCTCGTGGCTGTGTCACATCTGCGATCCTTCACAAGCTGTTTCTGGATTGTCCTTTTGGACCGTTTCTGCTGAATTGCATCCCCACGCTCAGCACTGGTAAGCTCTGGGTTAAACTAACGCTACCTAACCTGGATAGCACTTGAAAAGAGTCAGGGCTCCAGTCCATGATTGCTCCATTTCCCAGCAATCAGGCTGCTCCCTGGTTCAGAGGCCATTCCATCCCAGACTGTTTTCTCTGCCTCCTCTGCTCTGCACAGCGTGGATAAAGTGTGCCTGGGAGCTGTGAGTGCTGCTGGCACTGCTCCGGGGATCAGTCCTCAGACCTCATTTATTCAGCAGAAGCAGATCAAGTGCTTGCTGTGCAACTTCCTCTCAGACCTGGGGACATAATTACTGTTTAATATGTCTTTTGCATTCAAAGTGCCTAAAAAGCTCTTAAGATTGTCTCTTATTGTATGATGGCTGGTGTGTATTATGTGTCTGTTCCGCTGTGAGGGCACATGAGGGCACAAGGACTGTCCCAGAGAAACTGTCCTTGGAGGATTGAACACAACAGGGCAGGATCAGTATCCACAGTGTCTGTCTCTGGAGGATAGAGAAAAATACTGTAGCAGCTGTGCTGGGGTGTCCTCTCAGAGAAAAGCAGTTGGTGMCTTTGGAAAGGAAGCTGGGAGTGAATTACATGTGGGTGTTCAGGGACCCAGTCCCAGCTCAAGGAGGGAGCAAGGCAACCTGGCAGTGCAGAGAGGACGGTGCCTGCACCATTTCCCACACACATGTCCCTGGGTAGATGATGTTTGGAACACTTGAACACTCTGTAATCRCTAATTTGATGAAACCAAACCAGCTTGATGATTTGGAAGCTGATCTGATTCCATTATAGCCTTTAAATCYTGAAAAAAGCATCTAAAAGATAATCCTTTAGGAACTACTTATTCTTTTGACCATTGCTAGCTACCGAAGTTTTCTGCATTGGGTATTTCCTCTAAGGAATAGAAGCAGACATTTATTTCTGAAAAGCAAACAGTACCACAATAATTTATTTTAAATGTTAGGATAAAGCATTTGTTTCCCTGTAAACAGATATTTTAAATCTATGCACACCAAAACTGTTACTGTTGCTTTTAATTAGAAATTATAATGTTAAAGAAGTAGCCTCAATTTAAACTGCATAGGTAAGGAGAGATTATTTTCAACTAAGTAAGAATGAAAGGTCTAAATGTGGCATTAAATGCTTAAAGTATACAGTTAGAATCCCCAATACACATTTTAATTTTTGTTCAATATCTGAGCTCCTCTGAGTGAAATCCCAGTTGCTTATGAAAAGCTGAGGCTTAAAAACTGTCTAGTGGCCATAGTTTTAAGGTAGAGGGTCAAAGTCTGTCACTGAGAGAATAATTAAGGGTCTGATCCTCAGCTTGGCTAATTTGATGCAATTTCTCTRAGGTTAATGAAGCTTGACAGATTTACATGCGCTAATAAGTTACCTTCAGCTCCATGTTTTTAGTGAGTACAATAATTCCCTTGCCCTTTAAAAGTACAGCTGCAGTTATTTGCTAAGAACTATCTCATAGGCATTTAGAAAATATTCCACAATGAGGGAAAAATGCACAAAGAAACTTGCTGATATAAACCACCAGGACATGAAGCAAGAGGGAATGATGACAGAGATAAAGATGAAGATATGGTCAATTTTTAGGGAATCTGTAGGATCTCTTTCTGTGCATTTGCTTMTGATGAGTTGAATAATAGGATGCAAAATGCACAGGAGTGCTGCTAATTCAATATGTGTTCCTTATGTGAGTGGATTGAGTGCCATTGTGCTGTTGAAATATACAGTGTTCATACCAAATAAATGCAGACAGTCTGTGTGTTTGTCCAGTATCCGTGGAATAAACAATGTCACATGGAAAGATGAGCAGGCCCTAAGACGGATGTTCCAACACACTGAGTTATTCCCCATACCACAGTACTTGGTATCTTGTTTGCTGAAAAATTTTTGAGTTGTTAATAATGCATGAGATTATCATAAATCCACCAACAGGTAGTATCTGTGAGAGCTGCTCAATGAAATGAAAGTAGGATAATTCAGATATAAGCATGTATTAGGAAAGGATTTAAAGGAACAAACTGTTCAGTGTTTTSCTCTGTTCTTTAATGGGGGGTTAGGTTCAAGTTCAGCAAGAAGCATTYGAAGTTTGGGAGTTACTCTCTCTTCACAATGATAGCAGATTTAGATGAGTAAGTGATGATATTCTATGAGAACAGATGGATGGTTTTGTGATCAAAACATCAGACCACTTTCTTTGCAGTCTTTGCTGTACACTTAATATGAACAGACTATTCACTTAACGTTCCTATATCCAGATTTCCCAGCACTAATTTGCAAATAACATTTGCTTGAAAGCACTTGTTTCTTTAGAAAGTGGAAACGATTACAGGCTTGTTTAATATATTAATATACATATATTGGTATATTCAGCATGCTCAAATGTGACCYAAATGTGTGCTGTAGATGGGCATGACAAATGCCAGTCTGGCTGTGAAGGCTGAGCTGGAGCCCAAGCTGGAGAGCCCCTGAGCTATTTACAGTGCAGCACAAAGCAGCCAGAGCTGCTGCTTCCATTGGGCCGAGGGAGTATTAATCCTTAGCAGGAGTATTTATCTCCCACAGAGGTCCTTTTCCTCTCCTGCACACTGCAAACACGTCACTCCAAGGAAAGCTTTGTCAGGATCATTGTTTTCCCTGGTTCTGACCAGACCCATTCCAATGAACTCTGGAGAAAGCAGAAACTCTGATMTCTCAACTTACCCAAATTTATATCTCACCTGAATCCAAATTTTCTGCAGATCAGTTTGTATATAAAATAAAACTCTGGGAATTTAGAGTACAGTCAAAGATAGCTGAATAACCAAGCAAAGCTGTGAACTTTTCAAACAGATTTGTTTCCACATGTTATTTGTTTCAGTCTTAGCAGAATAACATGTCTCCATAAGAAAGAACTGAATGCTATTTTGGCTAATGCATTTTCAGTAGAAACATTATGTTATGTTTAAAGGAACTTTTTGCTTTTAAAGTCTGGATCAAGTTAAAAACAGACATATCATAGTCTGAATTTAAAGCACAGAAAGCTAGAAAACCAGCTTGTAACTGAAATTAGGAGACCATAGAGACAATTCACAMAGAGTTCCCCAATACTGTTTTTCAGGAAACACTGATAATTGAGATTTACTTGGATGGAGTAATTCTTTGGCTTATACATGGGGTGCAAATAAAGCTTTTCTCCAACTGCAAACATGTAATTTATAACACTGCAATATTTTCATGCAGAGTCTCAAAGTGGAAAAAAAGCCCAAATGTGCTATTGTTTTGGGAAATTACAGACTGGGAATAGGATAATCTGATCCAGCTGAAATACAGGAGAGTTTCTGCAAGCGTTATTCCAAGTGAGATTGCTGGAGGACTGAGAATTTTCRCTGTTGTCAAAGAATGCCTTTAACAGTTTCCTTCATGCATTTTTCTTGCAAGTAGCATTTTGTATTTACAGGTAGAGCAAATTAAAGGCAAGACTGTGGTTTCTGTGGGCTTCAATCAGTGGAGCCCAGACGTRCCCTCGAGCAGGTGGCAGAGCATCACTGTGCAGACCATGATGATCAAAATCCCTGCATTTCCAAACATCCTGGAAAACCCTTCTRCTTTCTGTTAGGCTCCACAAAGCCTGATGGGGACTGGGCTCTGCCCGTGGGCTCCCAACTAACAATGGATAGAATTCAGGCAGGTCTAGAGAGAGAAAWTACCAAATTCTCATCCACCAAACACGGGCAAAATAAGCTCAGAGACCCAGGGCACAAACTGAGCAATCCCTAAGAAGTTCAGCCAGTATTATGGGYACTGCAGATTCTGAATTTAGAGAAAATGGCCATTAATAATATCTAAAGCTTTTCAACTCTGTCTCCATGAGAAGGTCAGACAAGCCAACATGGATAGATTGAAAATACTGTTGTGAAAGTCTTGTAGCCCATCACTGAAATTAATCAGGGCATTTTAATTACTCGGGTCCACTCTACAGGAAATCACTGATTAAATGTGAGAACCCTGTGTTTCTGGTGATGGCAAGGAGAAGGAAAATACCTGAGTAATGGTTGAAAAAATGCTCTTTAAAAGGTAATGCTCCAATTTTCTATCATGACACTTTAATGGCCTCTGACTGATGCAATAAAATTCATTCTCACAGACTTACACCAAAACCTCACAWGTAAACAGGCACCATGCTGCCTACTGCAGAAAGCAGCATCTTCCTAGGAAAAAAAARGACTAAAAAATTATAAAATAGCAACACTGAAACATCAATACTCTTGTTACTCTTTCAAATTCTTAGTTTTTTGAATGTCARTCTTAGTTTGGCACAACATTCTTCACAGCCCCAGGTAATATGTGGGTATGTGACTGATTGCAGACCAGCAGTGACCCTTCCTCCTCCCAGATGCAAAGCACACTTACAGTTTTTCAGGACAAATTTCAGTTTTAAAAATATTGGTGTCCTCTCCTCAGCTTGGGTGACTGGCAAGAGTTCTGGTGGAATAAACTCTTCCTTACCATCAATTATGGGGGGTTTATATCACATATTCAAGAAATATAGTTTTTTGGACAATTTTGATCTCTCAGACTTGTGATAATGAGTCGTCCTGCCTCTAGAGTCCTCATGGAGGTTTTTTTTCCCCTCAAATTTACCATTTTTTAAAGAGAATGACCTTTTACATAATTTCAGAACTTTATTTCCTTTATTTCCCAAAGCTCCAACTTCCCTCCCTCTAAACAGATATCTATCACTGCCAGATGTTTTAAATACCAGAACATTGCCTTATATGCAGAGCTGATTTTTTCACTTACGTTTTAAAGCACCAGGGGCAGCTCTCACAGAGGCTGCTGTCAGGGCACTGCAGGTACTTTTTGTACCATGTCTGAGCCCAGCCCTCATCCCCATCCACAGCACGTGAGTCAGCCTGGTTAGCCCTGCTGCTTCCAGCTGGGYCACTTAAAATGGGCATCCTGTCAAAAGCTTCACTGGAAAGGTTCTGGTGTGCTTGAACTCTATCTTTGGCTGCATAGTCCTTTAAAATATCATCAGCTTTTTGAATATTTTATCAACAAAACTCTGTATGAACTGTCTTAATTACAGACCATTTCTCTTCCTTTTTTTGGTTCATTTGAATGCAAATCCTGYTCCTGCTGCTGAACAATGGAAATGTCCACAGCCCTTACTTCCTCACATCAGGGTTCAGATTTCAGGAATCGAAAGAAAAGAGCTGTGCCCAGCCTGAAGAAAATGAGACTGCTTAAAATGCTTTTGAATTGTAATACCRTGCATGCAATATGATAATAGCACTGTGCAGTAATTAGGAAACCTATTGTGTGTGTGTGTGTGTTGTGCCCTACTACATACAATAATGTGTCAGCTATTAACTGAATACTGTTTTTATTTGGAGAAACAACCTTCTGGGTGCTGAAATAATCTCCAAATACACTGAAAGAAAACAACTGTATTTGTAACTATTCTTATTAAGCTCTCCAAAGGAGCACTCTTGATAAAGACAGTGCTGGCAACAGATCTGCTGCAGGTGGAACTAGGTCAGTAAGAAACTGTAAGTCAATAGTTGAAATAATTGAATAGTTTAAATCAGAAGACAATAATTGAAAGGTTCAGCCTTCTAAATCTGTGCACTCTAAGAGTGTCTACGTGACTATGAAATGACAAAGGCTATTACAGTGGAGATMCTCCTTTCTGAAAGATATGACAACAGAAATTATACCCTTGGAAAGAGAGAGAGGTTTGGGAGCTGTATTCCTGGATGGGTGTCAGTATAAACAGATGACTGAGCTCCCTGTCCTTAGGCATCCCTCACACCCCATGAGACTTAYACTGGTATTAACTGGAGAGGTAGTGCATTAGTAGTTAATTTAGATTAAGCCTGTTTTCTATCCCTTTGAGAGGGGCTTGTATATCCTTTGGGTTCCTGGGCAAGTTGTTAATTCATGTAACAGGAAGGAAGTTGGAAAGAACTCTAATGGAGTTTGGTTTTTCTTGGTTTGATCCCTGTGTTTTATGGATGTGCATATGGTCAAAGTCTCTTTTTAATGCCTCTGTGCTATGTCATTCACGGCTTGTTTCAGCTTTACTGGATTTTTATGAGCCAAAGTGGAAAAGAGTCCTTGTGCCTTACAACCAACATTTAGCTTGATGCTATATTCCTCTAAGGATTACAGGGTTGTATTTGTTCCAGCAATGTCAATCAGGATCCTTGTACAGAGTGAGGTGAGCTCCAGATGGGCCCCTAAAAGGGAAGAAGACCTCACCCAAAGGCTCAGAATCAGTCACATCCACATGAAGAAGCAGCCTCCTATCCTGCATGTTTGTTTACTCAGAAGTGTAGAAATTGATGGTTTTCTGAGAAGCCTGTAGGCAATCCAGAATAAAATTCAGAACACAATTCAGAAACAAGACAGAAACGGTGAAATAGGGAACTTGCTGATTTCTGCCTGTCATAAACAACTCACAGTCACAAAACTGTGTTTCCTCTGTGCTTCAGTGGCATCCTTGCCTTGTGCTAGGTTGGTTCTGGAGAGCCAGGATCAAATGGTTTGTACAGCCCAGAGCTTTGTAAACACACTGGGCCAAATCCTTCTGTATTTTCATCACTAACCACCAACAAATGATTACAACAGATGAACTCATGCAGTGAATGTCTTGGACATTGTTACTGTTAAGACAGATAACAGTGCTCGAAACTCAGATCTTTTAAGCTAAAATAAAATGTGTTACCAAGTTTTAATTCAACATTTGTTTTCTATAATAAATGAGACTAAAGTCCTTTCCTATGAAAAACATTCCTTCCTCAAACTTAAAAATATCAAGTTATAATAGTGGGAAAATAACATGTGCTGCTAGCATATTGTGATTATATTCAATTAAAGCTTTTTTCTCCATTTTCCAGACCATAGTAAAAAGAAAAATTGTTCTATTTTTGTCAGCACTGCACTAAGAGCAGTCAAAGTGAATTAGTTTTCACTGATTTTCACAGTAATCTGTAAACAAGATTTATTAAAGTAATTAAATGAGGATTTCATAATTTGTAAAGCATTTAACTCAGAATTTGGAATAGTTAGAAGTACTAATATACTTAGAATYGATTCATCTTTAGATTATGTAAGACTTGCAGATATTGCTGCATCCTAATGGAATTGCAATCAATTATGAACTATGGGATTCGTGCTCATTTTTGTGAAGTGTCCCTTTGAGAGAAGACCTGTGATATGGCCACTGGGAGCAAAGGAATTGTACAAAGTCAGCCAGTGTGGGAATGCCACAYGCATCTTCCTCTCACAATAACCTGTCTATAATATGTTAATTACCCCAAAGATTTCGCTCCCAGTCTTCCCAAGTCCCCATTCCCTCGTTTGCCTGGTGCTCCCCGTGGATYTCAGTGCAGAGCAGTGACCCCAAAGCTGACCCCATCCACCATTCCCTGCCAGCTGCTGCTCTCTCCATCCTCCCCAGGCTGCTGGGGCTGGACAGGCTCTCACRGCTGCTGGGGCTGCTGCTCAGGTTCAGCCACTGCTGCTGTGGTTGCATCTCAAGAGATGCAGCTCAGGAAGTCACCTTCTATCTTTTTGTCAAGCCCTTGTCTGGTTATTGTTCATTGGAACTCCAGCCAGCTCCTTTTAGCAGTCTCTTCTATAACCTGGTGTGTCAGCGCCAGATGTGTGGCTAATTCTAAAGGATTTTTGATGCTTTCAGGAAAAAATAAATCCCAACAGTGTTTCTTTGGTAAAAACATCCATTCTCGTCCCTTTTGATGCCTAAGTGGGGTTTTTGTTTCTAAAATACAATGTGATTCTTTACAAGGGAGTAAGATTTTGCTGACATTAATTGCTCCTCTACTCCATCTTCTGTGGGGAGGAATGAGATGGAACMGTTATGGAATCCACATGCAGTTGTTAATACATAAAAAATACTGTTTTCATTTTTGTATCCCAACTGATTAATTCAGTTTTCAAGTGTAACAGTTACAAAATATTCTGCCCRGGAATACTGGGCTGCAGCATCAGTCTCACGGCATTGGGAAGTTCAGGGAACTGCKCAGTTAAATGTGTGATATCATCAGAACCTCCAAACTCTCTGGTACYGAATCCATCACTTTTATGTGGTTCTGACTATGGTTTCAAAACCTTATTTCACCAGAAGCAGACTGTTCCCTTCAGGTCTTCTCACTTAAACCCTGAGAAATTTACCGTCTATCCATTGCTCAGCTGCTGCAGCAGAGCTCCAGGGAGGGACTCCATCTCCAGAGGAGTCACTTGTCACCAGCAGGCAAATGAGAGATCCCAACACTCAGCCCCTCTCTCTTTCAGTCCGGGAGGCTGTTGAGTACCATACATATTCACTGCAGCCAGGCTGTGCCTGCAGGAGCTCCCTGGGGACACAAAGCAGCGCTCACTTTGTCCCAGCCCATGGCACCCCTGTGGCTGTGCTCAGCTGCCAGCCTGGCCAGGCTGAACTCACACTGCTGCAGGGTTTGGCTGTGTCCCTTCCTGACAGCCTGGTGCAAGAGAACTTCCCATTCCCAAACTGCTCTTTGATCCCTGCGAGGTTGATTTAGTTCGGCTTTTTCGGAGGTTGGGTTTTTATCTTTCCCTTTGATCTATGATGTCATTCACTGCTGAGTAGATCAGTCTAATATCAAGTAGAATAATTATTGACTGGAGACTGTGAGTCCTCTGGAAGAAACCTATTGMTTATAGAGTGATGTAACGGGCATAAAAATATTATCTAAAGAAATTYAGTGMCAGATTWGGSAATTGTTGCTAATTCTTCTCTGTACATCGTTCAAATATTGGAAGCACCTTGCTTAGTGATTTTGTCTGATCTCCTTTTTTCCCTTTGAGTAATATTTGCAGAAACCGATCTTTCTACATTTCTCTATCTCACCCTTCTACATCCTTCTTTGACTCCTCACCTCCTGCTGTTTCAATTTCAAGGWTATCAATAATTAAAATATCTTTCACATTTATACACAATTTAGGTAAATTGAAAATAAATTATTAGATAGAGGAAGTCAGAAGTCCTTCCTCACATTTGCGTAATGGATATGCAAGGAGAGAATAACTGGCAAATTTCTACTAATTAAGTAATAGCTGAGATTTTTCTATCAGCAATGATTTTATTCAGCAATGATTTTATTCATCATTCAGTCTCCACTGGTGAAGAACAGGGGAAGCTGCAGAGTTTTTTTTTAAAGAAATTTTAAATATATGGAGCAGAAGTGCTAAAAGGGACTCAGAGCCACATGGAGCAATTGCTTCCCTGCAGAAAAAAATACTGGCTACTTTATTGCTCATTATTTCACAGATTGCCTCTTAACTGCAGTTGAGAGAACAGGACCTGTGAATAATATATATATATATATATTTAATGCTGTAGTTATTTCAAGTTGATTTTCATTTTACTGTCCATGCAGTCTCTTTGGAAATGCAACATTTGCATGAGCTTCTGCCTCTGATCTTTGCCTGGAGACCTGGGTGGGACAGACCTGGCTAACACAGCTTAGCTGCTCATCCTGTAGCATCCAGACTTCCAAGCCATGCATAATATGGTGTTTACATGTATCAGAATTGCTAAATACATTTTATTTCTATATATTTTCCATGACTGTTCACAGCAATGTAAAATTTAGCATAGTATTTTACACTTTTGTGACAACATAAAGGATTTTAATTCCATTCTTGTGACCAATGGGTTTAGGGTTGTTCTGTATATTAGTTTGGATAATGGTGACATTGATTTTATTTCCACAATAATAAGATATTAAGCAGTCAAACCTTCTACAAATAAGTATGTTTGATGTATTTGAATGCCAGTATGACTAAMGTTTAAATTTAGTGCCATGAATATTTTCTGTTATCCCTTTCAGTTTCCTCTGATCTGCCAGCTGGTAAAATTCCCCCTGGGGTGGGTCCTGACAGGAACCTGGCCCACAGGATTTCAGTGTTGCTTGACATTTTACCTCATTCACTTTTGAATGGCAATGTTTCTTTATTTTGGTTATTYTTACTAATTATTTTTCCCAAGAGAAATGTAAAATATTTTGTTAATTTCTAGGAGGTTTATCATATATAACTGAAAAAAAAAGTAGGTAACTCATGAAGGTAAGGAAATCAGGAAGGTGAAAAAGGAGATAAATTCTGTCTTGAAATTCTCTTCCTCCCCTCCTGGGAYCCACAGCAAAGTCCACTGGTACCAGCACAAGTGACCCCTGCAGCTTCCCCCAGCTCTGGTCTTGTGCCAAGCCTGGAAAAGAGTGACCTGTGAATGGATGAGGTGAGGCTATGGACAGGTACAGCTCCAGACAGCTCTTCCTGGAGCTGTGTAACGAAGGCAGGACCTGTTTCAGCCTCTGTGTACTTGCAGTAGCACATGGGCACTTCATCAGTGCAGYAGCAATTGAATATTGTGTGGATTTCATGCAAAGATTGCGTTCCTGATTATCCAGGAAGCCAATTTCTCCCAAAATTCAAACTGTGATCAAGCAATACATTGTGATGTATATAGAAAAGCTTTTCSTCCTCTAACATTCACATTTGACCTCAAAACTGAATTTGACCCTGACCTCAAAATCTGAATTTTCTTTCCATAGGGTATGTTTATATGCATTATCAACTCAACATTTCCCTGCTCACTCTCACAAATTTTATTAGAAACCAGGAACTGTGGGTTTGTAACTGATTTTGTTGCTGCCATTGTAACATACCGGCAGGACTTAATGTGGAGAGTTACAAAATACCAGCACATGAGACACGGGTTAAAATGTGGGTTGGTTTCAAAGCCAGCACTTCAGACATTTGGCATGTACGTTCCTCAAAAGGCTCCAGTTCCTTAAAATCAGAGTTTTAAGGATTCCCTCTCTCTCTGTTGTCTGGGGAAAGAGCCCACACGTTCACTCAAGCTGGGGATTGGAAGCTGGACAGTGGTTCTACATTGTRACACAATGATAGCTTTCCTTCAAGTGACTTAGAATGTCTGCTTCTCTAGCAATGTTATAATGCATAAAATCCTTAATTTGTTAACCCTGCAATGAAAAAAGAATCATTTTTTAAGTGAAGACAAGGTCTGTGAAGCCAAGTCATTCTTCTCTTTAATGGCACTCACATAACTCTTTTTAGAGCATACTAAAATTATGAGAGCACAAGCCTCTGCCCATTTTCCATTCATGTTTCCATTATCATCAAAATATGAACACATCTGAACTTAGGGGAATTCAATATATAAAGTGCCAATTACTTTTATTGCCAAGCATGGTATTTGCTKTATTTTCCTGTAGCTGCTATTCTCAGTTAAGCTTCTGAGCATACATTGCTAAGAAATACTCATGTGAGGATCTAAAAAATGTCCAGAGATGTACTCAGTTTTGTGGAGTGTTATGTAAAATTTAGAGAATCTGGGTTGCAGCCCACTACTCCTCAGATTGCCCGTATTTCTTGGTTTCAGACCATATTCAGAAATGTGTATTTGGTGGTATTTTAGGTCCCTTCCCTGATCCTAAAGTGGAAAAAGGAGTTGTGGGGGTGGGAGGAAAGATTTTTTTAAAAAAAATGGATGAAATACCACAATTTGAAGACTACAACAGAGTTTTGGCTTAAACCCACTTCAAGTGTGGGGCTACCATGCTGGTCAATTATTTATCTAGYGGGACTCATTCTTCCAGAATTAGAACCGGCATTGTGGTACCAGAAATTCCAGTGCTCCTTCAGAAACAGAGCATGTGTGGGTTTGGCTCCTCTTAGGGACAATTTTTAGCATTCCCATAGTGTGGTGCCCTAGAAATAACAGCGAGAGACAGACAGACAGAGTGAGTGAGGTTAGCACCAGTCCCTGGTACAATGCTGAGGCACATGTGGATATTTATTTCCTGATTGCCAAAGGCAGTGCAAGGGTTTGAGGCTGGTCATGTTACACGAAGGACACCTGCAATATTGCTCTGAGAACTGTGCTGGCCTGTYAAACCAAAATATGAGATATAAAAAGAACAAAGCTCCAACTTTAGAACACAGACACAATGGTAGTTCTGGACTTTCTATTGATGAGGAATTCATTTGACTCTTATTTCATACTGGATTACATTAAACTCAAACTGTACATCAACTGTCCACTGTTGAGTCCTTTAAAATTGATTAAATTATCTGTCTTGAAAGTTTCACTGTCCCTGTTTCATAGGGACAGTCTTCTTGTGTGTTTTGGAACCCACATAGAGAGCAGTTTGAAATCAAAGTGGAAATGATAAAATTATTGAGAAGATCCCAGAAATTGCACTCAGGTGGTGCTTGCAAGAATTAAAACAAGTAAGTATTCTAATGCTTCTCAAACAGCATGCAGCTGTGTCAATACTCAGGGTGGGCTTAGTAGAGGTGGCTAGAAGACTGGCAAAATCCTGATTGATCATGGTTTGCAATGACTTCGTGGAATTTCTTTATAACCCTTAGTTATATTATCTGCAGTTTACTCTGGGACATCTCTAAAAGAGSCTGGAAATATAAATATTGACTGTTGTAAGCCAGTGCAAATTCTTACTCAAATCAGTCTGAGTAAGGAGCAAAAGTTGTGTAATAATTTTCTTCACAAGCACTGGCAGCTGAGATACCCTCTGTCAGTGCAGCACTCATTATCCATTTCCTTTGCAGAAGTTATCTTACCTTGCTCTGCTCAAAAGCATTTCCAATCTGTTATTACTTATCCTGATACCAGAAGAAGTATTGTCAGAGCAATTAGGAGTCCCAAGCCACTCTGAAGGCTCATTGCATTTGATTTTGTAATGTTTTCTCGAGGAGTTTGCCATCCAGCTACAGTTTGCTACCCACTAAAACTTGGAAGAAATGGAACTGCTCACAGAGAAACCTCRGGGCAAAGAAAGGATCATGTGACCYTCTATGCAGCTGTTTGATAAGATGACATTCTTGAAGATAMCAAATATTTAGTGCATTGTACAAAAGCGCAGCTAACCTGCCCGGTGTGCTTGTGGAGGTGATCTCAGGGGGAGCGATGCTGCCTTGCACATTAATCCTGATGAGTTCTGCAGAAGTGGCAGAGCATGAGCCACAGCCTTTTTGTTTCCCAGGGCTGCTGCAGTGCAACCCACGCTCTAGTATTGCTTTTTGATATGCTTTTCAACACCCTTCTGCTCACTTGCCCAATTCTGGTAGCAGCATCCCATTGTAATTCTTTCAAGCACTACTACAGAAACGGGCAAGACTTTCAACACAGAAACCTGCACCGAGTCTGAATCATCACAACACTTCTGTGCAATTCATCTCGCTGTACCTCCCGCTCCCTGCGGTCGGGACTCTTCTGCTCCTGCAAAATAAATCCTCTAGCACGTAACTCACTTCCAAAGGAGCACCCACTTAATTTTCAATTAAACTTCTCACCCATTACAAGTGCCAGACCCCCCCTGCACCGCCCCCCGAGCGGGACCAAACCCCCCCAGCGCCGCGTCCCCACGGCAACCGCACAGAGCGCATCCATGGAAACGAGGGGGCCGGGGAAACAGTGCCGCTCTTCCACTTGTGAAAATACTTTCAAATTGCTAAAACACGGGGGGGAAAAACCCAAAAAAGGCAATATTGAAAGCCATTGCCATTTGTGCCAAACARCGCTCGAGATGGATGGCTGCAGAGATAATGGTCTTGTTTCCACTGTTTGGTTTGTCAGGGAAATGGCTCCGTGTTTATCTTTCCCTTTGCTTGTRCGACAGGATAAAAATAGGGCACATATCTAATGCATACGTGTAGAAATTACGAGTACAAAAATGTGCTTGTACGTCACAGTGAGAATAGATAGTGCACCCATAAATACAGATGTATAACGTGCCTGGTTTCATGCTTTCGATTCAGTTTGAGCAATAGAAAGAAGTGAATGAATAAGATAGTGGGTTATTTCTTTATATATATTGTGTTTCTTGTTTGYATCTGCATTTGTTTGAATGCGTGTCTATATGTGGTTATTTCACTGGTCTGTTTGAAAGAGGTTATTGGTTTAAAACGACAGTACAGTAGATTAAAATATCATTTGTATTTTGCAGTGGGGACATACTTATATTCCGTTTTGCTATTACAAATTCCACAAGGCTATTCCTTGTTTTCTTGCACTTGTATAGGAGCTGTTCTTGCACAACAGAGAAAAAAGGGGAATTAAAGGGTCTGTCATACAGGGCAGAAGGGAAGGCTTTTGTAGACAGCAAATTAGTAAGGATCTGGTAAGGAAGAACTTTCTTCCACAGAGGGTGGCAGAGCAGTGGAGCAGCTGCCCAAGGAGGTTGTAGAGTCTTCCTCTCTGGAGACATCCCAAAGCCACCTGGACACATTCCTGTGTCACCTGCTCCAGGTAACCCTGCCTTGGCATGGGGCTGGACTGGATGATCTCCAGGGCACTCTTCCAATCCTAATAATTCCATGATTCTGTGATTATGCAACCTTGAATGAGCTAAGGAGTATCACAACCCAGAAAGACCGAAGGCATTGATGAAAAATAGGGTCTTGAATACAACAGAGGGAAATGTCCTCTCATCTTCTGTCAGTTGTGCCAAGATTTCTCTTCCCAAGGAGCTGGACACATGGCCAGCGAGACAAAGATAGATCACCAAGTATGTGTTAGAGGGATTGTGTAGGAAGTTGGAAATGGAAAACTAAAATTACAGACTATTTAAATCCTAACCTGTAATTGAATTCCACCGTACCTCAGAAGTCAAAGGCATCATTTGCAGRTGTTTTGTAAAGGAGAGTCAGTTTTCCACTGCCCCACCACGCAGATCTGCAGCTGACTGAGAGGGGCAGGAGCCCCCCAGTGCAGCTGGGCTGTGACAGCCCTGTGACCAACCCTCCTTCAGCCTGGGACTGCTGAACTCTGCTGTGGATGGAAGGCTCCCTTTCAAAAGTGACTGATTTTGAAAGTTTGGGGAAATTAAAAATCAGCACAGACATTTTTGAGACTCATGGCCATAAATAAAATACGTCAACTCACACTTTTGAAGATCTGTTCAGTTTCTATTCTCCTGTAGAGAATAGAAGTGTCCTTGGTTTAATACTTCAAATACAGCTGCATGTAGCTAGGAAGGGGCTGTTACAGCTCATACATATTTCATAAAGAAATGCAAAGTTCTGAACTTTTGAAAACTTCCTACCCTACTAAGCACAGCTTTCTTCTACATAACCATAGTTGTTCCTACCTTCCCTCTTCTTTTTAAATTTATTCATATGTGTTTTCTTTTTCTTGTTAGCTGCCATTTATGTGTTCAAATAGAATTTCTGAAATATTTTCCTGCTTCTTTCAAAATACATGATCCAATTTTCTATTGTTTCTACTATAACATTGTAGAAATTGATATGTTCAGACCAAACATAGATTGCACATAATCAGAAAGAGTTTCAGATAATCAGAAAGGGTTACAGYGTGTTTGGATCTGAAAATATTACTCAACAATGTACATCTATGAGCCAGATTTCCTTAACATTTTTAYTTTTTTAATCAGAATTGGAGTAGATTTGGGTGATTTAGGAAAATTGAGGGAAGTGCTGTTGCTTTCTTCCTATTGTGGTGTCTCTGTATGTTATCAATCAGAAATGACTTGACTTTGGTTTGACATGAAGCTCCTTTATTCCCCTAATTCCTATATTAATATTTAATACTAAATATTTTATTTTGATATGTGCAATTTTTTTAAACAAATAATTGCTATGTGCATCTGCTTAGGTAATGTCTTTAACTCACTATGCAAAAATGATTGCCACTGCTTTATCATCAGAAAAAGGACAGAAGATGAAAGTGTCTCAAATTTGGCGTGTCCTGGCAATATTTTGAAACACATTTGGTATGGTAATGTATATTAATGGTATATACACATATTCTGAAAGCTAAAAAGATTTGTAACTCTCATTTTTCTAGGCACATGTGTCTCTCTCATTTATGTCAGATGAGGTCTGTTATTAAACTCAGTGTTTCATATTTTTCTGGTAGTAGAATCTGAACTAATCTCTTAAACCTCATCCTGTGTCCTCCTCTCTTAGGACTGGTCCACACAAGTCTTCTCCCCAATTCCAGCAGAAGGAAGGTCAAAGRCCATGGTGTATGATTATAGAAATATTTTGTAATTACTCAGATTCCAAATGCTAAATATTAAGCTGAATCCAAAGTTCCGCCCAAGCAAAGCAGATTCCTCTGTTACAGGAGTATCAGTGAGCTGCAGCACCAGAGCCACAGTCCCTGTGGATGGAGCTGAGGCAGGGGCTGTCTATGGATGGATGGTTGCACTCATGTGTGATGACTTTATTGTATCTGCACAGAGTCAGCATTACAAGTAAAATCATCCCTATCTCTAAAATTACAGTTTTGTTCTTTTTAGCTGTTAGTTTTCAGGCACATTTTTGTCTCGTGTCAGTGGACTGCAGTAACAGTATCACCCCTGTCACTCACAGACTGAAATCAGATCTGAGCACAGGCTTCCAGGAGTGTTTACACCTGCTTGTAAGCCTTTGGTGGATGTTTAACCTTATTATACAACACCACTTATTAACAATAATTGTTGTTTAGGTTTGATCTTTACAGGAGGTATATYCCATACAGTCATTAAATGAGTACCTACTTTTGAACTAAATGGTTCATAAGTATTGAAAATTAATGTAACCAGTGATTTATTTTTTTCTTTAATTCAACTATTTCAGAACTCTAAAGCACAACATCTAGACCAGGCAGYCTTAGAAATGTTATCAGCAAAGTGCTGCAGTTTTAGATTGGCACTGTAAGTCATTTTATCACCTTTTTCCCTTTTCCAAAGCAGTGTTCACATATGAAATGCTGGTTCCAAAAGTCAATGAAACCTTTTGAAAACGGAGTAAATTCAAGAAATATAGATGATAGATCATAAAGTAGATAACAATGTATTACGGGTGTGTATATATGATTTTATTTTGATACAGGAGGCCACAATGCATSCTCCACAAATACTGTGCAAATGGCCATAATTCTGCTGGTGCTTTTGAAACCCTTGATTCTGACAGTGAATGGCTGTGGGTTCTGCAGGGTTTTTCATTCAGTACCTGGACATTTTGAGCTGGCTGCCTCTTGGTGACAATGTGAAGCCAGAGTTAGTGCTGGTGAATGGAAGGGAATCAGTGTGACTCCTTTCTCTCTGGCCTGTGCAAAATCCCAGGTGAAGGTACCTTGTGTGAAGGTACCTGCCTTCTGCTGCTGCCCCACTCACTGGATGCACAGCAGGCACTTCTTTGGAAATTCATGGAGTTCATTCTTCCAACAACACTGCTTGGCACCTGTTAGCACTCACAACAAGCAAGCCATTGCATGGCTTCTTCAGACTGCAATTATATCCCATTCTGAAAAGACTGTTTTGAGCTCTGTTTCCCCTTTCCCAACTGGACTCTGGGGTGGTGTGACATTCCATTTCAGCCTGTGATATGCTCARGATGGGTTACATTTCTTTCTGGGGCTAATCAGAAAGCATTACTGTGTCTGCTTAAAATGCTTGTTTAAAAAAGATGTTAATTAAAGTTTCTCCTCTCTGGTGGGAGCTATTCAGCTCTATCCCAAACAAAGCAGCAGTATGGACAGGTATGCCAGAGGTTTAAGTGCTCTAAAGCTCTTGGAGAAGTTCCAGGGCACAAGCCCATGTTATCTGTTTAAGATGAGCCCCAGAATTTTCTCAGACTTAAAAGCTGTGCAGACAGTGAACCTTCAGGTTCAGGCTCGAGGGAAATGCTCGAGCATGCCAAGAGAACACGGAAGCCACCAGCAGTGCCTGGGCAYGGTGCCCACAGGTTTGCTTCCAGATGTCAGTGGGAAAGTCAAATGGGCAGGAGCAGAGCCTGGTGTGCCGTGTCTGCTCCAGAGTCGCTATTTTCAGAGCAGCACAGACTTAGCTCAAGTGCAGCCCAGGCCCCCAGGCTACTGCTTTCCTGGGAGAAGGATCTGTGATGCTATCCTTCAGTAATTCATCAGAGCTCTGCCTTTTGCAGTGGCAAAATAGTTCTCAAAGCATCTCACATGGCTCTGTGTAAAGATTCCTCCAGCACATGATTTAGGAATGGGCAACTTWGATTGCACAAGCTCTGTGTTATTTTTTAATTTCTCTTTCAGCTTACTGTAAAGCTGGACTACAGAAAATGATGACACTTTATGTGTAAGGTGTGTTCATCTGGTTCAACCATTTTCCCTCTTTCTCACAGCAAAGGAATATGTTGCCAAATG
Organism: Malurus melanocephalus; assembly: GCF_030028575.1. Classification (NCBI taxonomy): domain Eukaryota; kingdom Metazoa; phylum Chordata; class Aves; order Passeriformes; family Maluridae; genus Malurus; species Malurus melanocephalus. Next base: position 1,820,224 of record NW_026623309.1, read on the forward strand.
ATGTAGTGGCTGCTAAAATGTTTGTGACATCTGTGCTTTAAGTAAGTATTGCAAACATCTGAGACAGTACACTCTCTACCTCTTTGGGGTGGTTTTTCATGTGTCTTTACAATTCACACATAAGTGAAGGTGGCTCTGTGGTACATAACTGTAACAAATGCTTTTAAGTACGTTATAAAATCTCACCATGGCAACATCATTCTGCTCATTGTATTTATAATGGGAAAAAGAAAACAAGCAAAAATAATATTAACCCTGAAACCTTTCTGAAATTTAGAGGTTGAAAGAGTAACCTAAGTCAGGGTGGGTTTGTTTGGATTTTTTGGTAGCTTTCTGTAAAAATCCTTGAACATGTTACCAGGGAAATAGTAATTGAAGGTAGACTTTTACCTTCAGCTTTATTATGAAACTACCAAATACCTAGCTTTAGTTTGGGTTTGTGTGACCCAGTATAACTTGCTTTTATTAAAAGAAAATTAGAAAGAAAAGGGCATATTTGCCTCCCTCTGAGACCTAASCCTGGGCATGATGCAGAAGCCCAGGCATAGTCATAGAAAGAGTTTGGAAATTACTCCTCAARCACGTTCCTGTCCCCCTGTGCTCTGGCGTTATGTAAACCTGACTCAGCAGGTTTGGCACTCTTCTTGCAGGGGCTTTCCGTGCCTCTGAGGAGTGGCARTGTGCTCACCATTCCCTTGCTACCTCATTTCTGCAGTTTTTTTTGAAGGCTTGGAATCGTCTGAATAAGTTGGGAAGAATAACTGTAAGAGTGTGTCAGGGTGCCTGCACTAGATAACGGCACTTTAAGTGCTCCTCTTGGGATCATCTAGTGGGCTACAGTTGAAGAGATCTTCCAGATAACATGATTCAGAATAACATCAATTATCTCTGTTCTTGCATTTCTCTATCCCTATCCCTATAGTCACCACAGCCCTGTGTTGTAGGAACACTTTATCCAAGCAGTGTGAAAGAGAAGGCGTGTAGGCTCAGTGAAAGGCTCAGATAAAGCTAAATGCAACTGCACTGTCTCAGGCCATCATTCCTCAGGTAAAAAATGAAAATAGACAGATTGTCAGGGAATTTGTCACCTACAAGTTCCTTGCAAATGTGGAGAAATCTGTGGATGGTCTGAACATCTGAACAAACCATAGCACTTCAACACTTGGGTACAGATATAGGGTCTAGAGTTTAACCACCTACCTCAGAAATTATTGGATTTATATCTTATCTCACTCTAGTTCATTCCCATTCATCTAACTTTTTTAGAACAAGTTCTTTGTTTATATTCAATAAAAATAGGGAAGGAAACTAAGGGAAATATAAAGAGATTCTGAATTAAACCCAAAAAATCCAACTATTTTTAATCCTTCATGAATTTTTCATTACTACTTCCCACAAAACACCTCCTGCCTTCTCCAAATGTTCTAAAAAGTGCTGCCATTCTTGGTGGATAAAAGCAGTATAAAAATTATTAAGCAAAATTCCTTCTTTGTTTCTTTTTCAAACAACTGCTATGTAGTGACTTTCCATCCAGTGTCTTCTGCAGTGGGAATAGGTTCTTTAACCATGAGGAGAGAAAAGCAGTCAGTGCTGCGTACAAATCTCTATGGGAACTCGAGCACAGATAAACTCAAAGAGCCCTTTGCTCCTTTACATGAGAATTACAGCATGGAAAGTTCATTCTCGATCACTTCTTTCTGTTTTGGCTTATAGAGGAAAAGTGGCCCCAGTACCAGAGCAAGCAGGAGATCCTCATTCTTTACACTGTGCCCWTTTTTTTCTAGCCATGGCAATTTGAGTAAATTGGAGCAGGGGAGAGTGTGAAGAAGAGGCTGCAAGACTGGGCTGAAATGGTACTATTCTAGATGTCTCAGGCTGAGAGAAAGAGTCAGTTTAAAACCTAGCAGAGGTTGAATTTATTAAATATTGTTTAGAAATGGTTGAAAAACTTGTCAAAGTTTAGCTTCTTTTCTTCCAAAGATGTTTTCCCATGTAAAATTAGATGCAACTCTCAGATGTTTTGGTTTTACAGAGGCAAAATTTCACCAGTTCCCCGGAAGACTTTTCAGAATAGAACGAACACTAAACTTTCAAACCATCTTTAATTCTGTACTGTTGGTACTGTTACACTGAGCCTAGCACTACTGTGGACTATTTCAATCTAGTAAATTGATACATATACACATATACACGCTGTGGCATATGCCTTGCAGCAAGTTTTTTTCTGCTTCTACAGACATCCARATCTTATTCTCTGAGGCTGCATTAGGCAGGAATGGGATGGCACGGGCATGGGCTTATAGGTTGAGTCCTTGTAGTTGCCTTGTAGTGTGAGAGTTGATGTGGCACACAGGTATCTCAGCACACAGGTCACCTGGGATGCACAGACCCACTTTATCAGATCTTCTCTGCCTGCTGTGCTGCATTGAAACCTTTCTTCTGCTTCATGATTAAAGGCACAAGATGCAGCCAGTGCTGCCCCAGTCAGCTGTGCCCTAGCAATAGAAAGAGGCAGCCTGCATTGGCTGCTAGCACAAGACAGGGACCTCAAGGTTTATTTTGGAAATAATGAGTAACACGTATCAAATCAGCTGCTGTGGGGGTGGAACAGCCTTGATCAGAGATCAAAACAGACTGTTAGGCATTGAGCAGACATGGCCTTACTCAAGGAACAGCAGGTGTAAAATGACACCCATCTTTAATACTTGCTATAATCGCCTTGCTCTTAGTTCAGGGCCCTGCTACACCTGAAATAAGTCAGGGCCATAGATTGTCCTTGACTACTAAACCCAGGAACCTCCAGCTGCCTAATGCCATGGCTTGGAGAACAGTGACTATAAAAACTGTTTTTGTTCTAGGTGTCTTCAAGGCTATACAAAATGTGCAGATTTTGCCACTGGGGTGCTCAGAGTGTTCAGCAAAGCTTAATTGTTTGCTTAAGCAGCCTTCAGAGCCAGGAGAGCCAACAGAGCTATAAATTGGCAGGGCTGGCCAATGCGGTTGAACAGCAAAAAGACTTTCAAAGAGACAGTTTTGCTCCCAAGTGCTTATTGTCAGCTCTTTGAGTTAAACAGATTTTAACAACCCAAACAAAAACTCCACAGGGGAGCTTTTTACAAACAGAAAACAAAGGATCCSTGCTCCAGCTACATCAAAGCTTCCCGGCCGCTCTAACCTCTGGTGGCAGATTGTTTCATCCAAGGCCCCTAACTCAATGCTAATGTCAGTTTTCCCGCCCACCGATGAGCCACTTTTTGGAGTTTCCTGATCTAGCTTTTAGCTGACTTCAGACAAGAAACAGGATTGCTGCAGGCAAAGCTACAACCATYCCCATTACCATGGCGTGGTTACCCCCATGAAAGGCGTCTCAGAACACCGTGCTGTCATCAACTTTGAAAGCCTTGTGTGCYTCTGGATTTGTTCACGTTGGAGCCCTCCTATTCAGATTTCCCTCACTGTACCAGCCATCTTCTCTTGTGCAGGCTGAGAAAACTGAGAGGCAGATTTGGGCTGGTGAATCTGAAGATGAGATTTATTTTCGTTTCCTTTTTCAGTTTCACTTTATCTCCCAGCTCARTGTAAATAAAGGATAGTAATAGGAGACCTTAATTTATATAAAGTTCATGGTAGTGAAATCCCAAGCACATTTAAGAGAGAGCAGCATTGCTTTGCATTTTAAGTGGGGGTTTTAAAGTGGTTTTGTTCAGAATATAACAAAATTTAACACTGCAGTTAAAAAGGGGATGTTCTCATAGTTCTGGATAATTAATGACAGAGTAGGATGAGCCTCCTCTGAATAAGAGGCAGAACCATCTCATGGCTACTCCACTGTGAYGTGACACAAAGAAGTACATGCTGCAGTGGTAAATCCACACCTAATGGAAGAAAATGCAYTGGTTGCTAAAAAACCAAGAAAATAATATTTGTGCAGGGTGGAGAAATGAAATATGTGGTTGTACATGAAATGTTGAGATTTAAGTTGTATGGAACCAATTCAAAGTTATGAATCATCAAAACCCACAACATTACAGACCATCTAAAAGTTACATTTTTTTTTCTTTCAAGCTGTGCACTTTTAGCCAAAAGAAATTAATGAAAACTGAATAATTAATTTCTCAAATCTTTGTTACACTGTATAAATTGGAGAGAGAGCACTGAAAAGGAGAAAATTGCACGACAGATCCCAACACAATATAACAATCTCAGATTCACTGGAGTCATCCTGATGCCTGTATTATCACTTCAGCTTCCCTGCTCACTTTAATTACCCAAGCAGTCCCATCAGGATGACATCTACTTCCAAGCACATTGTGTTGCCTCCTCCTACTCAGCAGATCTTCTYCTTGCTGCTGTGTTCAACTCAGCACAGCACAGCCTCGCAGCACTGGTTGGATCCAGCTTTGACAGTAAATGTGAAGCGACAAAAAGCTGGAATGTGGAGTGCTATGGCATCCCAGTCCTGCACTGTGCAGGGAGTACATGAGAATAGTCTGGAGCATTTCACTGGTATTAACAGCATCTTTAGAGCACCATGGTGTTTTGGATGTGGCCACTTTTGTCCACCTGAAATCCTTTGAAGAGCCATGAATTTTAGAAATTTATGGGGGAAAAAAAGGGGGGTTCAAAGTGCTTTCAGGTGAAGGACAGCTGAATTTTAATCTCAAACCAATATGATCTCTTCCCTTGCCTCAGAGTCTGTGCTTCTGTCCTCAAGAACAGATAGCAGAGACACCAGGAGGAACTAGGGCTATGTTACTGTSCTTGAGATCAGCACTTGCATTTGCTTCCCCCTGATAGTGGGACTCATTTCTTTGTTGGAGTCTTTCTGTGGTTAATTAAATTTCTTTCAGGCCAGCAAGTGCCTTTAGATTACAACAGACTGATAGGAGGAGGTAAAGAGAAAGAAATATTCATCCTGTAACATCCCTAATCCATGGAACAAGTGCATCAGCTAAGCAGGAAAGATACGTGAGGAACAAGCTTGTAGGTAAATAACGCAGTGGGATTTGAAATTGAAGAGGATCAATCTAGATTGAGTGAAGGATTGGAAAAAAGCAATATGGGAAACCTATTTTGGGGTATCAACATTAGATCAAACAACTGGGTCACTGTGTAAGCCCTGGTCTGAGGTTAGGTAAGGAAACAAGATGTGGAAAATTACTGGACATTACATGAGAAAAGTGCTGAACATGATTGATAAGAATGTGAGAAAATGACTTAAGTTACAGATGGCACCATGCATGCAGGAGGGCTGAGTTTCACAGGTAGTGAAGGGGGAGTTTTGTGAGAAACGGAATAGAAGGCCCAACTTCAAATAATCAGGGAGTGTTCCGGAGACCTTTGGGGGAGTGACATCCTGCAAGGCACCCAGGTAATTGCATCACTGAGACCACAGAAGACCTAGGTAATGGTATCAGAACCAAATTTGGGACAGATGTAGCAAAACTGGGAGCAATGGAGAAAGGAGCAATWAGGTGGGTGTTGTGGAGTAGACTAGGGCAGGGGAAGTGGGTGGTAAAAAAACTGGGAAGTGAAAAAGGGATTTTAAGGTACAAACCACAGGATTGGCACCATCTAAGATAGCCCTGCACTTTACTGCTGCAGCTGGATCAAGACAACAAACCAAACCCTTCCCCCTGACCATCTCACACCAACAAATCCTGCTTCTGCACCCTGGGAGCTTGGCCAGCAGTGTGTCCTCCTGGGCTGCCTTGGGGCCACTCCCAGACCATGTGCCAGTGCCCAGTCCATGCTCCCCAGCATCCACAACTGCCCCGATCCATCACTCCCTGACAGACAGCACTGACCAAATGARAAAGGATTTCTGCAAAATCATCACTGACTTAAAATTCACTAAAACCTGTTGACAGCAATAAAATATTTTTGCAAAGGAGGGGTGGGTTTTTTTCTTCCATAGAAGAAATGTTTAAACATTTAGAATTCTTTCCCAAAGGCAGGATTGTGCCCCTGCTGCCCACAAGATATGTAGTTTTTGTCATGAATGAAAACAGTGGTAACCATTCATTAAAAATTCTTTAAAGCCCCCACAAAGGAAAACTATTTCACACAGTCGTTAAAAGGGACCTATGGGGCTTGTAAAAACCAATCAAGTTTTTCACTAAATTCACTGTTCTCTGGTTCTCTTACTTGTATGGCCTTTTCAGACAACATTTTGGTACTTTTAATAAGCCAGTCCCCTGTGAAGACCTCTTCCCTGTCTTTGGTCTTCTCATCTCTGCACCTCTCACTAATTCGTAAGTCAAATGAATGATTGTGTAATCCTGAATAGTGGTACAGACTTAAAAATATCATCTAGGATCATTCTGCTTTTCATTGTGTCTGTGTAGGCTGCAGAATTCTGCCTTTGACATTGTATGTAAAAGATTTATTTCTGTCATCAACTGAAGCACACCATACATACAGATGCCTCTTGAAACCTCCATGGTTGGTTACATTTTTAACACTATCTCAAACTATGAAGTGCCTGACACATCAACTAGATACTTATTGTCTTTAATGAAAAATTATTTTTCATGCTGTCATGCTGAACTTGAAGGTTCAGATTCCAGCTGCCTCTGAGTACCACTTTTTCCCTCATAAAGAATCTGGTGCAATTAAATATTCGTTTCTCATTAGGGGGGAGAGACAAGCGAACACAAGTACAAACATTCATTTTTTCTGCTACACTGAGCCCTCTTTAATTATGTGAAAATTGACAGTTGCCATAATTCCAAATAATAGTTTTCAGTGTTTGTAGAAGACAGAAAAGCGCAAACTTGCCACGGTGGCGATTGTGGAGTGGCAGGGGAAGGGTGGGGCCTCCCCAGGCACAGGGAACTCACAGAGCCCCACCCAGGGCTGCTGCCAGCAAGTCTTAAGCWTAAATTTCCAGACATATTTTAAATATTGCAGAATATTCCTATCTGTCCAATTATCTTTCCTGCTCTTTTTGCGGTAAAGAATGAGTTGTTTTGACTTTGGTGAGAAGAATTCCGCTCTGCTTCAGACTTYCACTGCATACAGTTTGTGTTCCTGAAAGTTTTGCTTTGAGGTACTGTCCCAGTGTTCTCTGSTGGAGTAGCAGATGAGGAAAAAGACGTGTCAAAGAGATGCAAAGATTGTAAGAGATGTAAGAGATTCAAAGACTCCAACTATAATAMGCATCATTAAGCTTCTCTAATTCTAATGACCAAGATATTGACAACCAAAATGTACAAATATTGCTCAAAAATTAACAATTCAACTTTGCCTGCAGAAACACACAAATTACCTGTAGACCTTCACGTGTCACTGTTGTTGAAAACATGCCTTTTACTAGGTAGTACAGTGTTTRCAAGTAAAGATTAAGCGTTTTGCTGGAAAAGGGGAAATGTTAATGCTGTTAYGAAAAGTATTTGAAAGACTTTCACTACCCCATTGTTTTGAAAATCCATGCCAAAATCTTGAATTCAAAGCAGGGGACATGAAGAGAGGGCACTCCCAAAAGAGCAGGCACACAAAGTTGTGAGAGTTTCACACTTTAAGCTCCATGAAAGAAAGCTGAGTTGATATGATTACTCCTGGAAAACATACCACAAAGTCAATACCACAGCGGAAGAAGGGACAGCGCTAAACCAGTTGTTTTTAAACTGGCAACAGATAGATTAGAGGCAGTTTCCTTGTTAGCAGAGAAGGTTGGTTGTGGAACAAGCTCAGAGCAATGTCCGACACATGTTTCGATGGACATGAGAAGTGCCAAAGGTCCAGCAGCATGTGGACACTGTCTCGTGCCATTTGTTTCAGCCTCAGCTTTCTGTAAAACCATGCTGACTCCATGGTTTCAGCTGGGTTTTAACCAYGGCATAATTTCAAATATCTTGTATTCTCAGTTGCGAAGTTCATTAATTTTAAATCTCTTTGAAGTGAACAGAAGAAAATATTCTTTGCTGTCTGAATGGCAAGTACTGGATCAGAAGGGCACGTTCCATCTTTTAGAAATAAGATAACTTTGTGTGGCTGGAACTTTAAAAATTGGCACTAGAAAATCAGATTTTTTGGAAAGATAACAGGCGAGAGTGTTCACATTTTAATTTTCTAGTTTAGGCTTATAGCCAAGCTCTAAACTTGTGAAAATAAAGGAAGGTACCAAAATATGTGACAAAGGTACAGTGGTTTCAGAACAACAATTTTATAGAAAGCCGGTTCCATTATGTTAAGGAAAATATGAATTTTTCCCTGCAATGTATGTTTTCCATAATGTTTTTTCTCAGTAATCAAGATATGCACATAGTGAAAGCTCTGAGTGAAATGCGTGATTAGGGACCTTTTAAGATATATATTTCCCTTCAGAGAAAAACACAGATAATTAACTATATACTGAGTTAAGAATTGTGTCTAAGAAATGAGTTACTCCTAATGAGGCTATTTCTTATTCTACCAGAGACAATCTTGTAGTTTCATTAGTGAAAAAACTTCTGAGTGTTAATTACAAGTATACTAATAAAAATATGAGTAATAAATTAAAGAAAAACTGAAGGGTTGTGACATACAATAAACCTTTCTGATGTCACCACCTGTTCTGCAGAGGTATCAAATACACTGCCATAACTATGTGTAGAAATGCTTCAAAGTCTGCAAAATCTTCATTTAACAATTGGGAAATGACAAAATTTCGTATTATCTGCATAGCTGTATTTGTAGTCTTCATGCATACGCTGTTCACAATCTCTCAGCACTTCTTCACAGGACCCTGGTCTTTCTAAGTGCCAAGAGTAAACCGTTCTCACAAAAAGCTCCTCCACATAGTGTGCAACACTTTCTATGCTGTGTGTGGCACCAGTCTTGTTTGTTTCTCACTGTTTAAACCATCTCRAAGAGCAATAGTTCCTGCAAAGACTTTCCTGTCTCATTTATCACTGCTGTCTCTGAGGGCTTCACAATGACTAATTAATTTAACTTCACAAAGTCTTGTGAGATAAGGGATGGCATTTAATTGAGGCACACAGAGATGAAGGTCAAAACTATCCKCTAACTTGGAGGTGTGCTGCTGAGACGCTCTGAACACGGTGTTTAAAATACTAAAGCTTTTAATGTTCAAATTACAAATTATTCATCTCAGTTGCAATAAATAATGGTCAGCATTGCTGTCAATCAGAACCTAAGTTCAGGACAGACACCTAGAAAATAAATGAATGGTAATGAAAAATTTGGTTAAAGTGCCTCACTTAATGAGAAGAGGAGAGAAAGCCTTTGACAGATGCAGAGCTATAATGTGATTTTCTGAGGCAGCATTTAACATTTAGGATGTGTTTTCTTTTCCAGGAACTCCCCTGCCTCAYTTTCAAAGATCACCACCTCCAAATTCAAGAAAGGTCCATTTCTGTGAGCAGAAAATCAAGCAAAGGCAGCAGGAAGCCCACATGGATGAACAAGGAGCCCCTGATATGCACAACTATAAAGGAGATGCATGGAAGAAATGGAAGCAGAGACAGCTGACCCAGAGAGATTTTGTCCAAGCTTGCAGGGCTGGGGTTAGGAAAGCCAAAGCTCACCCAGAGTTCAATCTGATGAGCTACATGAAGTATAACCAGAAAGAGTTCTGCCAGTATATCAGCATGGAACTGCAGAAAACATAATGCCAGAGCTGAATGGGCCAGGGCCCTGGTGACAAAGGACATGGAAAAATTGTTGCTGTTCTGAAACTCAGAAACTTTCTTTGCCTTTTACTTTTACTGGTAAGACCTTCCCTCAAGGATCCCAGGTTTCTGARACCACTGGGAAAGTTTGGAGCAAGACTCACCCCTTGTGGAAGAAGGTCAGGGTAGGGGGCATTGAAAAGGGGACATGCCCAAGCCACGGGACAGGACAGCTGTGCCCACAARTGTCGATGGAGCCCAGAGGATTAGGGTTGGGTTAGAGTTAGCATTAGTGTTAGGGTTAGGGTTAACATTGCCTGCTGCCCTGCAAACACTGTGGTGGGCAGGAGAGTTCCCAATGCCTGGGGCTCTTCTCTCTCTGAGGAGGAGGATCCCAGGAGTTACAGGCACGTGAGGCTCACTGCAATCCACAGACAGGTATTGCAGCAAGGCCTCCTAGAAACCACTTCCAAGGCTGCCCTATCCCTCCATAAACTTCCTCGCATGGGTTCYDTTTCCTTATCCAGTTCTGTTCTGTGTCTGTCAGTTCACTTTCCAGGATTCCCGTTTAAAGTYGTTCACTCTAACACAGATCTCASWGSTCAGTAGAAACCCTTCCTCCACCCTCCCCTGAGCTGTCTTGGCCCTTCCCAGRAACTGCTCCCCAATTCRTTTCCTTCCCTTGAGTTCCCACTCTCCCCTGTCCCCACTGGCACTTCCCATGCCTTTCTCCCACCTTTTTGTTGAGCTAGACTCTGTCTAAAGCCTTCTCCAGATAAAAATAATTCTCCTGGAGTGGAGTAGGGAAAACATAACTCACGTGGTTGTAGTCTCTCAGTGTTTGCAGTTGAGAACACGYGCTCMCAAGGCAGAATTAAACAACCCTRASACGAGACAGACCCACTRACACACCAACAGCATCTCTGCAGAAATGTCCACGAGTCCTAAAYGCTGTMCCGAGCAGCTGATGCCCACCATAGCACCAGGCAGCACAAATACTGACCATCCATTAAAGCATCTGATAAAAAAAGCAGGAATTGTTCCAGACAATGAATGAAAATAGTTAAACAATATGTTAAGTATTCAAAGACTCAAACTATAATAAGCATCATTAAGCTTCTCTAATTCTAGTGACCAAGATATTGACGCCAAAATGTACAAATATTGCTCAAAAATTAACAACTCAACTTTGCCTGCAGAAACACATGAATCCCACTTGTGCCAGTACATAGTTTCTAGAGTCCATTATTTGGGGCTCATGTCTGCAACCATAAAGTTGCATTAACATATTTTTGTGTAAAAAAAATTAACTCCCAGCCTAAAAATTTTAAATTGCTCTATTAAAATTTTTATAGAATGTTTGTGAGAAAGCCRCAATAATTTTTTTAAGAACACAGTAAATTTGTAGTAGAGATTATTTCCATGGTACCATTTACACATGTATTATGTAAATAATAAATGAGTGTTAGGGGCAAAAGAGGATTTTTAGGATGTTGYTCGATGGCTGACAAGGATGACGTCAACTGAAATGTATTTTGAACCAGGGGATAAATCTTGTTTGAAGGCTTTCTGAACCTTACAAATTTAGACCAAAAGCCTGGATTTATTTTATGCACTCTAGACTTCACTTTGGCTTCTGATCACAAGAAAGCTCGTGTAAATCTGTAATATCTCCTTTGAAACCAACAAAGGTTTTCAGAATCCATGCTCCTAAATCCAAGGGAAGAATTTAACCCAAGGGCCCAAAGCCAGCTTTATGGAGCAGGAGACATTTGGTCTGGCTGCAGGGGGGAGAGGCTGTGGCATCTGGCCAGTTTTTCTCCCCAAGAAGTGATGTCAGACTAMTCAGTAGATCCCTTTGGGCATCACMCATCATGGGGAAATAGCCAGGCTCTCCTGTGGATGGGAGCTGCCGGCACCTCCTTGGGGAGGCTCAGGGGACACGGCCACCACCTCCCAGTGGCCATTCCTGGCTAGTGGCCTCTTGTTTCAGGGCTCCTGGGACTCGCTCTCAATCCTCGTTCTTTTTGCAACTTAATGTAATTTAATTTATGGCCACAAAAAATGAAACAAGAAAGGGAAAAGATGAAAAATATTATGCTAAATACAAGCAGTCGTATACTTGAAAATGTAAACATCAAACTATTCCCTAGATATGTAATTACAGGCAGCTTCAAAGAGGGAAAGGCACATTTTTTGCAAATACATCATATTTTGTATATGCTGCTTTTGCCTGAAGGATAGTCTGGTTTTCTGGAGGAGCACAGCAAACTGCTTTTTAAGGGATCATCAACCAGAGTTTGTGGCTAATCGCTCAGTRATCCCAGGAGAATACAGAGGCATAACATGGGAAAGAAAATTAAAATACAAAAGCAAGTGTTGCACATCTCCAATGCTCCTCTTTCCTGCCCAAGAAACTGAAGGATGACGTACCARCCCACACACGGTGGTGGGAGGTAACAGGAGGAGCCTTCCTCTGATACATTCTCCCGTCCCAGCTCTATGAAATTAGAATTGGAAATGACATCAGGAGGAAATACGTCTGCTCCTACTCTGTGGCGTCTGTACCAGAGRGGGAGCTGGAAAGGCGGTGCTGGAGGCTGAGTTACCAGCCCAAGCTGGGAATGAATGCCCACGGCAGCTTCCCATCCCAACCACAGCTGCAGTCCCCTCTGCTGGGAGCTGCGCTGGGCTGCTGGAAATGTCTCCTCCTTTGGCCTCTGCTCTCAGCAGACCCCAGAGTCCTGTSCCTGGAGACAGACACACGCAGCTCCATGAGCCCCATGTCTCCATGAATGCGTTTGGAATCCACCAYCAGAACAAGCCCGTGGCTTTCACCTCAAAAAAAGGGGCACAAAAAGCTCAGTACTGACTAACATCTGGAATGTTTTTGTTGTGTGCTCTTTCCTAACAGATTTCACTTTGTGAAATGTGTCAGCCTGCTTGTGAGGAAGAGCAGATCCTCTGTTGGTGTGCTAAAAAGATACCTCGGCCAAAATATGCCAAGGACAAATTCTAGAGGATTCTTCGTGAATGAAAAGAATATTTTTATAATTTCAATTTAGAAATTATTTCTGATTCAATTTTTCTAAACAATTTTTGTAGAGAAATGGAGGAGGAAGAGGCAGTAAGGATACAGTAAAAAAATCTGGCAGTGCAAAGTTGATCTGAGACCATCTCTCAGTGGAACACACTCCAGTGTTCATGTTTGGACAACACAAGGAGAGTCAGAAACAAGAGTCCAAGGCTGCCTSTGTGAGTAATTTAAACTCATGTTTAAATCTCCCATGTCTGTGGCAGATCATTTTACCTCTGGCAAGTCATTTCTGGTGTCCTWATTCCTAAACAGACATTTATTATCTCCAGGCCTCTGTAATGATGTTTGTTTCAGAGTGAGTGTGGGATTTTATGTAGCTTCATTTGATTTGTCTGATACTTGAAAGCAAAGGGACTAACTTAAAATCAGAAAAACCATTTTCTAGAATGTGGAGGAGAAACAGTAAAACTTGGCTGCTTGCATGTTAGGAATCCTTCATCAGTCATTTTTACTTTTCAAAGTTAGCAACTGGAGTTTGTTAGTGAATAAATCCTTGGCAGAATGTAGCACTTAGCTCTTTGAATATTTGTTTCCATTAAATGACTGGCCTTTTTTTCTTTTCCTTTCTTTTTTTTTTTTTTTTTTTTTTTTTTTTTTTTTTTTTTTATTTTTATTTTTTTTTTTTTGTAGGCAACAGTAGAGCAACATCAATATTTTGCATTTTGGGTAAGTGAATCAGATTATTTTTTATTATTACCCCAAGACATTTGTTGTGCAGAGGGCCTAAGGGTAAGTTTTATAGCAGATAAAATCGGTAACTACAAATAAACTGCAGGGTTGAAAGGCAGAAAACTGTAGAGGTAATGAATGAAAAAATGTTATATGAGAGAACCCACTGCTAGCCATATAAAAAGTCCATCCTGCTGAAATACAGATTTTTTAAAATGTTTTGCATGAATTAATGGGAATCTTTATGTACTAGTTGGCTAAAATGTGCTCTGTTTTACAAGTGTGTTGCCATATAAACAGGAAAACATATGGTAAAGAAATATAACAACACAGGTACACAAAATACAGTAGCACATAAACATAGATTTCTTCATTCAACATGCCTAAATTTTTTAATAATRTTTTCTATTTATCTACCTTTTTTGTTGATTGGGGGATTGGTTGATTATTTCCCAATAGCTAAATGCCAACACTCATTAGATGATTCATGAGYTGGAAAATAGTGTCTTCTTTCCTTATACCACACAGTGCTAGGCTGACAGAGTCCCTTCTATGAAAATTTAATGAATAAATATTTCAAAGTAATGGTGCTGTTCAGCAGGTTTTCCAGCCTTTCCTTAGGCTGGTGAGTGGAGCTGGAACTGCTCCCCAGGTCTGGATCCAACACCCCGTGGTCACTGCAGGGGCTGTCACAGCCACAGCCCCACCGAGGGGACACGAGCACGAGGCTGAGCTGGGGATGTTCAGCTATGGCTCAGGGGACAAAGCTCCTGCAGGGACAGAGAAAGGGCACTGCACGGCCTTCTTTGGTGCCCAGACATCTCTCCTGTCTGCCTCATCTGGCAGGGGGGTAGAGGAAGAAGAATCTTGAGGATGAGAAGTAGCAGAGCTGTGCCAGAGCTGTAAGAGTTCCTCAAAGAGCCAAGTTAGGCAAGGGAAGGGTTGCTTGACCCCATCCCTTCCTGTGTCCTGCCAGTTAAACAAGTCTGTTCCTTTACCAAACTGTAGATCAACACCAAACAGTTCTGTAACACAATTCTGATTAACAATTCCATACTAAGAAAACAATGATTCATTCATATGACTAAAACATGAGTTGCTCGTGTCCACATTCTCTGCACTCCTGCTTTACTGCATTCACTGAACAGCACTCCCTAGTACTCCACAGCACCTACAAGGGGTGAGATACATACACCTGTTACTATGCTAAAGATACAAAACAGCAGAACAGCAAAAAGCGTGAGGGATCCTGYTCCTCGTCTTTTTGCAAACAAATCCAATTTAACACAGCCTGTGAACTGCCTTTCAGAACAGCTGCAGGCTCCTGCCCTATTGCTTCTCCTTCCAGAGGAACTGAATTTAAGAACAGGTTTTCAAGCAAGAGCTGCCTTCAGAAGGAGTTGATCTTCAGTTAGATTAAGCATGGAAACATGTTCAGTTATTCCATAARCTGAATGGAATAAACTACCATAAACCATTCTTCTCTGGTCTGTACATCCTTTGGACTATTTAAACTTTAATCCCAACAACAAAAGAATTAAAATTAAAAACATTTTTCCCTTTTTGGGTTTGCTCTTAAAGGGAAAACCACAGAAAATATTTAAARTACAACATATTCCTACAGATCTCAATCTACAAAATCTTTAAAACATTGAGAAATTATAAAAGGTTTGCATGGCTATATGCTCTAATTTTTTTTAATATGTATGTTTTAAGCATAAGTTCTCAGTTTCCAAACATCCCCATTACTCACAATGGGGGTATGGAGCCTTTGGTGATTGCAAAACATTCTTTGAATAAGCCTCTAAAGATCAGATAAAACAGCCCAAACAYCTTGGATATTAGCTTATTTCTACACTGAAGGTTTGTTTTCATATAACTTTTATAGTGCTTTTTTGTCCTGTTGTATCTCAGTTTTGTGACTCTACTCAATTCCAGTATCTCTCAAATCTCAATAAAATGAGAGGAAGCCCAATGCYATTTTCATTTAATTACTGCCTACTTCATAGTCCTCCCATTCAAGGGGGTTTGGCTGARTCTAATTCAAAGCCATGGCCCCAGCGTCTGGCAGGTGGATCATGATGGGAGGGTGAGGAGGGCACTTTTTGCAGGGTTTGGGTGCAGGGCTCCCTCAGTCTGTAGCAGTTTWTGGAAGCTCAAAGTCAGAGAAGCAGCTCTCATCAAAATTCATCTCTGGTCGGGTATTTTCTTATTTTGCATTTGTTTTTACTTTGGTAGCTTAGTGCTGCAACACCTGTGCCAAAACACTGTCCTTGAATCCAAATGGATTCTGAATTTTACACTTACATTTAATTCTGAGAAGTCTAGAAAATGATAGCACTTCTTGTACTGGTTGTTTGGGATTTATGGAACACTGGGAAAGTCTTATTAACATAAGCACATTAACTGTGCTCTTAAAATATAGAAAACTAGTTAGAGGAATGTGTGGTATCAGGATTTGCTCAAGACTGCTGGTGTGGTGTTCTGGGAAAATGCACACAGCAGCAAAGTGAATAAATAAACCTTTCAAATGGGGAGGAAAGCAGACAAGAAAAGAAGACTTCTGAAACCAAATAAATACAGTAAAGTAGGTGCAATCTGGAGTATSCTGTTGTAAGAATTAAAAGTGTGCATATGCTTTCTTTAAAGTCTAGTTCTAAGGTGTTGTTATTATGATGAGTTCGGAGAACTCTCAGGAATTAAAACTGCATTAAAAATTCAGAACSTCCAACATCAATATCTGTTGCTTGATAAAACACAAAACAGTGATTAAAGTATGATTGATAACATGTAACTTCAAAAATCTATTTCCTGAAGATGGAAAAAGCAGTGAACACCCAGTCAATGGCATTATTTCCTATGGCAGCTGTGGTATTGATTTCCAGCCATCAGTCAAAGTGCTGAAAGCAAAGCCAAAGCATCTGTTATCATCATTCTTGCTGAACCTCTGCAGCACAGTTAGTCTGTCAACTCCRGGGTACACTCCAAAGTTGCGTATTTTAATGTACGTCCTTCAATTGTCAAGCTGGACAAATAGCTTTATTTTCTAACAGTCATTTTCATTTTCTGTAATTGTGAGACACCTAATCAGCAGGTGTCTCCAGCTCATCTCTTCCACCGCCCCACTGAAGGTATAAATTAACTCCTGGGTGAAATTTAAAGAMGTGCAACAGAGAAGTTTAATTTTGTTATGTTTTGTTTACCTTCTTCAATAACAAAGTTACCTTCAGAAAACAAAAGAATGCTTGACAAAAGATCCTTTATGTTTTTATTTAGGCAAATGTGGGGGGTGCCTATGTTTGCAATTAAATCCTTAAGGACACCGTGCTGGATAAACATGCTTCTGCAAAGAAATGCAATGAGACAACCTGTGTATACTACAGTCAGCTGCAGACAGCATGCCTTTCACCAGCTTTGATTAATATGCCACTGGATCCTGGTAAGATTAATGAACTGTGAAGGATATGTGGACATTGTGTCTTCATTTCAAAGAAAGAGTGTGAAGAATTTAAATAAACATAACATTTAGATGGTCTGTTTTATGAGGATCTGATTGACTGTTTCTGCCTTTATAAAGCCTATGGGACTTTGACTTGTTTTATAGGTGGTTTTTGAGCATGTAGTTTTTAGGCAGTAGTTATGCTGGTCAAAGGCAACTACAAGCCTTTATTTCAAAAAGCAGTTAAAACTTATGCCACATGAGCTGAATAGATTTGTATTAGGTACAGGTAATAGTACAACATTTTAGAGAAGACAAATTTATTGTAATATGATTTCTCTGAGAGCTGCTACATAACAGGAGTAAACCAGAAAGGGAAATTATCACAGTCAGGAGAGAGTCAACAGGCATGAGACCRTAACCAAAGGTGTTTAGATTAAAAATTCAATATATTGGTAATTTCCCTTCCCTGACAATCAGCAATGTACAATCATGGAGTCGGTGCCATACATGTTTTGAAAGTCTGAGGAAACACCTATTCTGGATTACCTTACACATTTAAAGGCTGGGACTCTAGGTCGTGGTGTCAAGGTCACAGAGCAAATACTTTCTGTGGTCAAAAGCTGAAAGAAGGAAAGCTGGGCTTTATCAAGATTTAAACRGAGTGGGACTTTATTTCCTAGGATATTCTGATAGACCATTTTTTTTTAAATATACTTTTTGCTAACTTTGTACAAATCCTGAATTAAARAGATCTCAGTTGTCAAATTAAAAATATTTCCTTTGCAAAGTTTCAGGTGTGTTTGCCAGAATCTGCCTTTTTCACCTCAGGCTGGTGAAACCCCTGGGCCAATTTTTTTGCTGTCATCTACAACATATTTAGCAAAATAGCGTATGTGTCACTTAGTCATACGTATGAGCAGACAGAACCTGAGGAATAACTGCACTTGATGCCAACTCGCCAGACTGAAAATTTTCACTCCCTTTTTCTGCAAATTGATATGTATTAATTGCCACTTAAAACCACCAGTGAAAGTTTGGCCCTTGGAAAAACAAGGACAAAATTCTTGCTGGTTTCAGCAGAGTTGAGTTTTCAGGCAAAGTGAGTAGAAATCCAATCCAGTGGTGATGCTGATACCCTTAGGGACTGCTCAGGAATAGTGTGAAGAACTCCAAAGGGTTCTGTCTAAAAAAAAAAAGGCTGCTTTCTCTTCTCTGTCTGTCCCACAGTATGTTCTTTGTTATCATCTGTGAATCACCAAACATCCTTTGTGACGTTTATATGGCATGGTTATAAATAACTCTAACACTTGCACATTAAACAGAAGGTGATTTACAAAGTGCTGCTCAATCTGACAGCTGTTACTACAGCACAGTCAGAGTAGATTACTTGCAAGTTTATTTTAATTATAGATAGGCCTACACTGAAATACTATAGTTACCTATCCTGTACCAGGACTGCAAAATAGTGGGAAGCAATAGAATGAGCTTTGTTTGTCTGTGTAAAAATAGAGTGCTGGCCTTCACAGAGGTAACTTGTGTTCAAACATCAAATTGTCACCTGGCTCTTCTCAGCAGGTTTCTAATCAAGTGACTCCACATACAGAATTGGTTAGACTTCTATTCAAAATGTATCAACTATTGAAAAAAACACATCTGAAATATGATGGAACAAATTTCAGCCTTCACAAGGCAAAATTTGCCCATCAGTCTARAGCCACTGACTGCACCCAAACACCAATCACAGCAAATTTTTCTTTGAGGAAAAAATGTCATCAGTAATAAGAACAGTTCTGCATTTGTCCTATGGAAACAAATGATGAAATGCATCAAAATTCTAAATTGCATAAAGYCCTTCAAATTACCTCAGTGATTGAAAATAAGAATGTTAAGTGATATGGATCATAACTCTGACCATATATAGTGATAGTTATGAGACCAAGCTTTGAACAGTCTGAATTTTGATCTCTAGAAGAGCCTTACTTACAACAAATAGTGGAACTTTAGTAGCAGTCAGAAAAAGTTACATTGCTCTTCCATGAATATGTAATTGTWATAACCTATCAGAATAATAAGTGCTCCAAAAATAGTAATGAAAGACAACTTCAGTATATGCACTGTAATATCTTGTACTCTGTGTTTCCTAAAATAGGTCACAGAGAGAGAATCTCTGGTTCGATATTAAATGGTAAACCTTGATAGAAAGTGCTTCACTTCTCTGAGGGGATGTGACCTTCTAACCGAAAATTACTCAAGAGTAGTTTCAGGTACTATTTTCAGTGACTCTGTATTTGGACAAATTTTGCCATGAAGTGAATCTTACAGTTGAATAGCACAGCCAGRTTACATGTGTGTTCTGGATTCAAACTTCAGGCTACAGCAAGTTCTCCGCAGTAGCTTAACTTGTACATGTGAGTGTTCTCGTGGAAAGTTGTGTCAGTCTCTCCACATCATTGTTACCCATCAGGGCTTGTTAATCACATCCCCTCTGCTGCTTTGTAGGAATGGTCATTATAAATCACTTTCTGCCCAAGTGTAGATACAGATGGAATCAATTAATTYCTGCTTGCCTGCTCTGAGAATGATCATCAATGCAATATAGCTGAGCAATACTAATCTCTAGTAACCATCTGGAACCATTAAGACAAACTGTATCTTGCTGCCCAGAGGAGGCAAAAGTTTTGGAAGCCCTTGAGGTGTGGGGCCTCCCTGAGCTACCCACAGTTACAACCAGCTGACAGAAAAGCCAGGAACAAGAACTGGATCTTCAGCAGAGCTTATGTTAACTTATTCTTTTCATGAAGAGCTAAATGGGATTTTGTGATATAATGTAACTGCCAAAACCAGATTTTGGTGAAAACAAACAATTCCATTGAAGGAAGTAGCAACTTCCAGGATCAGCAGATGAAACATAAAGCCTGCTAAAAGCCTAGGCATGATCCTGCATAGCCCAACAACATGTTGATGATCACCAGACAGGTGGAAAAGCTTGGAGTTTTAACCCTAGATTTGCCTAATAAAAGATAGAGTTTAGTATTACATGCTCTGATTAACCTCTGGCATTCTTGGGATCAAAAYTGGATTTCATATGGCACACAAATCCTGCTGGACCCAAGTATCTCCAAAGGAAAGGAATGCATGCCAACACAAATCTGCTCAGAATGATAATTTTAATGCACTGTTTTGAARRTCTCATTGCAGAGAGTTTTAACTCWTTATTTTTAGTTWGCAGTRASGAAGCARTARAGTCCTTCAGTAAAAACAYTTCCTGCTACCAAATTGGCAGTCAAGCCTGATCCAGAGCCTGAGGGAAAGATGCATCTCCCAAGTTGAATGRCTTGCTTTTGAAACCTTCACTGAAAGTATTCCTTTGTATTTWAAGCCTTCTTCTTAAATAAAGCTAAATTCTTATTGTTTAATATTTAGAACATTTAAAACAAGTGGTTTTTTTTTCCTTAAAAGGATGTACATTCTTAAACCTTAGTAACATTTTCAAGTGCTTGCACACCAGCTTTATAGAATGGAATATGGGTCTTTGAAAGCACCCTTCTTTTTGTACTTCTCTTCAGGATCAGTAGCTAAGTTTTATTTTTGGTATTAGAAGATTTGTTTTCACTTGAAAAGGGTAATACAGGAGACCTGGAAACTGTATTGTTCTCTTGACTATGAACTTTACCTCACGAGGCATCTGTTTTTTTTACAGCTCATCATTTCATTTCCTTAGAAACTTCTCTGACACCAGTCTCTTCACAAGCAGAAACAGGAATTTTCTGCCACTCAGAAGAGAAARGGCTGAGATAAGATCTATTTTAATTCATAAATGGAAGGTTGGATGAGTGTTCCTTAGACAAAGAATTCCAGTTTAGGTCTACCTTTAACAAAGAACTTCAAACACACAGTGAACATGAAGTGCTGGAGTCAGGCCATTGGAATTAAAGGAACTATGAACACCTCAAAATGCTGCAAATGTGCATCTACCTCAAAAAAAAGTGTGCTGAATAACTATTTTATTGTAATATTTCAATGGTTTTGGTAAAAGCATTCAAATAATAGATTCAAAGAATTTCATGCACATGTATTTCAGTGTTTCAAACATACAACCCTGAAAAAGTGGGGCACCTTTCCATACATTCCATCACTACACCTCTCTCTGTTTATAATTCTCAAAAATAAGTGAACTTTCATAAACCTATCTAGCTGATTTCCCTCTTTTCCATGAAAGCAGTTGCATCCAGCTTTACTGGTACAATTCTAGCTGCTTGGAACRAAGGCTAAGACTTTTGTTAAGCAGGTTCATTGTTGGTTTATACTATGYCAGTAAATGTACGAAAAAGAGTAAGACTCATTCATAAAGAGAGTGGAAACTACAGGAAGTCATACTAGTCCGACCATGTGCTTTATTTTAATTTGTTTCATTTTAAGGTTGTTGTCTTTAAAAGTATTTAGAAGGCTCAATATTTTATTTTTAAAATATTAAAAGGGAGAAGAGAGTGTTTGTGGCGGGGGGACTTTGCTGTATTTCATGGATTAYACAGCGTCTTGAAGGGCTTGATTTGTGTGTGGACAGTTGGTGTTGCCAGGAGGGAAGGGGTCCAGCTCCAGCTGAACCTGCCCTCAGAGATCACTGATGCACAGACCTTGCACCAGCCACCAGCACAAGCCAGCAGCCAATGCCATCTCAATGCCAATTTTTCCTTTTCACACTAAATTCCAGTTTTAATAGGGGTTTTGTCCTAGTGAGCTACAGCTACTCCAGTAGATTAAGATGAGGCGCTGACTGCCACCTCTGTTTATGCAACCTTTAAATTGATCTCTTCTATGTTTAGAAGTTCAAAGAAAATTTTGCAGATACTAGCAGGCAAGAGAGAGAGGGAGAAAGTATTTCATTTCAAGGTCTGCTTGGGATTTAGGCTGCTTTTTTCACTCTCTGTCTATATGATGGAATTCTTTTCAGGCTTTCCTTTGTGCTAGAGGACACCTATAAACTGGAGTGACACAATGCAGACATTTACATGCAAGTGAACAATTTGGTCCCGGTCAAAACTAGTGAAATGCTGACCACCAAAAGCCAATGGAAAGAAAGGATAGTTGACACTTCCAGGTCTACCCCCTGTATCTTTTCCTAAGCAATTCCTTCCTGCTTTTCACATTAACTCAGTGGTGTATTTTGCTCTTAACTGAGGAAAATTCTTTGCCATGCAAAAAAAAAAAAAAAAAAAAAAAAAAAAAAAAAAAAAAAAAAAAAAAAAAAAAAAAAAAAAAGAAAATTGCATCTATTGGTAGATGACTAATGGCATCTACAAGGGCTTTGCTTTGTTTGTTTTGGGGGATTTTTTTAAAAGGGTTGTCATAAGACCTATCTTGGCCCAAGGCTGGTAGCTTGAAAATTTACTGACATCTTTTCTTTCAGCAATTTGAACTCAGAATTTGGAACTGTATCAGGTGTTTCCAAGTAATTTATATATGAATATCAAACTCCCTTTGTTTGGCACTCAAGAAATGTAGAGGCAATTTTTGTCTTTTTAAATGCATAACAATAATGGACTGTTTGCTCATAATTACAGTGGCAAGGTTACCAGAATCTGAAAGGAAATCGTATACTGCCTCTGCTCTGCTGTCTCTGCACTGACAACTTATTATTTCAAATTTAGAATGTTCTGTATATTTCTTTGAGAAACCTCTACATCTCTCAGGAAAAAAAAAAAAAAAAAAAAGATCTTTAAGCCTCGTAAGACCTTGAACTGCTTGCAAATCTAGTGCTGTATTGGATTATCTCTTTTGTCTCCCTTTTGCTGATTGGAAAGAATCATTTGTCCCTGGATGCCAAGGACAGTTCTGCAAAATTGGCTGAACAAATGAACCAATAACCCCAACCTGTATAAGAAAAGAATACAGAGAAAAATGGTTCTCTGACCATGTACACAGAGAGATGGGCAGAGGAAAAAAGATTATATTTTTTCCTTGGAAATYGTCTCTGACATTTTCAAAGAACTGATACTCAAAGAGAAAAAGCAAAAAATGTTGCCTTGAAAATGAAATAAAAGCCATTTAAATGCCAAATCCTAGTCACAAACCCTTAGTGTTTGATGGGCTGGTGGCTGACCTTGAGAGCAGCAGGACCRGGATGGGAGGAGGGAAGGGCTGGAGCCGGATGGAGGAGGCAYGGCTTGGGGGACAGCAGAGGCCACACAGTGTCCCCACAGGCAGTTTGGATGTGCCATTCTGGCTGGGATGTGAGAATAGGGAGCTGTGTGGGTGTGGGCTTGGCCATCCCACTCACCTCAAGCCAGAAAATTATTCCCATTCCATTACTGGTGGAGTGATAGGCTTAAGGGTCTTGTCTGTGCTGAAAATTTTTACTTTCCTATTTGGCAGCTCGCCTGCATTATTCTGCCTCACGTTCTCTACCACTGCAAACCACAGTGAACTCATCAGTTCCTGGTTCATGGACCATCTTTAGCAACCTGAACCTTGAGCTCTCTTTGTGCATGTTCTGCTGCACATTGAGACCAATCACTCTGCAGGGCAGGTAGGGTGGTGCTCCTGTTCCTCTGCTGTGCCAGGGGAGCACAAAGAGCACCACAACGTATTTGGGCCATAGCTTCAAGTCTAACAATCCTAGAGATGAAGGACTGAAACTTGTATTCAGTGTCCAGGAGAAACACATTCATTCCTGAAYTTAGAGGGAAAAATCAGCTGCAAGTCTAAGCACTAAAGTGTGGAGAATATCTTCCTTGTGCATCAACAAGTTCCACATTTGAACCMGAATCTTCTGCAGGGCTGAGATATTGTTTCAGGTTGTCAGTAACAAAAGGAAATCCAGAACCAGAGAA
Organism: Malurus melanocephalus; assembly: GCF_030028575.1. NCBI lineage: Eukaryota > Metazoa > Chordata > Aves > Passeriformes > Maluridae > Malurus > Malurus melanocephalus. The sequence goes on from NW_026623309.1 coordinate 1,843,876, forward strand.
GTAAAAAAATCCAAGTAAAATTTCTAGAATTGTCCATTCTGATCATGTAGGAAATCTGATTTTTAATTAAGAATGGCTGCTGAGTATTTTAAGAGCCATTAAATGCATTCATAAATCTGTCACAAATTGATTCTTCTTAATTCAATTTTTCAATTAAATTATTTATGCCTTTTATTTAGCATTGCAAGAAGCAAAGGGAAAATAGATTATATTTTAAAAATCAATTTTAAAAAGCAGTCAAGTGCTTAGTTCTGAAGTTCCTTGCTTTTATTTTGGAGGAACGGTATTTTGGTTGTTTTAACTTAATTGAGAAATTCCAGAACTATCGTAAAACTACATAAAGCTATCTTCATTTCTTGACATAAGTGCATAGGAAAAATTAACTTTCAGTCTGTGTATTGATTCTTTGGTCTGAAAACAACAGATTAATATTTCACATTATTTAGTTTATATTGTAATTAAGACTGATATACTAATCAGTCTGCTTCAAATCCTCTGCTAAAGTGTCTCATAAATCCTGCTTACTTTCCTTTCCTAATACTGATAGGAAAAAATAATTACATTTACAAAGCAATCTATCTGAATCCACCAGTCAAAACACATTTAATAAAAGACAGAAAATCTATGGGCAGGAACATTACTTTCTTTATAACCTATTATGTTCTTGCTTCCTCCCAGACATGCACAAAGTAAGCGCAATGCCCAAAGCTTAAARGRAATTTAGCTTTTACCAGATGATCCRGCTTGTGAACCAAACTAAATTACCCTCCACTTAGCTTTGTTTGACAAGCTGAGGTTTCCCCTCCCTAATCAATGCCAAATTTCGATTGTGAGGCAAGAGCTGAGACCTCCCAAAGCTGTGGGATCCTCATGAGCCTTTGGAAATATTCAAACTATCCTGTGGGGTAACCTCAGTGTGGGCAAAGCCAAAGGGGTCCATATTCCAAAGGCACCCAGAGCTTTAGCAGGGAACTCCCTGAGAATCACTGGCTATGGCTGATTACAACCATTTAGCAAAGGCTGCCTGTGCCTTTGAAACATCCACCTCAAAACAGCCTAATCAGACAGGACACTGGCTGAAAGCCACAGGGAGMTCACTGCATATATTTCACTAACACAATTAAATACTTGTGAATTTTACAGTATGTCAAATATAKGCACCCTACACTGGAAACATGCCTCCTCCAATTTTTCCTTTGCAGGAAATTTCTGTCACAAAACATTTTATTCAGTACTTAAAGCACTGTTACGGAATTTTTTTCACCACAAGAAAATCTGTTGAACTTGAATATATTTCTGTCACCTTTAATCTTTGTATAATATTGTACAGACCATTTACATTTCCCATTTTGTTGTTAAAGCTATCATTCAAAATGGAAGGGGTTTATTTGTTATGAAGAATACTGTTCATCTAACTAATAGATACTTACACACTCCAGAAAGCAGATTTCCTGTGTTTTTGCATAAGAGCTGTAGAAGTGACTGTGGAATGGGATGGCTGACATGACACCAAAGCAGCACTTTACCTCCTGCACTCTCTCATCTCTAGAGTTCTGTTTACAGCACATTTTTCACTTAGACTTCCTTCATTCACTTGGTCCCCTTGTAAATTTTAAGAATCTTTAGCCCTACTGTGGCCACTTTGCAAATAGCAGTAACTAGTAACAGTTGTSTCTGTTATTGGGTGTGAAGTGTTTGTAGTGTTTAGCCTCGTTGCTGATGAAAAAGTGATAAATTCTTACATCAATAGTGCATAAGCTCTGTTTGTCACAGTTTTTCCTGCACTGCTTTAATCACAACTTCAATTGTAAAAAATCAACACAGTTGTTATTCTGAACACTGTAGGGAGGCAGTCTTGATTTTTTCATGAGGCTGCATAAGAATACATTTCTATCTCAAAATAATATGTGTAGATATTTCTTTAAATGTAAGGGTTATGTTATTTACATATTTGAAGAACGCATGAAGGATCACTTAGATGGACATGGATTTTTTTTTCTAGCCAAAGGCAGTAAAGCTTGGCAATGGGACCTGGAATCACTACGGAACAGAGCCCTCCTGGCTGGCCAACAGGAGAGTTCTGTGTTAGCACTGACTTCATGGCATTCACCCGCAGTGCCCCWAAAAGAAACCCATCAGAAGCTCATCAGGGTATGTTCAGTATCACTGCACATCTCCTTCTCTTAGTCTGGGACTGGTTTTGGCTGGCAGGTGGTTCTCTACAGTTAGAGGAGGCAGGTTCCTGCTGCATCTGGSACAAAACCCCACCCCACRGCCTGGCCTYRCACTGCAGAGAGCCCTTGGAGGGAGGGAGCCCAGAAAGAGCACAGCCTCCTGTCCTCAGCTGTTCCTAACCACAAACAGGGAAAGTCTGCACCATGTTCCTTTAAAGAACATTTTCTACTAGTGCCATGCCAGGTTTGTATTCAAAGGGCATTTCACTTTAGATTAAGTGGTACAGACTTTAATGTTTACTTCAAAAGAGTTTGCGGAATATAAACATTAATGCATTAATTAATAGAAATCATAATACAATGCAAATACAATTAGTTTAAAGCCAATCTATGTTTAATGACATAGCAGTTAGCAAAGCTCAATTACTCTAATTAGAATTTTATTCACTGAGGCACATTTTATTCATTCATAAGTGTTTACTCAGCACTTTACAGAATGAGTCCCAAAGACTAACAATGATTTAGGTTGGGTTTTTTAACTGAGTTTCCTATTTACTCACCCTCAGAAAAGAAATGAGATTTTATTTATCTGCCTTTAAGAAAGTACCTCAGTTTTTGCAGACTAGTAGCAAAATATCTCCATTATAACAGTCTGTGAAATTAATTGACTCACAGTTATCTTGTATATTTGATARTATGCTGCTTCTCTCTCTCTTCTGTCAGGGAGATGTTTCTCACTACAAACCTGTTTGTAGCTTTTTCACATACTCAAAGCCACTGACTTGTAGTACTAAAATACATTCAACTTACTAAGAATTTATTCTGTGTCAGATTTAATTTTTTTTTTTCTTTTAACTGAATGCAAGCAAAAACAACTCAACTTACTGCAATAAAATCATTATTTGCCTCATCTTGGTGAAGTTACAGCTTTTAAGGGTTCTAGCTCTTTCTCAGATGAGGTTACCAGCCATGCAGAGAACAAGAGGACAGTGGATGTTGTATAATTTATTTTCCAGCAAGGCCTYTGACCCAGTCTCTCATAGTGTCCTTAAAATCAAATTCATGAGATAAGGATGAGATAGGAATGGGTGAAAAACTGACTGCAGTGCTACAGTCAAAGCATTGTGACCAATGGTGCTGAGACCAGCTGGCAGCCAGTGTCTGGTGGGGTCCCTGAGGGATCAGCAGTGGCATCAATGTCATTTAATGATCTCAGCAGTGAGCAGGAGAATGGGATGGAGTGCCCTCTCAGCAAGGATGTGCCTGGCTCCAAACTGGGAGCAGCAGCGAACACACTGGAGAGAAGGGCTGCTCTTCAGAGAGACCTGACAGGCTGGAGAAATGGGCTGAGCAGAACTCATTCAATTCAGCAAGAGCAAGTTCTTGTRTCTCTGAAGGGATCTCATGCAGCAGGGGAGGCTGCAGATGCTGCTCTGCAGCAAGGTGTTAAATACTGCAACAGCTTTCCCACCAAGGTTAGGGAATCCCTGTCCCCTGAGGTGCCCAAGACTCAGATCGACACAGCTCTTTGCAACCTCACCTGTTTGGACCCATTTGAACAAGTGATCAAACTGGATATCCTYTGAAGGTCCCTTCCATGCTGAATTTTGGGTTTATGACTCTGTRTTGCTTGTTGTATAGTGCACTTTGTTTGCATGAAGATTTTGAAGAATGCAGCAGAATGCATCATCACCTAAATAATTACCTAATTTAGGTAATTATGTGCAGATCTATAGTATGGTACTGCAATGTCATTTTATTTATTTCATATTTCTGAGAGTTAGAATACTCTTCCCATTCTGAAAAAAAGACTAATTTAAATGACTTCATCTCCAGAGTAGTGGCACAAACATTTTTATAGCTTCTCTAATTTCTCACTAAAACACTGATCAGTGTTTTTGCACACCTTCTACACAATAAAAAGGCAGCATAACCATAAAGTTATGTATGAGAAGTATGCGAAAGACAAATGAAAAGACTCTTAAGAGCCACAGCCCTTAAAAATGGGCTTCTCATTTTAAAGAATATGAGCTACATCAAATTAAAGATCCTCCTTTAAAATAATAGTAGTGAAATCCTGAAATAACTGACTTCATGGCAAGGGTTKGTGCTGTGGCCCTCCTGGTGTTACTCTGTACCACAGTGTCTCCTTGAAAGAAGGTACCAGTAGCAAATTGTTCACTACTTTCCTTTCACCTCTGGTAATTTCTGATCCCCATTTGCAGTGGTTTTTGAAATGYGCCTGTGAATATTCTAAATTGATACCAAGCAACCTTTCTAATACAGCCAACATGCAGCTCCCTTCCCTGTGCTGTGCAAACACRATCAGCTCATCCAGGTGTATCTTCAGCCCAGCCTGGGAACGTTTGGGTCTTTACCTCGCAGAAGAGCGGATTTCAATATAATGAAAATTGGCAGCCAAAATTCCTGTGAGGTAGCCGTGGCAGCCAGGGATTACTGAGTCACAGGGATGTTCTGGCCATGCACTGCTTTCCCAGAAATGCCATCTCCAGCTGCAGGAGCACAGGGACAYGAAACAATGGGGACAGACCTGAAACGGTGCCCACAGAATCCACACATTCAAGGGAAAATAATGAAAGTGTTCAAATTAGTGTACCTTGAAAAAGAGAGCTAATAGGATTACAAGCTCAGCATTACTAGAAAGCATGAAGTCAGTTATAAAAATTTTAGGAACTGAAGTCAAGCATTCTAACTTTTCCCTATAAGCTATTAAATCATTTATTAATTTTACGCAGCAGGTCTGCAAAGTTGTTAAATAACAATCAKTGGTCTTGGTCTGCTTAGCTACCTAATGTTCCTGAATTGGATTTTTTACTGGCATTATGGGCATTTTCTGTAAAAAGGAGAGTCTGAAAAAGGGAGAATTGAAAATATGTCTTAAAGCTGATCTGTTTTAGTAACAATGACTTTWAGAACATTGCAGAAGATAGAATTTTGTACTCACAGGACAGGCATGTAGTGTTGCATSACCACTAAAAGACAGCAGAGAATTTTTTAGCAGTAATAACAGAAGTGTCTCATTTTTAAATATATATTTATCTACTTCCAATGTGGACTTCTCACACTGTGGAAAATCTTTTCTAAAATGTATGTTTTGACCATGGATTGGTAATTTTCTGAAATCTAGTTAAGTCCACCTATTGAAGTCTAAGTAGGATTATTTTCATATAAATGCATGGATAAATCTATGTGTGTGYACACATATTAAAATATAGTGTTTAGTGATTTAATATATTTTGCTCAGCTGATAAATATAGCTTCAAATCGCTACAATAGGAAAGAATAGAGCAATAGTCAAAAACTTTCCTTGAGACAAGCTGATCTAATTCTTYTATACCAACATATAAAAAGTGAGGGAAAATTATACCTGACTGTGTATTTCATGGTCATTGAATAGGTTCCTGTTTCTACTCTTATTGTCACTGCTGGTGCCAAAAGACCTTAATTGCAGGCAGCTTTTTAGACAGCAAATGTTGCGTGTCTGCAGTTTTGGTTTTGTCAAGGTGATGCATCTGACTCTGCAGAACAAAGGGGGCTTCCAGTTCTTTGGTTCTTTAACGTGGTCTGAATCCTGGCATCAGTCATGAATGGCTTATTGGGCTCTCTCTGTTCATCAGATGATTGTATTTAATGCTCTGATATTAATCTCCTCGATTAATTAAAATCAATACCTTTATGAAATTTGCTATTAGAAAAATAACATGGAAAGAAGATCCTCTGTCACAAACAAGTATGTTCCCTGGTAATAATGACCATCCTCTGAATGATGGTATAAAGATAAGTTCAAAAGTTACCAACACCTCTAAAAATTCCATTAGAAAGGCTTGTCTGACAGGGGGGAAAATGAGGGGAAAGGAAGCTATTACTTTTTGTTTAAAAAATATCATTGTGAAAATCATCATAGAGGAAAGACCCAATATCTACTTTCCACAGTGTGGTTGTTGAGCTGCTCAGTTCCTTTCATGATTGTCTGATTGCCCACAAGACTGAAAGAAAAGACAGAAATAATCAAAAAGATCAAGTTTGCATCTTCCAAGACAGAAGGAAGCAAAGCTGTCAGTTCACTTTATGCATGGGCTCTGCAGCAAGGTCACTGTTTCCTTCTGTTCAGTGCATTCTGTGAAAGCTCCTGATGGACAGAGTGTTGTCACTCTAAGTGTGACAGCCCTCACAATCCCTCCTCAGGCCTGCATCACCATCGCTGGTGCTCTGCTGGCCATAAAATAAAAGGTCATTGGCCGTGAAAGAAACRTCACTTTGTTTCCCACTCAGTCTTTTATGGCTTTTGATTGAAACCTTATTGCTATTGACCACTCTTTGGATGATTGTAAATGGTTTTTTTCAGTTAGAAAAACAGTGTTATTTGGGGGGTTTATAGCACTACTTTTCCCAAACCTGCCTTGCAGAGCTCCTGAGAGACTCAACAAAACCACCACATGGTAAACAGTTTATACATATACTGGGGGTCATTTATATTGAAAGGTTTCTGAGCCAATATCAGAAAACCAAGGGAGAAAAAGACACAGGCATCACATTTCTCTTGTTTGTCCCTCATGTTGTTGATGAAAGAAATTATTTTATTCAAGGCATAAAATGAAAACAGTTATTTAAAATGCCTGTGAGGGCAAGCAAACATGTTGTTTCATTTGGCTATGTCCATCAATCAAATACTTGTAAAATAGTGGTTCACATTACTAAAACAATGAAGAGATTAAATTTTTAATGGGTGTATTAGGCTGACAAAACGAAACAGATGACTGTAAAATGAACTGTTTAAATTAGAACCTTTGATTATCTCTTCTAGGAGGAATTACTTGCTTAGTCCATTATGTCTGTATACATACTTGAAGAACATTGGATTAATGTACGATTTCTTTATTCCTATGAAACTTCTGTTGGTATATTAAAATATGTGAATAKATTTGCTTTTGTTTAATTCTGAGCTGTTAAGAAATCAGTAAGAAAGGAAGTCAGAGGTCCTTAAAGGAATTAAGAGTCCTTAAGAAAATAGCCATTACTTTAGGGGTGCCCACTTCCTGCCTCAAATATATTAGCAAGCTTATTTCTCTCATATTTCAAACTCAGAAGGACACTAAATTATTGAAAACAAAGCTTGTGTCTACAGAAGAAATATGAGCTGCCTGCAGCTAAGAGGGGAGGGATGCCAGCAAAAGAGCTGCTTTGTGGCCCCAGGCTGCAGCGCTGCCCCAGTGGTCTTCCAGCCCCACTTTGTGAAGCCACACTGAGGACTGTGTGAGGGGAATGGAGCTCGGGTTTGCAAAGTTATTTGAAAATCATTACAGTTTTTCAGTCTAGCTCTGAAGAGAGCCATGAAGCAGTGTTATGACTGCAGTGGGGGGAAGGAGGAGGGTAACACCCTTCAGCAGGGAGGCAGGAAAAGGCAAATGGCCAGGGGTTGAAATGGGCACACTCTGAGTGCTATCACTGCTAAAAATGTCGTTAGGTGACACTACAGACATAAAGAATAGAAGGATACAACTTGCCTGAACCACTGGCTTCCAGGGRTATACCCGAGGCACTGAACTCATAAGAAAAATGAGCCAGGCACACATAGTTTTAATATTTTTCACAGGTTTCTCTCTTTCTCTGGGCTAAGGGGTGGTACATTGTTTCAAAGGAGCTCCTGTGGAYTGTTGTAATCACAGGGTTGTAGGGGAGATTGTGGTGTATAGCAGGCATGGGAGTGAGGAGATATCTGGAGCAGGTGGGAAAGCCTGGAGTATTGTCTTCCAAACAGCAGTGGRACTGCAGGATGTACGAGAGGGCAGCTTTGAGGGACCTGTCAGAGGACCCTCAACCCCACACTGCTGCAGTGTCATGGCAGGATGATGGAAACAGGTGATTGCAAAGCTTTGTGACCCCGAATAAAGGTGAGTGACCCAGCAGCAGGGCCTGGCAGCTGCAGGGAGTACCCACACAGAAGCAGGGCTGTACCAGGAGTGCTGGTCACCCTCAAACCATCACAGCATGATGCTCTCTTCTCCTTACGTAAGGAAATAATCTGCACAGTTAATGATTCTGTCCATCATGCCTTTAATAAAAGAGCAATAACAAAACCTGTGGGTGTACTATAAATGGAAGGCACACTACCCCCTCACAGTCCTCAACAAAATCTACACCAAAAATAAAGCTCTGCTTAACTTTGCAAAAGGAGCGGCAAGAGCAGCACTGGTGTTTCACTGTCAGCAGGATGGCATTCTTAAACCTAGCTTAAACATATTCCTTTTACTCACTAAGCTGTGTTTTCTACTTCCAGCTCAACTTCTCTCCTGATTTGACCTGCTTCACACTGAGCAGCTTTTTGGTATGGGCAGCTTTTTCAGTGGCACTTGCTGAACAGGATACCTGCACATTCCCATGGGCACCAGCAGCAGCTCTCTATGATCCACCAGCCAAATTAAATTTATTTATTGAAAAGCACTGGACAGAAAGGCGAGTGCTTTGGGTGGAGATACTCAGCTTGTGGATTATGTTGTAACTGAAACAGCAGCATTGCTGTTGCTGTGTACGTTGTTTAGTTGCTGACTTGTTTAGTTCCCTGATGAAGTTGTGTTTAAAGATGTCATGGAAGCTCTGGTATCTCTCCAAAACTAGGACAGAAATTTCTGATACACTGAAATAGAAAATCATGAATACCATCCTCCTAAAGTTCACCATCAAAACAAAGAGCTAAAAGGACCATGAGCCATATGCTACCTTGATCAGCCCTTATGCTTTACATTTCCAAACTTTACATGATGTCCATGAAACTGCTGTTCAGGCCTTCAACAGGCATAGGATTAAACAAAATTCASGTCAGGAAACTAAGTAATAATAATTAGCACATTTCCATAACCCAGACAAGGAGGTCATTCCTCCATGGAATGGAGAGAATAAAAAGAAATTTGCAGCTACATGATACAAAGGTAACAAAAACTACTTTCCACTATGTGGCTGGTGTAATAATTTTGGATAGTTGCCCAAAATTGGCACTGGCTCTAGTCCATTTTTTTAAAGCTTGAAACAACATTGTGGGGTTGCAAATTTATTTGATATTGAATTCAGACAGCAGGGGAGAATAGAAAATAAAACCAGGGGCACAGAAATTGTAAATGAAAAATAAGTTACACCTATCAAGAGATCCTGTATACAGCAGCTTTTCCTGTGAATTCACTGCACATTCATCCTGTGCCCTGAAAAAGTCAAAAAGCCATTTCACCAGTTATTTGGAAATTTTGTGGAGTGTGTTAACTGTGTTTTCACATTACATTTTACATTGACCAGAGCACAGGCTTTGTAGGAAAGAAAAATACAGGAGACCAGAAAATGTAATTTTAATTTTTCTGTTATTGAGGACTTGTTTAATTTTGTATTTTTTCACTATAGCTAAGTGGAATGGAAGAGGAAAGGATTAACATTGTCCTTTGAAGAGACTTTTTTTTTTTTGCATAGATAGTATTACTGCTTGTGTTACCCTTTGTACCAGAGTGTTAGTAAAAAGTGGAAAACATAAAATGGAAACAGTCATTTCTTGCCTTTCTGTTACTAAGAGAGCAGGCTGTTAGGAAATGGTAAAATACTCACTGAATTGCATTTCAGAAACACCTGAGGCTTGTAAACTAAAGWGCTTCAAAACCAGTTTCATCACAAAGATAAAATCTGTTATTTAAATGCTCCATAGACCTCTGAAGAAGTCCATCTAGTGCCTAAACCAAACATCAACTATCTTATTCTCTGGAAACATGAAGGGAAGTTTCTGATACTTGCATAAGACTGAGTTTATGTGATAACATTTGGTGTTGTTAGATAAGGAGCCTTTCACAGGTGACATCCAGCAGTTTGATGCCAAAACCCTCACAAGAATTCCATTCCATTAACAAAGAACAGGTTTGGCAGGGTGACAGGTGCTTCCAGCAACTTGTAACTACTTACTAGTCCCCAGGCTATGTAAACTTAATTTGATGACTTGGTAAAAAAAAAAAAAACAAAAACCAAAAAAATAAGCCAAAAGCAGCATATATTCATTCCTTTTCAAAAATTTTATTTATTCCTATAAGGGCATGCTTTGTTTTGCTCATCTTCCATTAATCACTGTTTATCTCAGTAAATCAATGAATGGTATAGCTTCCCCATTTTTAAAGGTCAGAGACAAGGCAGATATTAAATCACTTTCTATACAAAAAAGGMCATGTGATTTTGAAATTTTGACATAATTGAGAGCATTTGACTGAACTATTGAATGCAGCTCTTTTTCACACATTTGTRCTAATAACTTAAAGCAATAGTGAACAATTCTTTACAGGTGTAGTGATTTTGTTATTGGCCTTGTGATAGAAGACAGACCTAAGGGTGTTAAAGACACATTTTTCAGTGACAATGATAGTTGGTATGTTACCACGAGGTATTCTCAGTATTCTGTTTGTATTTCATTATGATTCTCATTTGAAAAAAGTTAGTTTTTTCATCTGAATTTTTAAGTGAACTTGTGGAAGATTGTTCACCAAAGCATTTTTATTTCTCCCTAAAATTAGTGCTAGGTCTGGTTACTAGAACTTCAGATTATATGTATTAATGCCATCATATACCATAACAAGAAAACTGCACCTCATGAAAAAAAACAAGTCTATCTGTAAAGATATTAAAATGCCCAAGGAAGACACCAGACTACAGTTCCCTGTTCATACTGGTATCAGCAGAGACACTAAACAGAAATGCAAGCTTGTCTCCTGTTCCCAGTCTGCACCACACCCCTCCAGGTGTGAAAGGATGCATTTTAGAGCTATTGATAGCAATTACTTTGTGCCCAAGAAGGTTGGTGAAWGTACCTCTAAAAGCAGGACAGGGAGTCTATTGCAGAAGCACAGGATTGACCAGGGCCAAGGCTTTAGAAATCACTGCTCACATTGTGCYCTTCTCCCTGAAAGCCCTCCGCAGCACCACGTGAGCTATGACAGTGATGTGGGCATAAAGTAGATATTATATTAGTTCCCTTTATGTAGGAAGCTGAAAATTATCTGACTCAAGACAGCTGCCTTGACTGCTTGGACTTAATAGATTCCCTGATCAAGCAGAAAGCTGCAAAGAAAATGAGATTCGGTAACTCACAGTGGTGCAAGGAGATGTCAGTGGCATAGAAGGGATGTGCACAGATAATGTTTTTATGGCACTGACTGTCTCAGGCTTGATCAAAAGCTGCTAATCTTAATACACCTCTTTTCCTTGACTTCAATGAGCTTTGGATTGGGCCCTTTGAGAGCAGRTCTAAGCTAAAAATATTGCAGCACCAAGACCATGCAAAGTCAGGAGAGAAATATGATCAAATTTATCATTATAATACTCAGCAGTTTGTAAACTCATTAACATTTGCAGAGAACATGCTGTTTTACCTGTGACCTATAAATTCTGGAAAGCTCAGGAGAATTGCCACTCTGAGAAATGTTGATGGCAAAGGTATTTTGGGGTAAGTATGATGAAGCCATGTGGCATAGCTTAATTGAAGCTGCTATGGGATGCAAGTGACAAGTCACTCTGCATCTAAACAATTAGAGACACTCCATAGAGTGGGTTCAGGTTTGTGAAATTCTGTAGGAAAGTTGGAGTCACTTAGGTTAGCAAGATATTGCCTGYAAATTAAAACACATTCCATCCACTAGGGAGCATTTACAGTGACAAAAGGGTCAACAATATTAATATCCCCCGTTCCAACTATGCTAAATGTTGCTTCAAACCTGCAAGTACTGAGGGCAAAAAGTATAAATTCTGGGTTAGATCAGCAATATTAGATGCACACAGAGATCTCCTGTAGCCACTAAAGAGAATATTAGAGGACAAAAAAAAAAAAGATGTAACAAGCATGAAGCTATTTACAGACTGAATAGAGAATTGTAAACCTTTTGCTGCAGCAAAACACATGGATAGTCAGCAGCCGTTGTCTCATGAGAAAGAATAACATATAYAATGCTTGAAATATTTTTATATAAAAAGAATCTTTCCATTAAGAATTCTTTTTGAAACTGTATGGTTTTACCAATATATCAAGGTTTTTTAAAAAAAAGGCATTAAAGACTGCTGATAGGATTTTTCTTTTTTGTTGATTGTAAATCCCTGTCCCATGTATGCAATATTTACAGTTCCTTGTCATTAACAACTGTTCATAACTAAAGGAGAATCTGAAGAGACTTTTGTATTTTCACAATATGCTTTATAGCAGGCTTAAGGTTATGCCATCCTGGCAAATTACTGAGTTCTGGGATCCATCCTCTATTTCATTTATTCTCTATCTTCCATAATCAGAGTAACTACTGAAAACTCTAGAACATTCTTTTATTCTCCAGAGACAGAGGGTTAATCTATTTCTATCAGRTTGACAAATGCTTTCAGGAAAAGATCAAAGTTTAAGAATATCAGAATAGATCTCCTAGAATAATTTAGCAAAGGAATTTGAGTTGGTCAGTCAAGCACAGATATTCAGGAAATCAACTAATATCCTGAATCACACACCCATATATGCAATAGGAATGTATTTGTTGTGTGCCTACATTTACCTACCAAAAAAAAAAATACAAGAAAAATAAAATAGTTTTGAAAATGTAGCTATATCTGTCTTAATTCAGCCCTTGGCTTCACTGCTGAAACTTCCAAATATGCAGCTGGGGGAAGGGAGAAACAGGAATTTCTGATGTACACATTTGTCCAGTAGGAACTAGATGGAACWGCCAGCTTATTACACATGGACCATTGAACACCAAGCAAACACTACTGTCTCCCTCCTGCACATTTGCAGTGTCTGTGGATTTCCTCATATAGTTGCTTATCCTATTAGCTTAAGGGAAAAGCTCTAATTGCATTCACATGAAAGCAAAATCTTCAGTATATGCTATTTCYGTTAGTATTCTTCTCCTTTTTCCTACTATCAGTTAGGGTTTAACACAGCTCTCAGGATTATAAGCATATTTTACACTTCTAGTTTGTATTATTATATGATACCAAAGCAAGTAAAGAACAAATTAACCAAGTATTTATATTAAAAAAAAGTCACTAAAGTATGATTTCTAGTACAGAAACATAGCAGCAGTTTGGCTTCACAGCCCACATGGTGATTATGGGAGCTGCTGGGTAAAATGACAGTACTTGGATATTACAGAGATCATAGACCTAATGATCTAATTTCTCCTTTAAATCTATGAACCCACCCAGTCCATGCCTCTAGAGGTGGTCAGAGATGGAGGCTGGCCAGTTGAACATATTGCTGTGGACCACAGTTCTGCCCATTCACTTTTCCCTTCTCCCCCAGAGAGGAATTTAGCACTGAGATCACTTTAGCCTAAAGTCCATTGTAACAAGAGGGAGAAGAGAAAGCATAGAGACTCTGTCGGTCTGTCATAGAACCACTTCCCCTAAGTAACAATTCCACCTGAAATTCAGTCAATCAGTAAAGCTAACAGTATTTTTCTTCAGTAAGACTGAGTGTATTCATAAATTAAATGTTTGCTAATAAACACTGTCAGCCCTRTTCTTAGCAGGTCTGTCTGCTTAAGAGAACTGGTTACTGACACTATTAAGAAACTGGGAAATTTTTCTGTTTATTTAATGCTCAAAGGATTAGAAATCTAGTGACACATAGTTTAAGCTGCAAACTTACCAACTGGCCACTGTTACACTTGCTACAATTGTATTTAAATTGGGGATCCACACGTGACAAATGCCACGTTCTATCTCATCATCCAGCCTCTTCAGGCTTTTTTTTTCCTACACCAGCAAGGTAATGTCAACATCCATTGTCAATGCCTACATCCATTTCAGTAGTAGGAGTTTTTTCATACAGTCAGATTTTATACCTGATTTTTCAACCATCAATGCTAACTAAGCTGATTTATTTAGTGAATTGCATCAAAATTAATAAATTAGTCTRGGAAACCACTTCACATTTTGTAAATATTATAATACTCTTAGTTGAAGCTTTGTGGGTGTTAGAAAACTTAAGGTTCTCCCATTCTCCCRCTAAAATGAGCTTCTGATTAGTACAAATTCCTAATTTTTTTGAAGTGTTTAATAACTGCATTAACCTGGAGTTGCAAGGATTCTGGAAAGTGTTCTCTACTCAGCAGCCGTGATCATGGCAGACTGCCAGGATGTTTGTGACCTCTAGAAATCCTTAAGGTTTTGATCAGCGTTTCCTTATCCCCAATACTCTGTTGTTTCTGTTTTAAATTACATCTCAGTGTCTCCAGGGTAGGTAATAACGTTAATGTGAGTCATACAACAGACTATTACACACATCCTTGGATTATGAGATGGGAATATCTTGACTTTCTAAACAATGATAGTGTTTATTGTATTATAGTTCTGAAATTATTATAGTATTATGCTGATACAAATTATACTGCTGCACATCAAGCATATTTATTTAAAATATARTGAATGGAATTTGAAGGCTGTCAAAGGCAATGAAAGACAATACCTGACTGTCCCCAAATTTGTTTCTGGATGAGAATGTTATTGTAACCTTCACATGATGTTGCACTAAATCCTAAAATCAGAAGATACAAATTTCTTGACTTTTCTGTGCCTACAGAGTTAATAGTTACCATAGTTGTAAAGCATTGTWAATAATGTATGAAAAGATCATGCTGCTGCTGCTAAAATACATTTGTTTGCTTCAAAGTGTGCAATTAGTTAATCCAGGACATTTTGTATGATTGTAGCTGCAGATTATAATAGAAAACATCTCTCTCAGAAGGCACTTTTTGTTTATATATTCACAAAAAGCTTCTTTCYCTGCTCACACTTAAAGGCAAGGTGATAGCAAAATGAGGATTGCATACATAACTGAGGAAAAATGCTCCAATGTCAATGCTGCACTGAGAATATAATGTGCTGTGCATGTTACATATTGCATAGCACTTGTGGGGGATATAGATCAATGCATGTTGCTATGTAAACTGTGGGAGCTTAAACACACTGTGGGTAAGTGGCCTAAATTCAGAAAATGAAGTGGAATGTCATATTGCATTGTAGAACACATACAGACTTGCAGAACCCTGAAGTGCTAAGAACATTAAAGTATGTAAGAAAACACAATTATTTGTTTCAAAAACCCGTATTTGTTATTCTAAGTCAAGTAGCACAACTTCAAGCTTTTAAAAATTTGYAATACTTTTTCAGCTAGAGTTGATGTTGAAGCTGAGACAAACACATTCTGTCTTTTCCTGTATCACCTTTATGGATCCTTATGCTGCAATGACATTTTGATAGGAAGCTGTTTTCTTCTATGCATTTATAAGTATTTTCATTGATCTTTTAATTAATGGTGACCTCTAAACAAGTATGATTTTTTTTTTCCTGTAAGTTACAGAGCATTACATAAATTTACATATAGGTGACCACTTCCAGAACCCAATGTCGGTGTTAGCTATTTCATTTCATCTCTTCTGGCTGTATTCCTCTAGAGTACTTGCCTTGTCACCAACTGTGGCATGTCTTCATTACAACTGTCGGGTACAGAAAGGCAGAATCACAAACATGAAGGCAAGAAAAGCTTTGATGGACCAGAARGAGACTGGGAGAGAGAGTGCTGAAACAATGGGATCATCCACGAGATACTCTGTGGGGCACAGAGAATGAGACTTGGCCTGCTGGCTAAATCATTAAGTTCTAATTACATTGTATTTATGATGACGCTGGTTTTCAGGCTTTTTTTTTTTTGCTTCCTCATTTTCTGATATTATTGAACTGCGGCTTAAAAAGAAAATTTTACTATGGTTATTATCCTAACCTGTACTGAACAAATTAARTTGATACAGGGTCAAAATCCAGTCCAGGTAATTTTACCCATGTGGGTAATGAGTGTTCTGCAGATACAGCTCTCTGTTTTGAAAGTTCAGTGGGCTATGCAGGCTGCTCCAGGTGTTCCACACTACCTAGTTCTGAAATTTTGAATCCTTTTTTTTGTAAAACAATCTCTGGAACATCTTAAATAGAACCCACTCTCTCYGTGTGCCTTCTGACATCTTCATTGTGAAACGTGGCTCTTCATTGTCATCTTCCTTTGACAGCTTCTCTCATCTCGTATGTTCARTACATCCGCTCTGAGCAATTTACCTTTTCATCTGGCATTTCTTTATGTTAAGGCTCTGCTGATCCTCATTCGTGAATTGGATCTGCCAGGCTTGCTGATATTGGATCCTGCAGTTTGCCAGCCCTCGTTTGCTCTGACTGGTAGTGATAGCAGTGCACGCCACTTCAGACAGCAGTGGCAGCAGCAATCTGTGCTAGCCAGTTGTAGGTATCTGAACATAAATATGATAATGCTGTAATGCTGGACCACAGCCAGCTCTGCACTGGCTCCTGCGACACCGTTCTACAATATGAAGCACAAAGATAATCTGATGCTCAGAGGCATTCAGCTTGCAGGCAGTCAGACTGGAAAAAAAGCTCAGGTTTGCTTAACTGGCCACAGCTCCAGCTGTAAAGCCTCGTCATTTCTTACATGGAGGGGGTGTCAGGAACTGTTTCAACGTAAGAAAAAAAGCTCTCCTCATTTTAATCAGGGGACAGCTGGTGAGAATGACAGTTAGGAGCTGWCACTGAGAGCAAATCCACAGGCCAGAGCAAGCAGTCTGCATGCTGCTCACAGTTAACTCACACAGGTCACATCTAGGAAAATCCAGGGCTGCATGAAGCATGAGAACAGCTCAAAAGGATTCTGCAGATGATGGAGTATCGATCATGACATACTGACTGCCAGGATTCAGTCATGCATGTGATACTGGACTAYGGCATGCATATGTTCTAGATTTAATTTACTGGGTGATAATTTAGTTGAAATTATTCCTCTTCTGTAAATTCCTTCCAAGCTGACRAGACTTGTCAGGATCTATATGAGAAGAGTATTCTCAAAGTTACCAGCTCATGGTCAACAACTTCAGGGTGCATTGATCTCAAACTCTAAATATGCTACAGGTATATGGGGAAAGTTAAACCATTTCTATATACACACATCTCCCACAGGGAAATATGCACTTAGGACTTCACCCTTTGTAATGTGCTAGTCAGCCTCAGGTTGCTTAACACCCTTGCATCCTTGAAACTGTGCAGTTCCTTCATTCCCAAGAGTGTCACAAGCCATAAAGGAGGATTAATGCAGCTTTTGAACTCCATTAACTATTGTGTGGATTTTCCACTTGGAAGCTTCTAGCACACACTTAATATCATGTAAAGTAGAAATAAGAATAATTAGCAGTTAATAAACCATCTGCCAAGTTTTGAGCTTGTATTTTCCTCCATGATCTGACCTTCTGACATATCCTGACTTCTTTCAGACTTTCCTGTACAATTAATTTACACACTGCAAATCAGGCAGATACCTTTCTAAGTAAATTCTTTGATCCACGGGGAAGAGAATGTACCATGGATTATTCTATCTTCCTTTTSTTGTTTTCCTGGCATTCCCAGCCTTTGATGACTAGATCTCACTATTTGATGATTACAGACTCTCAGAGCAGCATCTCAATACTTATGTGATTTATGGATCCAAACTTTGTTGCTAACAATGCCCTGTAGCATTTTATTGCACTCAGTAAATAACCTGAGGTTTATTGTTCTTAAAAGAGAGCAAGGGTAATGTAAWTTTTATTTTGTCTAGCTGTCTGTTACTCCCTCCAGTAGCTTTAAACTCTTTTGCCCTTTGTGGTGTTATTGAGATCTCAAGGATGAGATGTTTCTACAGCTGTTAGGAAAACAAATGGCTGGCTGGAGACAAAAGACTGAACCACAGCCTATAGTTTTTGTTTGTTTTTTTCTGCTTGGTGATCAGTCAGGATATGTATCCCAGGTTGGGCAACTTTGAAAAAGTCAGAGACTATTTTTTGGCCAAATCAAAACAAGAAACACAGGAGGAACCTGARGTACTGCATGTGGGTTACTGAGGTGGAAAGGGGCTGGAAGGGAGAGGCACAATCCTCTCTTCCTGATGAACAGACATGAGAGCTGGTAGAGAGGAAAGGGAAACTGTATTATTCCAGTCGACAATTTCAGCAGAGTAAAGCACTAAGTTACAGAGACCAGATTTTCATGGACCACTTGTCTTCCTTTCTAAAAATATTTGGGTGATTTTGATGCTTATAAAATCTGAAAATCTTTTCTTATGCATAGGGCAGATAGGTGATTCACACTTCACAGCATAGCCCTAGTGCTCTGTCTCTGCTTCCAGAAACATCTTCATCTATCTCTGTTTGTGGGAATGATAGAAAAGGTGTCACCTAGGAAATATAGTGTAGCTTGCAAATAAATATTTCAAAACAGATTTTCACAACTAAATGTTAATGGCTYTAAAATGCTAGACTATGACAATACAAGATCATCATATTACAAAGTGTGTCATTTGTATGTGTTGGAAGGAACCCTGCAGCACTGCTGATCTTTCCTTTACTGTAATATTCTTACTCTGAGAGGAGATAAGCCTAATATATTTGCCTAAAGTTATTTAGACCTCTTTATAAGGCGCATAGGATAACGGTCAGAAAAAAATTTGTCAGTTAGCTAATTATTAGATGAGTGCATAAAACTATTAATATAATGAACGAATTGTAGAAAGAGACAGCTTAATAGTAGAAATCGTATTTTATATGCTTATCCTCTATATCTGCTAAAATGGGGACATTTTCAAAGAAGTATAAATAATTTTACTTTCAGTATTCTTAAAGATCAGAAGTTTCAAGTATTTGTTACTGTTTTTGCTACAGATGTTTTTATCCAGACTTAGTGCCTAGTCTCTCTTGGTTTTTTTTTGCAAAGCAGTAAGATAAACTTCCTGCATATCCCTTTATCTCTCTCCTTACTCCAGATTAACAACAAAAATGCAATTCTCCTCAATAAAGYATATATGAGATCCTAAGTGAATTTTATGCCCCTGCATAAAATTCTTGAGCCATTAAGGATGATGAGTGCTTTATTAGGACTTCTGACCAATCAGAATTTCATCTAATTGGCTTAAACTGGCCATTACTCTAAGCACTGCCAAAATCCTATTTTTGTTACAAGGCTCAGAGACTGTTCCTACCCCCAYCTCAGAATCACACCCACGACCATTCTGTACTCCAGGGCTGGAATTGYTGGTCTGCAGTGCCCTGCTGATAAATGAAACGCTGGCAGGCGTTCGCTGCTCTTTCCCGTGTTGTGGCGTTCTTTGCTGTGTTGTCCAGAATGGCTGACTGCAGGCTTCCTAAAACAATCCAGTCCAGCATCATCAAACAGGGCTTGTAGGCACAGAGGACCAGCTCGTTACAGCCAGCAGAACAGACAGAAAGAGGAAGCACAAAGTTTTGTATGTGTGGAGAATGTGGTGAGAGAAAATAATAGAGCACTTCCAAAGTGATCAGATTAGCCCTCGAAGAGCAACTGTCTGCATGGCAAAGGCTGGGGTTTTTTTTCTTGGATTGTGCTGTGCATTGTAAAGGGTGAACTAACACAATGAAAACAAACTTTTCTGGGTAAAAACTGCTGGTTTTGAGTTTGGTGTGGACACTTCCASCTAAAGAAGTGTTAGCTCAAATAAYGTCCAAACTTYGTTGTGGACATTCTCTTTTGTGTATGCTCATGGGTGTGTAAAAATAGCTATTTATCAAATATGTATCTCCTCTAATTGACAAGAAGTGAATGGTARAAGGCAATTGGATTATTTTGGATTACGCTGCAAATTTATTACAGATTCAGAAATAAAGTTGTAGCCTTAAGCTTGGGTGTACAGACGTTGCTTAAATGTTTGAGCTGAAACCAAAATTATGTTACTGAAGGAATCTTAAAAGCCATTTAGCTGTGATAACTAAAAATTCAAGATTAAATTAAAATCCACATTTAATCATTTGGGAATTATTGTCAATGCAGTTTTGTAGCATAGTTCCAGAGATTTTTTTTCTAACTATTTTTTCTATTATAAAAACCAACAAAAAAGTAAGTTCATAAATATTCAGCACAGTTCCCTTCTTGACTTTATCTTATGATAATAAAACTGGAATCAGAGCCAATATGYACATTTCAAGGAAATTTATAATGTAAAGCAGAAGACATAGAACAAAGTACTGAAAATCATTTATGATTGAAACTGTAGATTGAAGTTGGTGCAAGGYTCTCCCGGAGCAACATCTCACCACTGCCTCATAATATTGGGATGTGTATTCATAAGCTTTTTAATGTATGCAGCCAACCTCTTCTACTTTATTGTGTAACCACTGCACTGATTCTGCTTGGCAAAGCTGGGAGGACTGATTGAAAAAATTAGGAGGGAATTGATTGTKCAGAATGTTAAATTTCTGATGAGGGCATTTTAACATCTAAAATACAGAATCAAAGTTTTGCACAGCCAGAGTGATAAAAAATTATAGCTGTGGRTAGACCAGTTGATGCTTGCACCTGAACACATGGACAGAAACGGATATAGTAGTGAATTTCCATTTTTGTCATTTTTGTTACAAATCTGKGAATTTGAGACAAAATATGAGGTGGGAGTTCAGATTTGGAGACATGATTAAGCTCTAAGTCAACAGTTAAAAACAATGYTGTTTTGGCATGAAAAAAGCAAGCCATAGTTTGTGTGAGGGCGCTGGCAAAGCAACGATGAAAGCAAAAGGTACTTTTTATTTGCCTTTCAGTGAGGTGATTTACCATATCAAAAATAAGGTCTACCCATCTCTATTCTTCATTCTGATGTGCACAAGTCTGGCAGAATATAATCATATAAAGATTGTGTTGATGGTTTGTGGTTTTCTTTCAACACATGATTCCTATCAGTTTAGCATTGTTTTTCTGGTTTTGAACATCAAGAACATGAGATTTTGACATCATGAATCCCAGTGGCATGAAAGATTACCACAGGCATGAAGCACTGATGATTGATAATGCTGACAGTTGTGGTAATAGTGGGAATATTTGCCACTGGAAGTTATTCAGCATTAAGAATATTGTTATTTTGTGTGCCTGTCCAAAAACAGAATACAATTTCAGATTCAATAGTATATAATAGGAATTGCACCTCATTAATCAAATTTGTTAAGTAAAATTTAGATTGCAAAGCGAAAGTGGAATCACAAGGACAACATATCAATTTTCCAAAGATGTTGAACTTCTCATCTTGTAGATGGTAAATACATTCCTGTACCACTGGGCAACATTTCAAAGCACAGCTCTGCACCCCAATGACAGTAAAATGAGTCTCATCCTTCAGATGTGCTATTGAAGTCTGCTGGTGTGTGACTCAAAGCTGCCTATATAATAGTCTAGTACAGCAATGCTCTCATCTGTCATACCAATACTTTTATTTTATTAAATAATCATTCCCCTTTTAACTGCAGTATAAAATGCAAAAATATATTCTTAATATTTTTATTACCATAATGTTAATTCTTGCTCTGAAGGATAATGTCAGTGACTGACTGTATTTCTCCCAAATACATTTTACATTGATGAATATGTTTATTAAGATATGTCAAATGATTTCTCTGAATTAAAAGCTGAATTGAAGTAAATTATAGGATGCAAGGCAGTAATCTAATCTCATTGTTCTTATTGTACAATAAATGAAGAAAGAGCAAAAACTTCCCTGTTCAGTTCTAATGGAAATCCTTATATGGAGCAGAGCTTATGAAGAMCTACCCAATGCAACTCAAACCTAAAATTGCACGTAGGATCCATAGCAATCTCTTYGAGTTTCCAATGAAATCTAACAAGTATTTGAGAATAGAGACCCACTGAACATATGGAATGAWGTTAAGTTCACAGTTTGATTTGATCACAAACCCAATTCCTCACTCCTGTTCATGCAAAATTTGATGTTTGCTACTGCTTTTGCTTCCCATTTTTTTCATTTGCCAGATTAAGCAAACAGGATGATTGCAAAGGCATTGCTAGAGTTCTGACATAGTACACTTGGTGAAGGCTGGTGTAAGTTATAAATAAAAAGCTATTGTGTATGATATGTATTAGTGTTTTCAAAATCATCCTGTTTTAAAAAAAAATAATTGATGAAATCTACCAACAGTTGATGACAAATGAGATATTTCATTTGTTTTACTTTTTGTCTTTCCTAAACAAACCCAGAAGCTCTCATTTTCAGGTTGTAATTAACTTCTTTGAAAATATTCATTGGTGTTTCAGGAAGTTTCAGAGCATCTTCTCATAAATCAGCATCATGCATCTGAATTAAAATCTGAATGTAAATTAGAAACGTTTTATATTAATGATAGGGAGGCTAAACACACATTCAGAACTGATTAAACATTACTGTCTTACAGTGACTGAATTGCAGGAGGAATGGATTTTCAGACTCTGCATTTACATGGGAAATTTGGTTTCCAGTATGGAAGCTCTGGATATCTGGAGTGCATTCCTATAGCCATAGTTATATTAACAAAAATTCTACCACTAATTTGCCAGTGCTTTGAAGTTCTACTTGTAGAAAGATTTCAGTGTAAGTCAGTATGCAGAAATTAATTTAAAGGTTTAAAAAGGGCTCAAGATAGCTGTGACAAAGCAGMTTGCAGCTTCTAACCTCAAACAGAACTTATATTTAAATATACAAATTTTTTTTTTCATGGCTGATGATARTAGTGTGGGCTTTTACTTGGATGATTAGTCTGTGAAATGTGTAATTTAAAGGCAGACTTTGTCCTCTTAGCTGTATATTACAACCAGAATGCCAAAAGAATCTTTCTCCCAGGGTTAAATGAAAGCTAAACTTGTGTTTTGCTCAGGAATTTGATCTAAATTATCACGTTTTTTAAAACAGTGTTRAGGTGCTTCCTGTATAGATCACAGAAACTCCAGTAAAATGAGTTTTTGCACACTGGTAGTGAAGACTGAGGCTTTAAATCTAAGCAAGTCCCAAATAATGCTGACTGCAGTCCYCTCTGCCACAGCACTGTAGATTCTTGTGAGCTCAGGACATCCTCCAGTTAAGCTGGCCAGTTTATTCCCCCTCATTCTTCACTGTCTTGGAGCACTCCAAGAGCAGCACTTCTTCACTCCTTCTGTCAATCCACTCAAACTATCTTTTTCTTGGCTGAAAACTTATTAGTGTTGTCCGTCTTTCTACTCATAAAGCATGGCCCTGTCTACACAGCTCAGCTTCTCAGTCTCCTGTCCTTCTAAGTGAGCAGATGAACAACCAGTTAAAGTTTATGAAAAAAMCAGTGCAATTCCTGTGGGCTAGACCCATGCACAAAGCCAGGCCTAAAAAAGCATTTCACTGTAATCAAACAACCCAGACACCAATGAAGCCAAACTGGTTTTTGCTCAGTGCTTTGGATTTTGCAGCCCTCTGTCCAGACAAGAGGTTTGGTGGAGTTTCAAGGTCCCTGTCACCAGAAGCATAATGTTACAATAATGCTGCACATCCTAAACTATGTCATCTATATCATACAGCTAAATGTCCAACAGTCACTGTGGAAGCAAATGAGCTCTCATGTGTGATATGCCTCATGAACTTTATGTTTTGAACAACACTATTTCTCTTTACTCAAGTTTCTTAACAWAACTATATGCTTATTTCCCATCACCGATTGTAGGAATCGCATTTAGGCAAACCAAGACAATGAATTATCTGATTTAAACATGTTATGTATGTTAAACATAAAAATAATTCTTYTGCCAAAGACAACTACAAGGAAAAGCTTGTTCACTAGGTGTGAAAGGCAGCAGAATATTCTTGCTAATTCTAACTATTTTCACAGTGTCAAACTGTGACAACCTGTGACAAACAGTGACATTTCCTCTCACTGGAAAACAGACTGAGCTTCTATGTGCAGAAATGGGGAGAAGAACAGGGATATGCAATTGAATATGCAATTAGAATTTTTATTCTAATGTACAAGGACTTMAAAAAATACCCTCCTAATTAAATGCCTACTGTCTCAACACGGAAATAACAGAAAAACAAAAGTTAACTTATCACAAGACATTAGTTACAGAAATGGCATAGCTTTGTTTTCAGCATTAGCATTTGTTGTGAGTCAGTATCCAGGACAACTGACAATCAAATGCAGCAGCAAACACAACGCTGAATATATTTTAAAAAAGGTCATTTTAATCACGTGCTGCAAATCCTTAGTTAGTATTAAAACTGGCCATTTGAAACAGTGCAACACTTCACTCTTTGAACGGTGATTAAAATCCACTTTTTAAAGRTAAATTCAAAACAAAGAAATAATTCATACATGTCAAACTAACTAAAAGCTAGCATTTTTCATCTTRAAACCTCCTTAATCTATAATTGGCTTCCTCTTAAAGTCACCTTTATCTTGGGAGTCTGCATAAATTGTTTAAATTTACTAGTGCAAAGCTGTTTATTGGGAAAGAGTAACAGAGCTTTTACTGATCATTAGGAAAAGTGACTATGAATTGCACTAACTGAAGTATTTTTCACTCTGCTATCATAGATCATGAATCAGAAATAATAGCAGTAATCACGTTTCAGAAATGAGGATGTAGCTACGAAGCCTCCTAACTCCCACTCCATCACTGTTATAATCCCAACAAGTTCAGTAAGTCCCTCACTTCTAACACAGTAAGTAGGAAAAAAAAAAAAAACCCCAGCAAAAACCAAGAACAGAAAAGAACACCTTGAATGCTATTGCTTTCTTAAGATTCCTGAAAGTAAGTCATCTCTGTGTTCATACACAAAATTCTGCAGAAAGGTTTGTTTTAGGTTTAATGTTTTTAGCATAACTTTTTTACTTTATTTACCGTCTCATGTTAGAAGACTTGAGTGCTATAGTTTTTGATGGATATCTGCTGCTTGTTTACAAAGCACCACTACATTCTAATGTGTGTGAATGAAGGGGAACAACAGAAAAGCAATCCTAAGGAAAGCACAGTACTGGAAAAAATTATGACAACAACCGCTAAGGACAAAATAGTTCTTACCAACAGTTATCTAGGTTGGCTGGATTCACATGGGCAAAGAAAAAAATTGTTTTTCAGGAACCTCTAATCTGTCTGTTCTTTTCTGAATATCAAAAAGAAGGGAAAAGAAACTGAGTAAATTGCAAGAGGCTCCAAAAGGCTTTTGGCCTTCCCCTGGCCTGCAAGTTTTGGCAAATAGCTGCAGGCACCAGAGAAAATCCTTCTTGTCCTCTGGTAACGAACAGTCCTGAAACAGAAGCACACTCATTTGCAGTGTCAGAGAGCATTTGAAGTTTGTCATTTTGACAAAAGAGCTTCCCTTCACAAAACACTTTCAKAACGTGTTGGCAACATCAGCAAAAACGTTTTCAAGAGGACAGAAAGAGCAAATGAACATTCAAATCAGAACATTTTTAATAATGTTTGGCCTTCAACAGTTTGTCTTCAGCATTCTGAAACACACAGTATGGAAGGGGCACATAATGCCTAAGAAATTATATGCTGTCTTCATATCTATGGATAAATGTGAAAAGTGTATCGGTCTCAAATATTTAATTCCCATTATGAGATGGCAAGTAGATAGAAAGTAGTAACTTAGAAAACTTTAAAAATGCATATTAAAGTTTATGATGCAATAATTTTACACAATTTCATTTTCTCTGTATGAGTAAAGATCTGGAATAGAATTTCTATGAAAGCTGTGATTCACTCTGGTTTATTTGCTTATTTAAAAGCACCCCYAAAAAACCTATCACTTTTCTAGCACTAGTAGTAGCTAATGTTTCACTGCTAAAATTTCTGTGCAATATCCACTCTTGCAGTGTTTCAGAACTTCACTATAAAATCCTGATTTGCTAAGATACTGACCTTGAAAAATTTGTCTTAATAATATGTCTTTACATCAAGGTTATTTTTCCTATGCCATAAATGCCTGCTTTCAACAGATTTCAATTTCTTGTGATGTTCTGGCTAATTCTAGTAGGTCATTTAGTCATGTTTTACATGAATTTATGAGAATAAAATGGCAACAAATATAGAACAGCAGTCCACTTGCTATGAAGTGAATATATGCAATACATTCATTATAGAATGCCTTGAGTAATTTCACCACTTGAAGCTTTACACTGAACAATCTAAAATTATTGACTTAATGSATAAGTTGATTAAAGAGTGAAATAATTACCAACAGAGCTGCTGGCTTCTGAGGTTTCCTTTTGTTGCAGCAATGCTTGAGATGCATGTGAATCATTGTTGGGACTGCTCCTACACATGACCCAGAGACTTTAGATGGCTCCAAAGCAGCAGCAGTGCTTCTGTGTTGGAAATTACAGTGGTGCACAAGCTGCTTCACTTATAATTCTTCCATCTGTTCCAGAGGGCCATATTCTGACACAGAGGTGGAATGGATGTCTGGGGTCAACACAAACCAACATCCTATTGAAAGTATTCCTTTTTCTTCTTTGATGCAATAACTACGCGGCCCTTGCATTTATATGCAAGAGTTCCTAGAAGCAAGGCTTAAATCTGAATTCAAAGGCAGGAAACAATGCGCTTAAAGGCTTGTAGTTTTATGTCATGTATTGTATTGTCATATTTTACGTTTTAAGCAAAATATCTCTGTAATCATTACAAAAATAAATTGATCATTACAAATCAAATCAATACAGTAAGAACCACTTTATTTTCAGGCTCCTTCATGAACTGGGATTCTGAATAAACACTTCACATGTGAGAGAAAACAAAGATTGGACCCAAAGTTCATTACTATTTGGTACCATTCTTGCAAACATGGTCATGGGAAGGATCAGACATCAGCAAGGATCTTATAAACAGAGCAAAGAGATACAGTGCACACCCCATCCTCCTTAGCCCTGCAGACACACCTCAGCTCCCTGCAGGCATTAGAGCACCCCTGACTGAGGAAGCAGCCTAAGTTCCGCTCCAGAAGTGGTGTGTTTTCACACAGGGTGTGCCCTTCCCCCTCTGCACTGCACATCTGCACATCTGCACAGCCCCAGGTGGAAGCAGTTTGCTGGAGAGCAGGGCWGACAGATGAGCTGTTCCATTTCCCTCTATGGGGTACCTTTATTCGAGCTTTAATTCTCTCCCGTTACTCTGTAAGGATGCGCCTAAGGAATGGCCATCAGCCTCTCCCACAAAACAGGCACCAGGGGTGCAGGCAGTGTGTGAATAAGCTCTTCTCCCATTGTCTTTACCCCCTTCCACAGAAAGAAAGCACCAATAACTGCACAAAGCAGTCCAAATAAAATTCCAAATATCAGCAAATTTTCTTTCTATAGTTAAGGAAAAGACTACTGCACATACTTTAAATGTTTCAAAATCTAAACACCAATGCAGTAAAAGCTTATCTGTACTAAAATCCATATCTACATTGWTCCACAGCACAGAATAAAGCCATCCACTGCCTAGCAATCTAAACTTTCCTGACTGGTATTTTTTTATTTCATATATTGAACTTGATTTTGTAAATATATCCATCATTTAAGCGTGTGTATATGAGTTACATAAATATACATCCAAATTCAATTTGCAGTGKCATTGTTCATCACAAGAGGAATATGTATCTGAGCATGAGAAAGATCTGTACTATGCTCTCACACAGACTGAGAAATAAGTCATCTAGGACTTCAGAACCACTTGATATGTCACCATATCTCCTCTGAAGCTCCAAGGTGCACTTTTTTTTTTGCTTTCAAGAACATAAACATGTAATAGCAATACAGAACAAAAATATTATGTAAAACTTAAAATAATAATCTTCTTCTCACCTTTCGCCTGAGAAAATGAAATATAACTTGATGCTATCCAGGGAATATTTAATTATTTCACTAGTGGATATGATCTAACAGCATAATGAGATCATTTTATTACTGGGTGTTACAGCCCTATGAAACGTTTTTTTTGGCTGCAACCACAACAAAACACAGAGTAAGGCAAAGATTGATGAGCTGAGCAAAAACACCAGGTAGAAAGAGACAAAGATACAAAAYCAATATTAGYCAATCAAGAAAAYGAATTAAAACCAAATATARTAACTAATTTTCCTATTCAAAATTYATTTCTCTCACTGTTGCACTAAGGTGMACTAGAGAATTCTAAATACTTCAGATTCTGATAAGGACTATTTCTCATTTGCAAGAACCCATGTGCTGTTGATCCTCATTTGACATTCAGCARTATTTGTTTCATAATGCTCATTTCAGTGCCAGCATTCCAGATATTGATAAAGTTAAAATGCAACTTACGTAAGTTATTTGGAGGAGGTCTCGTCTCCATGTTTTCATAATGCTGCACATGTACTACAATGTTTAGATCTCTTTCCATGTGATCTGTCGTACAAGGACCTTGAGGTCGCATAACATCAGCAAGAGCCCTGAAAAACCAAACAGAACCAGAATGAATCTGCAAAATCTGTAAGACATTAACAATATGTTCCAAGATCTATTTCAGTTTGAGATGCAGTTGATCACAATGTCTGCTGCAGACACCAACTCCCTTCACAATAAACGCAGGGAAGTAAATTCATTGTGAGACTTCACACCTAAGGCTCTTTTTAGGTTGTCTTAGACAGTGTGCTAGAAGTAAAACACAGAAACACATTTAGTTCTTTAGGTGTCTCAGCTTTGGAGGAACATAATTTAAGCTTCTTGAGACTTGTAGAGTTCTGCCACTGCTCAGTAAAATTACTGCAGTCATGGTTAAGCTGAGCTCCTCAGCACCTAGCCCATGTCTACCACAAACTAGTTATCTTCAGGCCTAGATTACCTGCAGGGCCTGGCAAAGGAAATTCTCACACATGCATCTGCACCTAACACACACAACACACTGGTCTTCACAATTTTCATTCAAAAGTGTCACTGAAGTTGCAAAGTCATGTAACTTTCATGTAGAAATCATTAAAGTAAGCAGGGATTTAAGGATTTCTCATCCAGAAGGGGAGATAAAAAAAGTCGTTTTCTACCTTCTGTGAGTGTCCCAGTCTTTAACATGGAGCAAAGCCTGCACAGGAACACTCCCTGCTCCTTTGAAGCCACTTYGGAAACAGGATGAAAGCTTTCTGCTAGCAAAGAGGGAGTAAGCAAAAGGTTCCAAGTTAGGCCAGGCCCAGCCTGATGCTGGTAGTGGGGCTTGCTCTGCAGAGCTCCAGGCAGTCTGACAGAYTCATCCTGCTCTGGTGGATATTTTAGGGGTGAGTGTCCTGCTGAGTGAAGTCCCTCCTTAGGCACACGGATAAACACACACACACCTGGATCAGCTCTGTGGATCTGGAGTTACTGACAAAGTTTTAAGCTCTGAAACTCCCAGCATGGCAACATCTAACTCTGTGAGTCTGTGCAATTTTGCCAGAGTTCCATAGGAGCAGGATTAGCCCTAAGCTGTGTGCCCCAGTACCTGCTGAACTACTGTGCACCAGGAAATAATTGACCCACCTGCAGATGCTGTTGCCTTAGGCAAAGGAARGCTGTAGTATGTGTTACCTGTGTCTTCAGGGTTCAACGCAAATCTTTTCTATTCAGGTCAATGCATCATGGACCATTATTTACCTCCTTTTAGGTTTATTATTTTTAATTTTTAGACCTCTTGAGCAATTTTTTAAAGGGTGTGGTCACATTTTCTGGGCACTATGCCCAGTTCAGTTTAATTTTCTGCGAAATTACATACCGTGTCCCAGATACTGCATCATTAAATATTAGCTTATAAACTAATAAATAAATRAAAATAAGCACATTCATTGGTGAAAGCCATGGCAAGTGCCATCTAGCTTCTCCACTGTACATCTGTGACATGATGGTTTCTCAATCAAGCAGCACTGTGCTTTTAAATACTAAATAGTAGCTAGCTTAATTTAAGTTACAGAGGGAAATTTTGAGCTGGATCTTGTTTTCAGATTGCTGTAACATTGCTTTGGTACACAGCTAAACAATACTGATTTTTTTTGTGTTTATGGCTAACACTGTGTTATTAAAATATTAGTTACAGTTGTGATCAACCTGTTAGAGAATACTCTGTTGATCCTGTAAAAGGTCAGAAGACAGTAACCAAATGATTAATGGTGTCAGAGTAATGCTCCCATTTAAAATAGTGCTTATACAGCAGAAGTAGCAGAGCTGGCCTACATAGCAGAATAATAAAAATTCAATAGAATAGATCTCACAAAGACATGTAGAAATGATGCAAAAAGAAAGCATTAAATTTCAAAATAATTTAAAATAAATGGAGACTAAACCCATTAATATCTAGTCAATTTATGCAAATATGTCTCTATACAGAGGAAATTATTGACATCAATATTCATTCTAATTCCAGAGGCAGCTGGACACATTTTTGGGGAAGGAAGAAAAGTAAATAAAAGTTGCTGACTCCAGTGTGGGAGTTRAAACAGTGAGATCTAAGTATTTCCCAACTTTGTGAGAGTGGGTTTTCAGAAATCCTTTTCTCATTGCTCTTAATCTGATGGTAAATATTGTTTGCTGTAGACTTTAAATAAAACCCTGTATGAYAGCAGATTAACTACTGCCTGTGTATGCAAGGGCTAAGTTTTCTACCATTTTAGGGTGGCTTTTTTCAAATGGTTTTTAAGGAATTAGCTGTCCAACTCTTCTTCTGTACTAAGAAAAGAAGAACTACTCACCATCAAGTTCTGTTTTTAATAACACAGCAATGTTTATACTGTGTTAGCCAAAGTTGTACAATCTTCTCAGGGCAGAATAGCTCATATAACTGAGAGCATGTCCTTATTATCCCCTGATGTCAGGGAGAGTTAACAATGTGTAGCAGCTTCGGGATCAGTGAAGTACAAAGGAAATGCTGTACCTGCATTTTGTTCTTTTAGGGATTTGGCCATATAATGAAACGAATGAAGGAAGGTTTGTTCCCCAGTACATGACAAAATCCTTGAACAGATGTTTGCTTTGAAAAAYTCCACACAGGCCAGGAGACTTTTATAATACCTTTGTGCATTTATCTCACCGAAATATAGTCATATAGAGTTTGTTCATTATCTGAAGAAATTGTTATAGTCAGTCCCATTGAAAAGTTATATTTACACAGAGGGTCTTTATCTACACCTCTGGTATACTGAATGATTTTTTTAAGGAAATGCAAAGTGCAAGGTAGCTTTCTAATCAGGGAGCAAGATCACTAGGACCTGTGCAGTGATACTGATTGTAGCATTAYAGAAATGGAGAAGTGTTACCAACAAGGAAGTTCATGGCCCAGAACTATCCAAGTATTCCAAAACTTCAGCGTCTCTCTTGCCATAAGATTTTGCTTTTTGGATACATAGTACTGGCCTGGGGTGTTATAAAGCATATGGAGCCAGGCATTTCCCTTATGAATATATGCTGAACTACAGGCTATTTCATGAAAGGTCACTTGTCGTATTTTGCCTCCAAAACTGGGTCATAACCCATAAGGGAGATAATTTCACACGTAGGATTCAGGATTTTGGCAAGTCRGGCTATTTTTGGCCCCAATTATATGCCTTTTGATGATCAACAAAAGATTTTGCTTGTGAGCTCAGCACTGGGCACTTTCTTCCTCGTGAAGGAAGAAAGTAGAGTTCAGATGATTTGCCACATTTGGAAGGTTGCTAACTGTTGGAAGCACTGCTTCAGAAATCAGGAGTTATAGCAAAAGAGCACTATTGTAAATGTTGTCCTTTCAGTTCTTGGTTTGTTTGCACATTCTCCATGAGGATTAAGGAAGAAGACAAAAGTGCAGTTKTATTTACAGAAAAATCTCCTCCACGCAACAGAAGTAAAGCTTTTTCATTTTCTATTCATTTTTGAGAGAGAATTCTCCACTTGCACTGATGGAGCCTGGAAGGCCCATTGGTGTAGACTCAAGCAGCAAGAACGTGCTGCCCTCATATGCCTGACAAAGCTCCAGGTCTGCTTCAGCAGGCAGCTTAGATCTGTGTCCTCTCATGCTCAACAGTGCCACGTTCCCTCCCCTTTRCCAGAGCTCTCTCATCCACCATCTGATTTCCTTATTCTCCTCAAAAACAGGAAGGTAAAGGAAGAGCTTATCTAGATACTACTGTTGCTGCTTAATCTTGGACACTAGCTGAAGGGAATACTTATCTCCTTTTAACGTCAAGTAACAAACTTCAAAATGAGGAGAAACAAAACATAGGATGTCTAAAAGGAAATATACCATGCAGAATGAATACTGTACTCCCCTCTCCATGTTCATCTTCCAGATTTACAGTTCCGTGCTAACAGAAAGGGTGTTGGACTGAAAAGCACTGATCTGACAAGAAAGAAAATGTCAACAGTGCCACACCTGGCCTGTTTCCTCAAAACGAAAGTAAGTAACAAACTCTCTACATTAGGACAAGTCTTGACTTTTTTTTCTAAAGAGACTTGTCCAATAGTGATTTTTTTTTTTCCTATGGATTGTTTTCACTAAACAAATGCATTTCCACAAAGGTTTTTTCATTGACAAATATTTCAGGAAAATTCAGTGATGTTAATGGTGTGTTCTTGGTTTGTTTTGGAATAGCAGTAAACAAAATTCAATGAAAGGCAGTTGTATAGAAGCTATGCTCAGTTAATAAAGRAACTTTTCTTTCTTAACATTGTACTACTCTTACACCCACCAGTGTCTTCAACAGCAGATCTACTGACTGCAAGATGAAATAAGGCAGGGAATTAAAAAGTGTGGAAGTTTTGCATCTTATTTAGAAGTCAATGTTCCTGTTTCCACGTCACATCTCTGTTCTTATTTTTAAATATTTTTAATAAATCAAAAATGGAAATATATAATTTGCACCAGTTGTATTCAGTTGTTAATTTTTCCTACAAAATCAGCACCCATTAAAAAAAAATCAGTTTCCATTATGCATTGTCTTTTTTGATAAGGAGTATCATCTCTTTCATAGATGATTTTTTTCATAGAAATGAAGGGGATTCAAATGTTTTATGTAGCCATTGGCTAGGCAAGGGAAAGGAGACAATCTTAGCAAAGGAAATAGATGACAAATCATTCTGTGTGTTTCTTGCTGCCAGCCAAAATGGAGTAACACTTAGTACTTTTGCTTTGGCCTACCTAACACTCTCAATGCATTAAACTTCTGCTTATTAATCAAGTTCAGTACAGAAAAAAAAAAACAGGAGTTGTTCTGTTTTGTTTTGTTTTTTCTGATATTGTAGTGATGAATATTATAAAAGGTGATTATGAACATAGCCTACATGTTATATTAATTGTTGATACTATTGACTGTTTGAACAGGTAAATTATCTCTTAAGCATTGCAGCCTTTTTTCAGAGCATTAACAATGTAAAATAAGGTAGAATGGAATATTTTAGTTAAACACTCACTTGAGGACTCAGAGGTTACTTCAATTCTTCACTCAATTAATATATTTTTAGATTGTCAAAGGGATTTACAAATCTAATTCCTTTTAAAACTAATGGTAAACCCATCCCACAACTGGAATAAGAGTGTGAGAACGTTATTTTTTTAAAAAAAAAAAAAAAAAGCTACAGAGCTGCTTTTTCAGAACATGACTAGCTATTATGTGTTCTGAGTGGGTGACTGTTTTTCCATGTGATCATGACTTTCCAGGTTTCTACCTAATCCTCCCTTGAACAGTTTCATGTACAAGATCACAGACAGTGTTAAGTAATCAAGGTAAGAGACAACCTTTGCTAAGACCCACTTCAGAAACCTAATCTTTATGCATACATGACTGAAGGACATCAGAATGATTTTCCAATCCTCCATAATTCTATTTCCATAAACTCAGATAGAATATTCTCTCAGAATACTTCACACCTGTACTTTAGATAGAAAATACTTCTACTCATAGAAAC
Organism: Malurus melanocephalus; assembly: GCF_030028575.1. Classification (NCBI taxonomy): domain Eukaryota; kingdom Metazoa; phylum Chordata; class Aves; order Passeriformes; family Maluridae; genus Malurus; species Malurus melanocephalus. The sequence continues at coordinate 1,877,804 of NW_026623309.1, forward strand.
AGGATCTATTTAAGCCATAATTTGCAGGGAGGTTACAACTTCACTGTTCTGGGCTTTGTGACTGTTACGAGCCCTTCTTTTTTGCCTGCACAAAGACAGTAGAGAGAGAGAGACTGAAGTAAGTGAGAGCTTTTTCCAAACAAGCTCTGAAGATTAAAAATAAGATTTAAAAAATAAATTGGAATCCATGTATTATTTTTCTCAATTTCTATGCAAAATCTCTAAAGGATTATCATACCTTGCTCAACAAAAACCATTTTTGCAGAAGYATCACTGACACACGCTGTTAAGTTGACTAAAATTTCTGCAATATGCTTTTTTCCTCAGTAGTAAAAGCGTATCCATATCAGCCAGWTTATAAATAGCAAAAAATAGCTCATGGACTGGTGATGCATTTGCAGGAGTATTTCTGTGACTTTCTCTGTTCATTTCAGGATAAGCAGTTAATCAAAAAGTCATGCAGAAACTTCAGTAAAAAATGAGGCTCCAGGTGTTGAGTTGATTTCTTGGACTATCTTTTAAAGGATGACTCTTCATCTAAGCTTTGAGGATTGTGAGCTACAATATTAGCAGTCAGGGCAAGAGAAAGCTTTCTGCCACACTGTATGTCCAGTAGAAGGTATCCTTTCATTGCATTTCACCACTAAAGTTGCCCAGTATGCTGGGATCTATTTAGACTCTTTAATGGATCTGTTTGCCTTTTTTAATTCCTTTCTCCCATCTGCTTTACTTTCATGTGCCTGGGATTAGCATAAAGAATCAGACAGGCTGCAAACTTGACAAATGTGTTATGCCTTGATTTTGAACTGCTGTGACAATGTGGGTTTGGAATATGTTGTTAAAGCCATTGGGCTCTGTCCTGAGTTGCCCACCTGCCTATCCACCACTAGGCAGGCAGGATCTGGAGTAGATGGTACACAGCATGCCTAACTCTAGGTGGGGGAGGTTCTCTTTGATATAACTCAGCCATTACAGTGTGGATACTGAGTTAGAACATACACATGCATGGATGAGACAAGACTTTCATATTTCATTTTTTACCTCTCAACAGTAACTGAAAAAGAAATTCTACAATAGCTTTTCCTTTTTGTGTCTTCCTCTTCCCTTCCACCCTGACTCATTTTCACAGCTTAGAAATTTTACAAATAGCTCACACACTTGCAAGGGCTGGGGGAGTAGGGAAGGTCCTGCCAAAACCATTTTGCAGCTGGAGAGGGAGGGTGAAATGGCATTTGTTTACATCCCTCTGTTGAAAAGTAAAAACATTTTCCAATCTTTGAAATAGTTGGAAGAAGGAACACATCAAGCTTTCTATAATTCAGTGTTGCTGGTTTCAGAAATTTTTTTTGTTGTTTTTCTATTTATGCCTAGAATATCCAGGAACACTTGCTGGATCTTGTTAGGGAGAGGGTCGGGCACTGCAGATAAAAATGGACTACTGTCTGTGCAGACTCCACAATTATTCCTACTCTTCCTCAACATGCATGTTCTGTGATAACCTGGACTGGGGGCACCAGAGGAGCTCTGCTCAGCAAAGTTGGTCTCTCTCTGTTGCCTTGCAGGGGAATGCAGCCTGCCTGGCAGGAGCTGTTTGTTTGGCAGGAACACATGGGCTCCTCTCTCCTCTCTAGGGGCTGGGCAGGAGGTAGGGGGAAGGGGACCCTGCTGACTGGCACTCAGCCTTACCTGGACATGTGCTCCCGCTGGGGTCTGTGTGCCTTCTCCAGCCCTAGTTTGGTGAAGATCCCCACCAGCACCATGACTGCTACAACACCACAGATGATGTAGACAATAAGGTTGGTTTTATCCCTGGTAGGGTCATGCAGAGGGTCGTCTATGCGGGAAGGAGGCTTCCCAGTGTTCATCCACAACGGCGTCTCATAGTTTGTGCAGGTGCTTTGATCCAGCCTTGTCTTCTTGAACTTGCAGCAAAACCTGAAGCCACAAGTGCCACAGCAGAAGATGAACTCCCCCGAGCTGCAGTTAAAGGGGGGGTCCCACTGCCCCATCACGTCAAAGTAGCCCCTGCAGAAGTCTGGGGTAGGAGGTGGCTCGGAGGGGTCTATCTGTTCCCCGAGGCTGGATTGGTTTCCTCCCGAGAGTACCACAAAGCTCCCCAGCTGCTGACCAGCTTTCTCCTGAGCCCGACAAACCAGCGTGAGAAGGTCCGCCACCAAGTAGCCGAAGAGCAGCCGAATAAAGCCTTCCATTCTGCCTCCCAGCCCCGGCTCAGCGATGCTGCTGCCGCCGCCGCTCGAGCTGCTGGATGCTGCGCTGCGCCAGGAGCTGAACATAAAGGGGCTCCGTCAGGGGCCGGGCGTCCGCTCAGCCCGCGCTCGCCTCCAGCACCACGGACAGCCCCGAACGGGCCGGGCAGGGTCCGCAGCCCCGCGCAGGGTCCGCAGCCCGTCCCCGCTCCGCTCCGGAGCAGCGAGCGCGCGGCACTTGTGGAGCGGAGTGCGCGTGAGAGCGAGCGCGGGAGGAGGAGGAGGAGGAGGAAGAGGAGGAGGAGGAGGACCGAGGGGTGGAGGTGGCGGCGGCGTGCGGGGCACCGCGCCGGGCTGGAGAGAGGGGCGTGGAGGGGCCGCCAGCGGGAGGGCTGAGGCGAAGGCGCTGCAGGGGCGGGGAGGAGGAGAGAGGGCGAACGAGGAGCCTCCCCGCAGCCTGGTGCCAGCGCGGGGCGCCGAGAGCACCCACCTTCCGCTCCCCCGCGGRGCCCGGCGCGGTCTCTTGCACAACTCCCTCAGACACCCGCGGCKCCCGCCGAGCCCCGCCCGGGGCCGGGCTGCCAGGGCAGGGCGCGGGAGGCTGGACGGACCCGCCGCGGCATCCAGCCGGCGGGGAAGGGAGATGCGCCGCGGCGGGCGGGCGAGCGCGGTGGCAGCGCGGAAAACCTAGCCCGTCCTCTGAGGCACCCGCTGGAAGCTGCGCGCCAGAGACGGGGCTGCCCGCTCGCCTGTCCCCCCCGGCAGCCCCGCTGAGGGGCCGGCGACTTCTCCCTCCCTCCTCCCTTCCTCCCTTCCTCCCTCCCTCTCTCTCTCTCTCTCTCTCTCCCTTCCAGCCCCGCTGTGGGGCTGTCCCCCCTCGCATCAGCCCCGCYGCAGASCCGACCCCCGCCTCGCCCCCCTCACCCGCTCCCCGCCATCCCTTACATAAGACACTTCCCGCCCCGGCGGGCGCTCCCCACAGGTGCCACCCCAAAAGCGCGGGAGCGCTTCTCCGTCCCTCTCTCCCTCAGCCCGCCCCGCGCCGAGCGGAGTGAGGGGCAGCCGGAACGGGCTGGGCGAGCCGGGGGCAGCTCCGCGGCAGGACAGCCCTTTTGTCGATAAGTAACGGCGCTCCTTCTCCCGGGAACTCCTCTCCGAGCGCTCTCCGGAGCCGCACTCACCTGCGAGGCGAAGGCAGGTGCCGCGGGCGGAGCGGCGTCCATGGGGCCGCACCTCCGCTAAGGCCGGGCGGGAGCGGGCGCTGCCCTCGCCCCGGCGCGCCGAGCACAGGTACAGCGGTACTCGCAGTGCGTGCTGCCGAGCGGGGCTTTGTCTGCTAAACATGAGCTGCTCCTGCACATCATTTATTTAAAAATCTCCTTATAATGTCAGTCAGTTGGCTCCAGAGGACACAGTCAGGCAGCGGGTTGTTTGCGAGACACAGAATTGAAATAACTTCCCCCAAACAGAGAACTGACTCTAGGAAAGACTTTTCAGTGATTCACTCTCCATCCCTGTTACTTAACTCTCTCATCTCTGTCGTTCGGTTCRGCAGTAACCTGTGCAAGTAGCAATAATATTATCCTGAATACTATGCTGCCACCAAATGTAGGAAATAATCCCACTATGGCGTGATTTAACAGTGTGGGCTGGAGCTGAAAGCCGTTTCCCTTTTCCTCGGGGCACGGCTGTGGGTGCCTTGCTGTGGCCTTGCGGGCTGCCCTTGTCCCCGAGGAAGGCTGGTGTGCAGGGCTCTGCTGTGCCAGGCTGTTCTCCCTCTCCCTCTGCATCCCTGGCGCTCTTCAGGAACTTGGGCCAAGTCCGTGTGGAGTTGTTACGTGGTAAATAAACAGAAAGGTGAGGCAGAGGACAAAGCAGACGTTTGGAATCGGAGAGGGCTGTAGTTAGCTAATTGTGATCCTTTGCCTTCTCTTAAAAATAGACTCTAAGTACAGTGATGATTCCACTGAACAGTTTGACAGTAAGCCTGGCATCTTTGTCCAGGAGATAGGTTAGAAAGCCCCTTTATTTCTCAGCAGAGAGAAAAAAAAAACAATCAGTCCCAGCCAAAAACCAGCCTTTCTGGGTTTTAATATTTAATTCTTAAAACCTCCACCTCATCAACCTCCCCTTTCAAGTCTCCTCTGAAATCATATCATTCCTCCCTTGTGTATACTTCTCTCTGCTATTATTTATTATTTAACACTTTGTGATGCAGTTTGTGCTGGAAATACTGCACAAAATGAATCTTTTCCATACTTGTTACTGCATCTAGAGACATTGAAGGTCCAGTCCTGTCAAGCACTTAAGATTATGCAAGTTTCCCTGTTGATTTATTTGATGGCTAAAAAGCTGCTTAAATATTTTGCATGATTAGTGCTAAACATGTGCAGAAATAATARCATCCAAAACCGATTTATTTTATGGGTTATTAATCCTGACTAAATATGGTACAAGTTTCTTGTTTTGCTGTGTTCCTAGGGTTTTCCTTAAGAATTCCCCTACAAAAAAAAGAGGCCCAAAGGACATCTGACATATGTGGGATTTAGGTCCATGAGATCAGAACTCAACCCTAAGTGGCATGTGCTTGGGGAAAACAGGAGGATGATCAAAACTCCTTGAAAAAAAATATTTTCTATAGCATGAAGATACTTTAATCAGACTCATGGAACCCAGAACCCAGAAATCGTGCTATCCTTAATTAATTACAAGTTATTTTAGTTGTTAAGCTCTCTCTGCCTATTAGTTGTATAAGTGGTGAAGTTATTTCAGCTATTCCACGTCTTAATGAATTCTGATAGTGAACTGCAGTTGTTCTAGACTGTGGCACAAACCTTCTTACTGGACCTGTGGCAGTGTGTTCTAATGCCTTCACAGCATGTAGTTCTAAGATCACCTGCATGACCAAAATATAAAGCCATGACTCATAATAATGGAAACYGGAAAACCAGTTGAGAGAAATGAATATTACACAGAGTACTGAGGCACATCTTGGGTCATTGTGTGATTTCATAGAGCTTTTCTCAATGAAGTCAGTCAATAAATGTCTCATTTATTTCAGTTGTGCTTAACAAGTTGAGAAACATGAAAGATTTCCCAGTTTAGCACCATCCTCTTCCACTTTCAAGACTTCAAGAATTTCAAGACTTCTCTTTTTGACATTGCTTTAAGGCAAGTAATAATTACCTGCTTTTCTACAGATTTATCCCATAAGGAATGTTCTTTGCCTCTGAAATAACTTAGAGGATGAATGTTTCACCTAGAACCTACAGCATTGTCTTTACTCAAGTGCATATCCATTTAATTAAGGGGAATTCTTATTTTAGGCACCAGCCTTATACAAAATTCTTATTATATTTTCTCTCTAATTTCTTTAACTTGTTTTCCCCAAGACAATGTGGAAATGCTAGTTGTTCAACTTGAACTTAGGAAATAGACACTTTTTCTGGTAAATTCAGTAGCAATGTATACTCATGTCAGATAGAATCAGCATATACACTCATAATCTGTATATTGAATTCTGTGTGGATTTGTACATAGTCTTAGAACTGATTCTTGCAGGGTTTTGTATGTAAATAAGAGAGTTTGACAAAGTAAAATCMGGAGAGAAAGTCAGTGTGCTAACCTGAATTTTGAGGTGGTAGCAAATCTGAGGAATACAGAACAATTAGAACATATGGARCAATTATTATGTTCACAATGCTATATTTATTTTTGTGATAACAGCAAKGTTGATGCAACCTTTGAGCATTTCCATGGGACTGATTACCTACTAGAGAGAACAGTCATATGTTGAGAACTGAGACAATGGAACTTTACAGCCAATCATTAATTCCCAAGAAATGCCCTATAGCTCAATCATTATTATTAACAGACATTCCAGAGCTGTGCATATCTGTCAAAAAAAAAAAGCAGCCAGACAGGCTTGATCTCAGGCAGTATTGATGTGAAAGGTATTTTGTGATAAGAAATGTCATGTGGAAACTGGAATGAAGCAGTCAATGTCTGTTTCCTTGGTAGTCATTTCATGCTGTAGTGGGGTGTCTGGATACAAAACGTATTGTGGCTGGAGAACAGAAGAGGTGAGGATCCCACTGAGCCAGGCCAAGTGGCAGCAGGTTTGCAATCACTGTCTTTAAAAGAACAGTTCAGTGGTGGAAGATGTCTGCTGTGCAGCACTAGGGAAGCTTGGGGCACAAAAGAAGTATGTTAGCAGTCATGAGTTAAAGAAGCAAAGTGTGTTTCAACAAAGAGGCTACAAGTGACATAATATTTAGAATWCTGAAAAAAAAAATCCTATGATTGACAAATATTGTAAACACCGTGAGAATCACACAMCACAGAGGTTTGTTTTGAACAACTCCACATTCTTGATTTAGCATAGATCAGACAGCCCCATTTGCTCTACCAAGTTCTGTCATTCCTCTATGAGCAATGTCCTTCCCGAGTGGTATTTGTCTTGCTGGGTGGTTAAAATGCGTTTGGTTTTAGACCTTTATTTTAGTTACAAAGCTAGCACTTCATAAGCCTTTGCTCTTTTAACCAATAACTGCAATCYGATACATCAGTGCAGCAATGTGTGAAATTCCAACCTGCATTGTGTTGACACTAAATATACTTCTGCTTTTATAAACAGTGAGCGCACATCTTCTAACTAACCTTTCCCTTTTCATGAAAAAAGATGCACATACAGACTAGGACAGAAGGAGCTTGTTCTTATCATTTCATGGATTCATAGCAATTTTAACAGTTATATCTCACAAACACTGAGCACTTCTTAGTTATTGTCATCAGATCTCAAAAAATACACTTTGCACGAAGCAAAGGGATCACCACCAAGAAATTTTAATGAGCTAAGAGGTGCTGCATGAATGAAAAMCAGTGAGAGACTTGGTTTTGTGGCTCACTGAGGAGGAAGGTAATTTATTGCAATTCTATAATGTAGAAATTACCTTTATAACCAAATATTTTTCTCTTCAGTCTTCTTGTAAAACCAGAAGTGTTGGGTTTGAGGCAGGCAGTAACAGCAACCCCATCTGGAGTGGACTTCATGAAATACTGAGAGTTCTTGTAGCTTCAGCTTTATTCAAAAGAAATTCAGAAAAAATCAAATCAATGTAAAAGGTAAATAGAGTACTTGCAAACAAATATACAAGAGGAAAAACATGTATACTGCAAATGTCTTCAGTACACAGCAGTGGAAAAAAAGTGCCAACATGTCTAAAGCAGCTTCCAGCAGTGTAGCTGAAAAATGAGCTGTGCCCTTGGGTTCGCCTGTTGCACTGCTACTGCTCTGATCCTGAACAAGGAAAGCTGACAGCCAGTTTCTCTCTGTGGCAAAACTGATGTTACTTTTGAATTGTCGCAGTATTGCAAGTACCTGTGAACAAGGTGTTTCTGCTTGTTATAAATTAGACTGACATGGAATTTAGATCTGGCATGATTGACCGGGTGTCTGAGGATTACTGCAGCTGACAAGGAAGGCTCTGAAGATCATTCCAAACTTATGCCAACAGAATCTTTATCTTGCTAACAACAAAAAAAAAAAAAAAAAAAATTTAAAAAAGAAATAAAAAAAGACTACACAGCATCAAAAAAATTGGAACTGCTTTTGTATCCTTCCAACTGAAAAGCAAACCACCTTTGTTCCCATGAGTTCAACTTTTCAAGGCAGAAAGGAAGCCTTTCTAAACAGGCCTAAAATAGCATTAAAATTGTCAAGGTTAAAGTGAGTATAATAGGCTGTATATTGTGCCTGAGCATAGAAAACTGTGCTTAGACATAGAGGACACATAGGAGAGAAAATTTTCTGATCCTCTGCTGTGTGRCTCTGGCATATGTTAGACCAGCTGAGGTGCTGATCTAACTGATACCTGTTCTAAAACTCCACAGCAACTGAGATAAAGGGGTAGACAAGTTTAGTGTAAAATGTGCATTCTTTGGGCCTGGAACATCATGCATGGAAGGCAGARCAAGAAGTCAAATCGATGAGTCAGTTAAAGTCTGCCAGTTTCTGCACTAATGACCCTCAAGGGCTATAGAAGTGAGCTATAAACCTCAGAAATGAAGAATTTGCTCTYTACAGAAATGTAAAGGTGCTGTAGTACTTAACTAACAAAAATATTTTAGCCACCATGTATTTTGCATGTCTTCCAAAATGTTCTGTCAAGCAACCAAAATCAAAAGTTCTTACTGAAAATTAGACCTTTTTAGTGTGCTTCCCTGATAATAAGCTTTAATGATGTCTCCCTGTATCACTGTCACAACATGCCCATCAGGAGCTTGATGTATTTTGAGTCTTACATATAGTACTAATATATGGATGCAGGAACTTTCAGGTTTATGAATAAGAAAATTTCTCTTGACAGTTTCATTTTAAAAGGATGCTAACTGTTCAAAAGATGCTCAGGATTTTTAAATGGTAAGTCACAAGACAGATGAAATAAAAGGTACAAAGTAATAACGGTCAGAGTTCTGTGATATATTTTAAATTCTATGACACARTTATCAGTGTCAGGTGATACAGTCACCAGTTTTCAGGTGGCTATCAGATTAGTGATATGTGATTAGTATGCCTGGCCAAGAGTGTCAGATGTGGTTGCCAAAGGTTATAAACATCCATGGAACAACTCAGTATCTACTAAATTCAACAACTGTCTTCTCACTGATTTAAAATGGAAACTGCTCTGAGTGATTTTGCTCAAGAGATGCTGAATAATCACAGCTTACATGAAACCACCAGATGTCTGAGTGGTCAGTACATCTAAAATCCGGGTCACATACTTGAAAGCCCAATAATGAATTCAGAAACTAAATTTAGGCCCATATGTTGGAAAGCTGTTGACGTGCACAAATACACACAAAGGTTCCTGACCGCGCTTTTAGGCAGATGGTAGCAACTGTCCCTTCTTGACTCCACTTGACAGCCAAATGCAAAGAGCAGTGCTAAAGCTGRCTCCAAAGGGATTTGCTTCTCTGTCCTTTAACATGATAGCCAGTGAGAAGGAATAACCTATTAACCAGGTATACTGACAGACGGGTCAAAAACCCATGAAGATTTCAAGGTGGAAGAGTAAATGCCATTCCTTATGTTCCCTTTCTGATAATGCTAACAACATTCATCATTGATATTTCTGAGCACAGTGCAACTCTTACACCTACATAAATGCAATGTCTATCTAGAACATCTGTCTAGGTACTCTGTTATACCTATTTGAAAGAAAAGGTGTMAATCTAATTTCCTTGCTCTTTGCATAAAGCCAACAGTCAACTGAAAAGTTAATGCTTARAGTAAATAATGTGTAGCAGAACATTTTTAATAATTTTTTTGTGGTTTATAACATGTATTTGCCTAGAGGTTTTTTATTATTGTGAAAGTGCAGTGATCCCACAGCTGGATAAATAATAGGACAAATAAAAGTATTTTAACTGCAATGTGAAATGCACATCAGGAAGTCTTAAGAAGTGGTGCAAAAAGATGCTGACAGCAGATTCTTGTGGTATCTTTTTGTGGTAGTGTTTACTTAAATCAGCAGATTATCTCTAACCTGCTAAATATAATCTAATGTTAATAACATATTTAGGATATCTGTTCCCTAATACATGTTTTGGAGATTATTGCAGAGTACAATAAGGTTAAACACAGTTTTAATGGTGTATCTGAGAGTACAGTTTCAGAGTGGATTATTTAAACTGTAATTGACATAGTCAAGTAATTTAGGAGTAAAATGTAAAAGGAATATTTCTGTGTAATACAGAAATCATATATATGTATATACTTATATATATATATATATATAGTTACAGATACATATATATACACACATATATAGGGCCACTTGGAAAAGAATACTTGGTGAAAGGATATCTCACAATTTTCTTGGGTGTGTGGAGGAATTAGTCTATCATTCACTCCCACACACCTGAGAGAAAGCTGACCTCTTTAAAGTCAATTTTGTAATTTCTATACACTTTGAACTCTTAAATAGGATTTTCCAGTTTAACAAATTCTCCCTGKGAATGTAGGGATTGAAAAGAAAAAATAACATTTAAAAGGAAATTACTCGTCATTTCCGTGCAAACTAGAACATTTGAAATGAGCCTTGATAATATGATGAACAAAGAGATAATTTAGATGGCTGAACAATAGGATCACTTTCCTACATAAACAATGCAAATATTTCAACTCATAAAATGACCATAAGTGAAAAAGAGCAGATATCTCATAATACCCAATTATTTCWCTTGTTTCTGTCATAATGTTTAGCTCAAGTTAACAAAAAAAAGGAAACACTAAACAGATGCACAGCAAGATCAAAAATAGGTCCTCCATGCAAAGCCTCAGCCTGGGTCCAGTTTTCAGTCTTTTTGTCTCATTGCACAGTATTTTTTTAGTATTGGGTCTGTTGTCTATCATTAATAAATTATTGATAGCTGTATGCAAAGTCTTGACTCATTATTATTAAAATGAATATTACCATTAAATTCAATGGAGTGAAGATTTCAGTCTAAGGAACAAGATTTTATAAGTTTATTCTTACTGAGATGWTCTTTATGGGATATAATATCCTATTTGTTTCAATGGGGCAATTTTATAATGCTAGTGTTATTTATAATTAAAGCAAACCCAAAATTTAACATTAAAGGGTACAGAAAAAAACACACGGAAAAAGTTAAAGACAAAAACACAAAGTCCACTGTCTAATGCTTATRATATGAGAAAATGTAGAAATATTTAAGGAAATAATGTTTCCACACACAATACACCTTTAAGCTCCAGCACAGCTGCTGTGTGTTCCTGAAAATGTATTCAGCCAGCTCTCAGGTCTCTCTGTGCAGCAGCCCATGGAAGCCCAAGGGAGGCATGTTCTGCTGGCACAGGGATAAGGAGAGCTCTCTGGCACATATGCTCAGGGAAGCTGCCTGCACTGCTGGGGAAACCAAGAAAAATCAGCAGTGTACTCAACAGCTCTCGTTTCCACCTTCCTGCCTCCATCCACCCCAAGCAATGTCTCTGTGCTCTCTGTAAGAGGTTGAGGGCTCCTTCTCACTGACTTCATGCCCTTGCACTAACTACCGCTGGAATTTTCTGGGACAAAAGAAGGATCATCTCTGTACCATGTACAGATACAATTTTCTTGGCAACTGACATACAGCTGTGAAGTTGATTCCCTGAGGAATCTCGGCTCCTTAAGAAAAAATGTAAAATCCCGTATTTTCAGCTGCTTGTTCAATAACAACAACAACATAGCCATCCCTCCTAGGACAAAAGGAGAAACTACAGATCCTTTGCTGTGGTTACACTTAGAACTTGTAAAGGTGTTTTGATACCATGGTGATGAACACTGCATAAATGCCAAGATAGACGATGGATCCAGCTGGCACCTCTCCCTCCTCCCCCACACATCATGGTGTTCACCACAACAAGTTTATGATTTTGTCCTAAAAATCTGTTGAGTCYTGTTGGTCTTTACAAATTTACTTGCAGAAATCACAAAATGCTCTCTTCACTTTGATTTAGTCTGTGTGAKAGGTGCATGATTTTTTTCAGAAATGACACCCATATGATATATCAGTCTCTTGAAAAAAAACCTCCTCTAAAACTAGCTGATAAACAATTGTGAGTTCTCCTTCTTGGAAAAAAAATATATATCTGTCTGCTCAGTCAGTTGAGGCAAGTTTTACCCAGAATGATATTTTTATATTTGTTCAGGTGAGATTCGTTATTCAGAAGCTGTTTCTGTTTCTGTTTCAAACAGAAAGTCCTCTAAGTTAACTTCTACCTTGTRCTTCTTCTGTTTACACTGGATTTATTTAAGGATGAGGGGGCTTGATTTTTTATCTAGAAGATGAGATAAATACTTGCTAGACTAGATTATGTAAGAAGCCAGAAATATTACAATTCTCTTTTCTTACACAAAAAGTGTGAAAAATAATAGCAGTCTCATTGATTCACTAAATCTTTCTCAAGGTATTTACTAACTCTAAGTTTTAAATAGGAAACACTGCTATTTTAAATTTACATTTTATTCCAGTTGCATTGTGCCAGAATGTCACTGTGCTTTACACTACTTGGTGTCCTTGCTGGCAGCTTCACTACAAGTTAAAGCCTGAGTAGGTATTGGACAAGGTGATGATCTTTCAGGTGCAGAAGTAGAACAAAGTATTTTTAGAAGTGGAAGAACCGTTGTTGCGAGGAAAGCAGACATTTATAAACCAAGGTTTATAAACCTGTTATTGAGTGCATTAAAATTAAACATTAAATGTTTTTCACTGAGAAATTAATTTTGAAAGCACTCTAGCTACTGAAATATTTTATCTATTTACATACCCGGATACTTCCAAAACATTTATATTTCAAAGGAAGAAGTACTAGGTATTGGGAGAATATCACTAKATGAAAATCTAATGGATCTAAATGAGACCAGGGCTCCTTTCAGCCCAGGTGAATTTTGCTCTTTATTTGCTTGAGTTGCAGAAATTTGATTAACCAAAGTTTATCCAGAARCAAATTAGTGCTGATGTGTGAAAATCAGAGCTTTGAGACTACTATCATCGCCCGATGCTGGCTTTTTGTATCAAAAACCTGGCAGAAACCTTAATAAGTATTCTCTACTGGTTGTTAGTAAAGAATTGTTCTCTCCTTTTATTGTGAGAAAGTATACCTGTTTGCCCAATAAGGAGCTGAAGGAGAAAAACATAGTATAACACCAGAACTAAGCAGATTTCTTCTGGCTCTGGACACCAAGAGAAGAGACTGTTTATAATATAATTATTATTATAAACCAGCCTTTATAATATAACTATTTTTGGATGACAGCAAAGTAACAGATGCTTCTTCAGGTCAGGGCTTCCCAACCTGTTCCTAGGCAAGCTTTCCATCCTTATTCACACTAGGTGGACTTCAATTATTGTGGCACAACAAGTGCATGGACAGACCAGAAAGCTTTAAAATGCATGGTGGGAGGGTCCCTACTACAGTTTAACAATACTGGCTTACATAACCTGCACCTGCACAGGAAAGAAATTTAGCCTTATACAAACAGTTTGTTCATCTCCCAAAAGAGTCTCCTAAAGAAAGCTTAGGCCAGACAAAAGTTACAGTTTACTATAGTTTGCCTGAAAATAAATGTGTAAATCAACTTCATTTTCATTTAAGTTTGACCTTCTCTGCAGCCAAAGTAGTCTCGAAGGTTTCTGGAGAGGCAAATGAAATATTTGCTTTCCCACCTGCCTGATCCAGCAAGGAATGCAATGATCTCTGTCTAGATAAGCTTGAAGTATAAGAATGAATGCTATTCTGCTAGAAGTTAAGCATTGGCAAATTCTGAATGTCTSATTTTAAAATGTTTTTCCATAGTGCTTGTCTTGGAGAATAAACTGAAGTGCAGATTCAGATAGATTATTATATTCTTCTTAGCATGCTGAGCTCTTACGATGTTTAGAAATATTGTGGAACTGCAAAAAAGGCATAGTCAATTAATTCCTTCATTTGACTAATTAAACATTTTAAATACTCCCTCCATACCTTATGTTCAGCTCAAGATATATTATTAATAGTAGCTTGTACTGTGTGCTGCAGGAGAATGTTAGGCACATGATTCCTAGAACCTGGGGAGGACATTTCCTGGCACTACCATGAATTTACCTACCAATGACCAAATAACCAAATAACAAATAACCAAAGTTAGCTTGTTMTAATTCAAACGTGTTTCACACTGCGGTAATTGCTCCATATGAATGCTGTGCTTTTATTCTAATGAAAAGTTCAACACAGTTAACTATTTTAAAACATCATGCTGGTTGATGAGTCCATTCAACTGCATTCAACAAAAATGCTAATCATGCATCATCACAATTTTTGAGCTGTGTCCGGTTTACCCTTCATTCCAGTACCATGGTCTATAAAGTAAGACTGCATAAATTCAAGGCCATGGATTTGTGGCCAGACTCTGTGTTGTCAAGTGGGTGTTGTTAAGATGTCATGGCTAGAGAGGGTTTGTTACATCCCTTTGTGGTGAGGGCATCCCACAGGCCGATGGCCTCGTGTCCCCTCCTCAGCTGGATTGGCATTATGCCATTTGCTCACTCTCAGGCTCACTCTGGGACAGTGTGCAATGTCTCCACCATGCTTGTTGAATGAGCCTGACTAGGCTTCAAAGTAGGAAAGTCTTMGTTTTGTCTGATTTTAAAGCTGGAGTGCCTGAAGCAGAGTTGGGTGGCAGAGTTCATTTTGCAAGGATGCTGGGTTGATTTGGCAAAGAGTACATATGGAAGGGTTGGATGTAGCACCTTCTCATTCGTAGCCTTGTCTTGCACACAGCCTTCTGCAATCCCTTACCCGCAACCAGGTGGCAAACATCAAAATGATCTTTAACGGTTCCAAGTCATCTGCAGAAGAGGCACTTGAGTTAATTTCTACATTTTGCCTGCTGTACAGGAGACATATCATTATTGTGATCATCCTTCAGCAAATGTAGGAACGGATCAATAGGACCAAACAATATTTCCATAAATAAAACTTTACTTCTCCATTGTTTCAAAACTAGAAGAAATTCAAAGAGTGGGAAAGCCACTTTTCTATTGTCACTTTGTCTGGATTTATATGCTTGGACATTGGACTCTGTTACATTTGTAAAAGAKATCTGAAAAATACTGGAGCATTAAAAATTTGAAAGAACACTCTGGGAATACAGACAGTGTTTGCTGTCATTGACTTAGTTGTTATGAATAAGTACAACTGGAAGGAATCTGAAAAAAATCATTGCAAACATGGTGAAGGAAGCTGGTAGTTGAAGCGAAGGGTAGTACAAAACAGGTGGATTACATTTGCCTTGTAGGGCATGCAGTCTTGTCCTCATCTATTATTAATTTTAAAAGTAGAAGCTTTGTGGTGCATGTTATGTCTTCACTCATAAATCAGCCTCTTTGAGCCTCTACCTGTGTCCAGATTTTTCGTTATCTTTTTACCCAAGGCCTGTAAAACACCTACAGATCTTTAGACCAGGAATCTGAGGGAAGTGGTAAATGTAATTTATTGCTGAGATAATACCGTTGAAAAATGGATCCTTCTGGTTATCTAATGCAATCATTAATGAGAAAAGAAAGGTCCTTGAAATTCTGAGAAACTAAAGTGCTAGACACAGCTGAAAGAGTCCACACTGAAACTAAAAAAAAAAAAAAAAAATCAAGTACTATTTAATTTTCAAATCACATTTCCTACAAATTAAAATAAGAGGTTTGTAATAGTGATAATTACCTATTCAGCATCCTTCATCAGTCTCTGAACTCATTTTCTTCAGTCATTACTTGMGTGAAAAAAAACTTAAATGGGTCATTTATGGTTAAATTAATCTGTGCTTTTCCCGGACTACCTCCTTTGTTCATCTCCAGCTTTAATTACTGAAAAACATTTTGTTTTATAGAAATCTGTGGCAAAATAGATGCATCCTTCATAGTCATCCTATTTCAGGAATTTAAGTGACTGCTATATTAGTGACATCACAGATGGTAAAGTCAGTTTTAAGATCTATTTCACATGCAAAACCTGGCACACAATATGAGTGAATACTAATGTGTAGGAGAGTTCCATGAAGAGTTTAGGGGACATAAATCATTCTCCAAAGCAGCAAAGATTCTCTGATGCAATTTATTAGGCTGTATTTTGAGGGGGTAGTAGTGGCAGTCTGGGACTCAGGAAGGCCAATCAACAAGAGGATTTATTTGCCTGATTGATGTACAACTACCTTTCTCACTTTAGGAAAASGAACTACCTTTTTCCTTTAGGAAAACCTAAATGGAACCTTGTCCACTTAGAGGACATTTCTGTGGTGTCAAACTTCACTCTGTAGCAGAAGCTACATCTTTGCAAAGTGCTGTGACAATGTTTTCTCTTTCACAGTTTTTTTTAAGTCATTCTTTTCTTTTTTTTTCTCAGAGTAATTTGATGTCACTGTTTCTTYATATCCAGTTTGTTATATCCTGTCAGATGGTGATATACATGTGCTTCTAAAAATTTATTAGGTTAAAATTTAGGTGAACAAAAAAAATTTCTCTTTTTCTGAAAGAGGATGAAATCTCTTTATAGAAGGAAAGAAAAAGAAGGTAGCAGATTTTTCAAAACACCCAAATTGCTTGCATGTCACCTGTAATGTAAAAATGAGTTTTTCCAATCTGAAAAAAAATTCTGCTTTGAGCAACGAATCAAAGAGATTTATCCAGTACATTTGCAATGCATTTTGGATTAACCAATATAACAGCAAAAGACGAATGCCCTTGTTGTGTGCCTAGCTGGAGAATACTGAAGTGCTCTGATTGTTTATTGAATTTTAATACTAAAAAAATGGCTGCCTCTTTGATTTTTTTTTGGCAGAAATAGCAACTGTGGCTAATGATCATTTGGGTCTTAATTTATTTCTAATAAAATGTAATTTATCAGCAAAGGAGAAAAGAATCTCAAAGTCACGCACACAGACGCATCAACTAAATACTAATTTTTCTTTCAGGTTTCTGGTTTTGCTGGTACATTCATGGAAAATCTATTTTTTTAAAATAAGAAAAGTCCAGCAAGTCCAAATTTTAGGCCAAGTTGTGTCATAAAAGTTTTTAAACCGAGATTTTCTTCTTAGACCAAGTCAAATAGTATATACCTGAAACCTGTAGTACTCTACAAATACACAAATATGTATGTGTGTATGTATACTAGTTTCTTCAAATCTATTTATATTCCTAATTCCCTTCCATTTGTGACTGGACAGGTCTTGATGAGCAGCAGGAATTGTAAGCTTTAGATAATGGGCAAATGCTGGCCAATTCTGATGGGAAAAATTCTGGACAACAGTTAAGTCAGAAAGTTCTTAGTTCAGGATGAGGTGGCAGTCAATSACAAATTTTCTGCATAATTTTGGAAATGGATTCTTCAATTAAAACCTTCTTTTTTTTTTTCTCTAGCTCTAGCCCTGCTGGACTTGGATGCCATTTTTCTGTGTCTAGCAGTTTCAATACAAACTCAAGACTCAAATACCCATGGCTTTTCAGGAGCAGACACTTAATGTGTCAAAGGTAGGCACCAGATCAAATAATTCCTCCTAGTCTGGCTCTCTCATTCACTAGAGTCTTTMCTGGTCATGACTTTCAAATTGTTAGTAGCCATGTCTCAATTACTCAATGAAAGGTGCAAGTTCTCAGTGTACCTGAAAATGAAATCTCAGGACAGGCATTTCTAAAATATAAAACCCTGAATAAAGTTAAACCCTTGAATATTTGGGAGCACACAAAATGAACAAGACATCTTAAAAAAATGAGCAGTAGCTCTAGGTAGAACCTGTATCTGTGTCAGAAATTGGAATTCAGTGTGCAAAACAAATTGAGTTAAATAGTGTGTTTAACTCATTACATCAACTTTTATATCTCTCATAGTTACAGTGATTCAAGGAATATATTACAGGTTTCTTGAACAAATGGAGCCTGCCCACACTAAATGAGTCAGATAAAAATCAATTACATTGTGGATTTTTAGCTGTGGAAATAATCAATGTCATCATTGTTCYTTTCCTAGCAACAAAATATAGGTCCTGGTCAACCAATGCTTTTAATCTGGTTTGTGCAAAACATTTTAAGTATTTTTTATATTATTTTGTGGGCTCTTTGAAAATGGAAAGCCATTTGGTATCAAGGCCAAATATCAACAGAGCCTGCTTTTTAACATTGATAGCACTCTGCAGTGCAATAATTCATTTTCAGTGCAGTAATTCATTTTTGTTTATATTAACATCAGGCCTTATGTTTTATCATATTCAGTAATGTTTTAGGCTCACACTGGTGAATTACTTGCAATGGCATAGCTACCCTGGAGTCCTACTCTCAGCAATGGAGCAGGAGG
Organism: Malurus melanocephalus; assembly: GCF_030028575.1. Taxonomy (NCBI): domain Eukaryota; kingdom Metazoa; phylum Chordata; class Aves; order Passeriformes; family Maluridae; genus Malurus; species Malurus melanocephalus. Next base: position 1,895,891 of record NW_026623309.1, read on the forward strand.
TAAGAGCGTACTGGTATGAGATACTACTGTAAGTTTTCAGATCTTACTGRTTTTTATCCATCAGATGTTCTTGGGGAAGAATAGGAGTTGTATCATATGCCAAACTTCCCCAAATATTGCATCTGCTATGMATGCTTTCCTGTTCAAGGACTAACAGAAAGGAGAGATTCATAAAAAATAAGACAATACATTGTATGCGCTATTTATTTTCAGGATGAGTAAATCTGTATTTTTTCTAAACAAATACAATTATGCATGATGCCTTTTCTATCATCAGGTTTTATCAATTTCCATTCTTCTCTCTAATTTACCCCTCAAGGACTCATATATATCAGCAGGCGCTGAAAACAGATGTTGATAATGCTGTGTGTGTTGTTTACACCTCCAACTTTCATTGGATCCCCTGAATTCCAGATGGTACATAGTCATTTTATTCTATGTRTAAGATTAAAATGGTTTCGTTTCAATATGCATATCTATCTGTTCTTTGTCATTTTAATTCCAATGTCTAAACCAACCTTGTTATGTCCTTTTCACCTTTTCTACTCTTCCAATTTTGCACTTKGTTGTCATCTTGTCATTTGCTGAGATGAGAAAAAAGATTCCCCTTCTTCAACCACTGCTTTGACTATTTTGCTCTTTATTTGAATTCCTAAATGGAGATATTAAATTTTAGGACAATTTACGTCTTTTACTAGTACTTTATCTAGGTCTCTCAAGGTGCACAGAGTCTTACATTAAATTGCAGTAAAAAATAAGGTAGCATGTATRTTAAGGGATTTTTCAGAACTTCCAAGAACTGTAARTGTTGGYAGCATGATCTACTGCACAATCAATWAAATCTTACAAGATCTGAACTCTGCAGTTCTGCACCATTCTAATCACAGTCCTTACTAAGCTAAACCTTATGTAAGAATTTTATTTTCAATGCCTACATTTCCCACTTTTAATCTCTTATTTTTAATATACTGCATACCCTCCCAGAATGAAACATTTTCCTCTGCAAGCTCACACTAACTCTATAAAATTAKTAAAATTCTCCATTTGTACTTTATAAACAAGAAGAGACACGTGCTACTGTAAATTATTTATTCAGTGCCATTATATTCAWGGCACTTTGTATAACAAATCAAGTCCTATGACAAAAATCTGATGCTTTATCTAGGCCCTATCTGGAATGAGTCCATGAAAATCTATAATTAAACCAACATAGATCAGTAGTAACTTTAAACAACTTAGTCATAGTAAAATCAATTTAGCTGCATAGCATTTGGTCCATGAGCTTGGCTTCAAAAATGCATCCTTCAAATTTGGCAGAGTAAAGGAAGCAGGAGAGAGCTGAAATCCCCTCCTGCACACACAGTCCTGATTCTCARTTCTCACGTTTATAAGCAAATGTTCCTTTATTTCTGCAGATGAAAACACTTTTGCACTCRGGCTGTAAAATCACAAGAAAATGTGTTTAAATTACAAAATTAAAATTTCTCATGGCCTCCTCCTTACAGAAGGTAATGCTTAAGGTGATCTAAGATCAAAGGATTCCATTTGAAGAGGAGGCAACACAGGCAGGCTGCACACTCATCATCACTTAGAAAGAGCTGAGCATCCTGAGGCTCAGCCGTGACCCATCCTGCAAAAACATCAAATATAGTATAGACAACAGAATTCTGTAGAGGAATGCACCCTATACGTGCTGTGAAATTACAGATTTAGATGAATCTAGAAGATCTTAGAATCCGCATCTCTGCCAGCTCTGATTCAATCCTTCAGACATGCATAACTTGACAAGAAACATGGTTGCCTTTAGCAACACATCCAGGTTAAGTAAAACAAAGGTAATTCAGTTGCTGATCACAATTTCATGTCCTTGTGCTCCAGAATTACACTTATGCAGTTCCAAAACAGCCTCCATTTTTTGGCCTGATCTTGATGCTATTTCACTTGCAAAATTAATCCTGAGTTTAGCTGAAGTCATGCAGCAGTCATATATTCTGGTTTATAGCTGCTCAGCCCTATTAAGCAGATGAGAAGAAAATGGAAAGCAAACAGAAAAGGTAAAAAATTTCTTTGCACGACTGAGCCAATTGCTCTTACATTAGCATGAGCAGTTCCGCCACAAGACTGTGATCACCTCTTCCTACAATGGTGTTGGGATATTCAGATAGGCTGAACCTGAGACTTAGWAATGCAGTTTAGTTTTTATTTGCTTAATATACCACATGCTGCCTCATAAAGAAGGGAATTGACAAAAACTACTTAATAAAAAAGACTTCCCCTAGTGCTTTCCATCTAATGATCATCAAGCAGTTTACAAGCAGGACTAAAGAAGCTGTTTTTACTTGTAGATAATAATACCCACATTTTACAGATGGAAAAATCATCTAGCCATAGGAATGCATTTTAGTTGACAACATTAACTTTACCCAGCGCTTCGCTGCAGATTTCACATGATGAGTAGAGGCACTCAGACCTCTGCGTGCTGCACCACATAGAATTAACGAGGTCCCGTCTGTTCAACTGGGAAATGGCAACCATATTGTTGTTCCTGTACCGCTGGGGCAAAAAAAGGGACTCCGGATGAGAAAGATGAAGCAAACACAACCATGCAAGGGTCACCCGTGTATTTCAGCAATCACCGCATTGTGTAGCTTAGTACTGACCGAGACAGAAGCGGCGTGGGCCCCGGCCCGTGCCCACCACAGCGCCCACAGGGCGGGCCGGGATGGGGGCACCGAGTGCAGAGACACTGCTGTTTTTTCCTTTGCTTTTTCCCCGTAACTTTTCTTTTCTTTTTCAGGGAGTAGTTGTTGGTGATTCCCAATTCATGAGCGCGTTTAAACCCCATGGAAGCCTGACCAGAAGAACAACCCATGAAGGAACTGAGAAACTGCCAATGCTTATAACGACACCGAGTTACTTCAGTTCGCAGGTTAGGAACRCGCTGAAAATGACGTAATCTATTACTTTATTATAATTAATTTAAAAGCCAGCGCATCTTCGGCGCAGGTTGAACCCGAAGCCGC
>NW_026623309.1:1899167-1954972 GCF_030028575.1 Malurus melanocephalus
CCCTCGGCGGCCGGGCCCGGCGGTGGCAGCGGCCGCGCGGGCCGGGGCGATGGCGGCGGCGGCGGCTGGGAACGTGTTCCTGAGAGCCCGTGGCAGGACTCTGACCTCCTTCCGCGCAGGTACGGGCAGCGCTGGCCGAGCCGCGCTATCGCCTGCGGGCTCTTCCTCGCCGTGCTGCTGGGCGGGAGGGGCGTGCGGAGGGAGGCCCGGGGCTTCCCCGGCGGCGGCGGCGGCGGCGGCGGCGGGAGGAGCTGCTGTCGGGGAGGGGGAGGCGTGGAGCGCCGGGGCCTTGGGCCGTCTGCCGGTGCTGGGGAGCCCGTGGCGGGGAGCACTGGGGACACTGGGCGGTCGCAGCGGGGAAGGACGCGAGGCTGTGGCCTCCCCGCTGCGCCCAAGTTTATCCCCACGCTCCGCATCCCGTGAAGATGCCAGCAGTGTCCAGCACCGGATCCCTTTTAAAGTGCTTGTCCTTGATGCTGAACCTGCTGTCCGTAGCCTGTGAAAGTGTTGGCGCTAGCCCTGTGCTGTCATGTGTTTGTACCTGTCAGGGTGACCCAACAGGTTACCGCTGGGTCACTGTTGGTGTTGCTCAAACGAAGGGCAGCCGTAGGGTGTTCACAGCTGGRTAAGCTCCTGCTCCGTGGGGTGCTCAGCCTCGCTCAGGGTGAGGGTCAGCAGCGCAGGTGCTCCCTTGGCCGGTGTGCAGAAGCAGCACTGCGAGCCCTGGGCTGCAGCCAGCAAGGGAGACGTGCTTAGCACACCTTCCACACCTGCCAGGTGCATGAGGGAACGAGGCCGAGCCAGCGGTGGCAGCCGCCTGTGACTGCTGGTTCTTGCCTGTGGCTGGACACAGGAACGCATTGAACACGCTGAACATCTTGGTGTAGGCACCTGTTTGTAAAATTTTACCAGGGATGGAGGTTCCRCAGTGTGCCGAGGTTTTTCAGGGGCACAGCTGACTCTGTGTTAAGAAATAATYTCCTATGGCCATGCATGGAAGGTCTTTTGTTTCTTTGTTTTTATGAATTTCAAATTGTGTTGGTTGGGTGAGGTCAGCAGGGCTATTCAGTTCCAACAATTTCGTGATCTTTTTTTGGGTTGCACTGGAAATATTTGGCTTTGCTTGTTGCCAAATAAAGAAAAATCACCAACTCAGAGCATGTGAAGTATATGTATACAGTCGTTCTGGCAACCTATTAATTGCAGATGGTCTGGTTGGTTTGGAACAGAATGCCTAGCATTTGCTGAGGGGACAGATGGCAGACAAGCCATCTAGTTATATCAGTTGTATAGTGAAATTTTGACAAAAGGAGTGTTCAACAGCAGTGCAAAAAATTTCTGAATAAAAGCTTTATGTAAAAATTTCCCTAAACATGGAAAGACACATGTCATTTGGGAATGCGTTATCCAGGTGTGCATCTTTCTCCTGAAGTGTCCTTGTTTGGAATTCTTTAAATATTAATTAAGACTTTTCTTGCCAGTTGGTTGGTTTTAATCTTGTCCAGGCTATCATAGTCCAGCTACCATCTTCGGGTGCAATATTTCTTTGTAAATAATTTACTTGGCCCTTTCTTAAGAGGCTAAAGTTCAACACAACGTTTTAATAACTAAATGATTGGGAAACCAGAACCAAGGGCTGATAAAACTGAGACAAATTTTCATGCAGTTTAAGATGAAAGTCAGTTACCTGTGTTTTGTTGCTTTCCTCAGTGTTTAGGTTTCACTCCTGTTAAACATGAATCCACATGAAGCATTTATTGCCTTCTAGGGCTTGGCACATTGTTTCCTTCTAAAATTTGAAAGCCACTATTGAGAGCTAAATTTTCTTTTTTTCTTCCTATCCTTTCTGCAAAGTCAATCTTCCACACCCTTTCCCCTAATGGTAATTTTTTGAGTCTGTTTTAACATATTGTGGAGGTTATATATGTACCCTGCTCTAATCTGCCCTTGATATGGGACGTGAATTAGAAGCTGGAGGTGAGGAATTGAAATTACCCGTATTAATCAAAGAGGCACAGTAGTAAACAGTGTATAAACACCCTACTTTTTTGGCAAGAGACCTTTGTATGCTTTGGCTTTACTTTTTAAAATAAATTATCTCCCTTTTCCACTCATGTGAAATTACGCTTCAGATGTCTCTTCTATTAGTATTTCTGTGAAGAAACAGGACCATATGTTTGGGTAAGTGCTGTCTTCACCACTCCTCTCCAGAGTCAGGGGGTTATTTTGTTTTGCTTTATTATATTTTTCTTTTTTTGGTCCCAAGTGTGTCAGTAGCATGCTGTGCAAAGAATTTCTGTGAAAGTGGTAGAACACTTTTTTCAAGTAACTTAACAAGTGATAGTCCTGTCAGTTTAACTGGTTGAGAAGTGTCTGTTTGAACCTGTCTTTTGCTAGTTTTAGTTGATGGTTCCMAAACCTTTATCTGGAACAGGCAAATAACCAGTATTGCATCGTCACATTCTCAGTTCCATGTGTGATTTTATGTTCCTCTCTCATGCCTCCCTCACCAATCTTCTGCATACTCTCAAAGTTCATTCTGTTGCTTCTCATATTTTTATTTTGCTCTGTTCCGTTCCAGTCTCTGATTTTTTTGCCATTTCTGAACGTTAAGGTGACTTTTCTTTGTAGCACTTGCTGAAATGTACATGAAGTTGCTGTTTTTCCCATGTGCACTATCGTGCACTTTYCTGTGTGAAGTTCATCAGCTTTTATGAACAGTCACTGCACAAGAAGTCTCTCCTCAGTTCTTTASAACCAGGCTTGATTCTCATACTGCCAAGTGGCTTAATTTTAGCAAATTCCACTTCCTCACTGTTCAGTTGCTGTGACAGATTGGTTTGGATTTATTGAACGGTATGTAGGTCCCAGTAAAGATCCAGGTGGGATCTGTGTGTGTTGACCATTTCTTTTTTTCTTATCAATTTTCTGTGCAGACAAGGACTTCTTTTCACATTACAAAGAGCTTGGCTTCATAAGAGTCTTTGGTGAATAACTGTTAGATGCCTCTCAAGGATGGGAACAAGTGAATATCCCTTGTCCCTGTAAAGGCTGTTGATTACTCTTTCTGAAGAATCAGTAAACACGGGAGCTACTGTCTTTGTTAGTTTGTTCCTTTGGTGCAGGGGAAGTTTTAAGCACAAGGTAACTCCCCAGAAGTTCGCTGGTTTTCACTTTTGAGGAGCTCTATGGATGGCACCTAATCTGAGTGGTTTATTAGTGCATGTGTCTATTAGTTGAATCATCTGATGGTATTTTGATTTGAGACAAATCTGATGTGCTGTCTGTCAGGAGGAATTTTCACACTAGATCTTTACAAGTTCCCTCACAATAGACATGAATGGAAAAGTATACCTTGTTTTCTTCTTTTCAGCCTTTGTTTTTGGGTGCGTCTTGCATGTCTGGATCATCTTTTAACCTTAGTGAGAGTCTTGCAGGCTACTTGCTCTAATTCCCCTGCAAAGGGTTTTATTAGTTTTTAGATTTATGCTGTTTCCAGTTTTTCCAACTTTTTTTAGCTTGTCTTCTTGGACTTTAGTATCTAACCTTCCAGTGTATAAAAATCTTTCTTTTTTTTTATATTAGGATGCTTTAGCTTTTCAAAGGATGCTGTCCTGCTCTTACTAGCCTCCTTATGGCTTTTACTTAAGTAGCTTAGACAGTTTGGATTCTTTCTGGTCTTTCTGAAGAAGTTCTTCATAAATGCTGTGCATATGGTCTGAGCCTCTGGCGTAGTGTCTTTGAATAGTTTCCATGCTGCCTTCAAGGATTTTTGCACTTTTTAAAAGCATCATAATTATATATAATTCGCCTTCCTTTGAAATTAAATACAACCACAGTTGATTTCTTATTTTTTCTTGCTTTCAGAAGAGTGTTGGATCTTGGCACATTATGATTACTGTTCTAGAGCTCTTCAACAGTAATATTTTTGAGCACTGATCAGAACTGCTTCCCAACTTGCACATTCCATTCCCAATACTGTCTCCAACTCTCATATGAATTAGGGAAATTTTTACGTGGGTTTTGAGAAACTTTCTGTGACTTCACCTTGTCATTATGCAAGCCACCCCCCTTCACACCTACAGTTCTGGGCTGTAAAGTTTTTGTGATGAGTTTACATGTTAAATTTGGGGGTGGGCATAAGGCATGACTAGAATTTAGCTTCTGTAGCCCTCAGTACAAATAAACTGTGTCTGAGGGGGCATTTCTTACCTTGATAGTTATCTAAGAAGTTTTAAAGTATGTCTTTTGAAAACAGTAGCACTGTCTAACTTACTTGAGAAACCATGTTCTGGCATTTAGTGTGTCTGCTGACGGTATTTCCATAGTACATAATTTCTAGAGTTATTATCCTTTAAAAGGTTTTTATTTTCTCACTGAAAATGTATTTTKATACCTATTTTGAAGGGGTTTTTTTCCCCTGGTGCATAAAATTGCACCTTCCATGACAGGTTGCCTTGGCCATTCACCAGAACCTTCAGTAGTTGGGTCTTTGGTAGACTCTTGGGTACACATTGGAAAAAACAGCTGAAAGGAATGGACATTGCTTTATACTGAAATCTTTTGTATTTAGGCATATAAAAATGATGACTTTTCAACACCAAATCTGTTGATAATATTTTAATATATAACAAGRAATTGTTAAGAATATAGTGCAATTCCTTTATTGTTTTTTTGAGCTATCTCAGGACTGAGAGTAAAAAAAACCAAATTGTTGCTGTTTATGTTGTCTATGATGTATGCACACTGACTTCATTGAAGAGATTCCATTTTCCTTCCTGCATAGAGCTTCTTTGGAAAACCATGGTTGTGCTTCCTTTTCAGTTTTACCTGGAAAAAGAGTCACAGGCASACTTTGTAGGCAGAGACAGCTCAGAACAGGGAGCCATGGCCTATTTCTGCTGTGCTCTGATCTATCAGAGAAGTGATATTGATTCTCCTGTCAAACCCAGTGTGACAGTGAGGGCATATTTCCTATTTGCCCACGGTGGACTGACAGGCACTGGAGATCTGTCCATGTCCAAACTCCTCTGACACAGTGGTGTCTAAAGAGAGACTGTGGACAGGAGTAACTGTCCATAACTAATTTGTTTCCATTAAAAACTGSAGAATGTAGAGGAAGAAGAACACCAATATACTGTTGAACCCAACCAATACTTATAAAAAAATCCCACCATGGAAATACTGGTAATCCTGCCAGTACCTCGTGGCTGTCAGAGGCCAATGCTTTCTGTGTGCAGTCTCAGTAGATGTGTGTTTGTGAGAATGGGGGAAAGAAAACCTAGGAAAAGCAAAAGGGGAGGAAATAAAAGCACAGCAAGATATTAGCTATTATCCTTTAGAAGTTGTGAGATTTGGCTAAAATCCCACCTAAGTCCTTCAAGTGTCTTTTTTGCCTGTGATTACAATACATGGCTGAGGTTTTCTCTGGTGAATTACTGCTGACTACTTTGGTCCTTCACAGAATTAATCCTTAGATAAAATTAGAAGCTGGCACCATTTTTTCAGCCAATGCTACTAAAAATACATTGTATTGATCCTCTGTCTGTACTTTGGCATGCATGGGAGCAGAAAGGAGTAGGAAGCTATTGAAACTGAAGCATAACAACATATTCCAAAGTTGGACTTCTGTGGCGATCAGCTGTGCTTTTAAGGAGGTCTGGGACCAAAACTCATTAGGAGCTTTCTGTTGCTTGGTGTGTAAGAGCAGCTCCACAGACAGTTTGTCATTCAGAAATGGAAATCCTATGTACATCAGTTATTAGAGAAGTCTGTCAGCTTCTTTCTACCTTTGTGTTTTCTTATTGTTGTGTTAAATTCTGAAAGTTGCAAACAGCTTCAGTGTCCATAGGGATAAAGAGCCAGTTTGCCAGCATTCTCGGCTTCACTCGATTTTGTGATGGAAGGGAGAAGAGAGAAAAAAGTAATTGAATCCTAGTCTTCTGTTGTTTACTTAGCATGCAATTTGTCTAGTACAACCCCGTAGCTCATCTAAAGGCTTGAAAATTGAAACTCCTAGTGAGAAGGATGCCTTTAATGTTATTCCCACAGAAGTCAGTTGCTGCCTTTGAAGGCATGATAGCCATTGTACATGTTAYTTAATTGAAACCTTAGGAAGCAGCATCTGGGACCTGGATCATGACTGGAGGGTTGCTGCAAAAGCAGCTGTTGGCCCTCCCACCACTTGTGCCCAGTGGTGTTTGTTAGTTCCCCTCTGCCAGACTTTGGCAGAMCCCCAGCAATGGGAGCAGAATGATTTCGTTGAGTGCTGTTCTTGAGATCCAGTGCAAAGACCAAACAAAGGGTTTCAACAGGGTTTTGTGTGCCTGACTTACTGGGTTACAAGRTTCATTTGCACAGCTGCAGTACCTGTTCTGTGGGTGCCAGCAAGCAGCTGGCGAGGAAACAAAGGAGGGTATAGAGTAATGGTCTGAACGGGGTCCATTAAYAAACCATTTAATTGTAAGGCAGGACACTTCTGGATCCATCTGTGGTAGTGGAAGATGCTTTTCCCATCTGTTTCTCATTGCTACCCTCTTAACCACATTGGTTTGTTGAAAGAGCACCAGTGCTGGCCTAGTCCTGGGGTTTTCAACAGAATTAGTGAAATTGCACTAGTAGCAACACCTGAAACTTTAGCTGGACTGGTGTTACRGCTTGCATAGATAAGGAAAAACTTGCAAAAACAACTCTGAAAACAGACCACTGAGGCATTTAAGAGTTACCTTTTGGATGAGCTGAATTCAGAACARGGTTAAGATTGGTGCCATGTGCAAGTTTGCACGAGTGGTATTGTACCAACACAACTGTCACCCCTGATGTGTTGCTTTTATTTATAGTACTTTATGGTAATTAAAGCACATTCCTGATTCCAAAGAAAAAGTCAAGTTGTAACTTTAAACAATGTACTTACATTATTTTGTTCCCATATACTTTTGTTTCATGGGAAACAAAATCAGTGAGTACCAACTTATAAGTAATAAGCTAATGGAATTTGGTTTAAGTGTGAGGGTTATTAGTTTTAGATAGTGTTTCTAGCTGGAGTGAACAAATAACAAGACAAAGGTAGAAAATACTTATTCAACTTTACTGTTACTTTTGTAACCATTTGATGAGTTGTTTAATACCACAGAAATAGCTGTTGACCGAATTGTTTGACTAAGACCAGTTASTTAAACTAACATTTTAAGTAAATGTTATTTATATAGCCCTGATTCCTGGATCTCTTCTGATGTCCCTGCTTCACTTTCTTCATTTTATCTTTTTCTCTCCTACGGGAGAATATAGCATATACCTTTGCATCATTTTCAGTTCCTTTCTTTTTTCACCTCCTATCTCCTTCCTTTTCTCCCCACTCTTCACCACCTCCACCCCTGCAGCTTCTGTTTCTCCTTTCTTCTGCCATTTCTTGATTCTGTCTGTGTACTGAACTTCTCTTTTGAAATTCATCTTATCAGTCTCTCTGTCTGTCTCACATGACCATCACTCACCCACTCAAACCAGAGCATCTGTGCACAGTCTTAGAAACATTCAGGTACTTAAAACAGAGAGAGTTACTGTGTTGGCATGAATACAAGTTTGGAAAATAAAACATCCATGAAGCATATATTAGAATTACCTATGGTCTGGCTTTCCCRCGTGTTTTGTATCACATCTGTGTGCTCCCTGACAGTTCATTGTCTCCTTGCCAGACCTGTGAACGTTCAGGTATGAGATCTGAAGCTCCTGTTCTCTGGGACCTGGCCCAGCCCYGCTGCCTGTGCCACCCAACCAGGACTGCTGCAGGTGCTCCAGCTGCCTGTGGTCACCATGCACCATTCCTGGGGCTCTRAAAGGCAAATAATCTGTCCATATTTGAAACACGGTCTTTAAAAACAAAGGCCAGCTCTTTTTTCCAAGTACTTTTTTAAAAATAAATARATGTAACTATATTTAACTTTGGCTACTATGGTCAAAATACTGGCTTCAGATTAAGCAATATAAAACAGGTAAATTTTGCTCAGCACTGATTTATCAGTACAGTCTRTTCAGTTGCTGGAAGAGGGACAGCTGTTAAAAGTCCTGCCATGTTGTTCAAAGATTTGWTTTTTTTTTTCCCTATTTAATGAATAAATTGTACCAYTCCTCCAAACCAACTTCCTGTTTCAGACATTCCCTTTTTTCAGTTTCATTTTGTAGAGGTCATAAAGGGTTTCTGATGCAAGCTTCCTTAACTGTAACTTTCCACTTAYAAAAACTGTAAGTTGATTTCTCTGCACAAGCAGTGCCTTTGCTGCATCATGTAAGATGCATTTATGGCAKTCATATTTTTTCATGCAAGTCATAAAATAAAAACCTAAGTTACTTTGTGTCATTCAACTGATTCCATAAGGCTTCTGCTGCAAACTCATGGATAGATTGATAATTTCATTTCTCTGAACACTTGTGTAACTGGAAGGGTAAATTTTATTTCAGAATTAAAAGCTAATGAGTGGCTAAAAGTTTCTATCTATAAAATACGTGATTATTATTTAGAGTAAGCCAGTGCTGTATATAAATAATTTTGTTTAGAAATGAAATGTTAGTTTAACTAAAGTGCAGGAGCTCTCATTTGGCAAAATGATCTGATGCCATAGCAACAGATGACAATTACAAGCAGCTTCCGGCAGTTGCCTACATTCCTTCTCCCTCACTCCATCCTATCCATATCCATGGTTCAAGGGATGRATTCTGAGCACTGTTTTCTAACCTTTCTTGAAAGGAATGCACTCCCCTTCTTGCARAATGTGAAGCTTGRGTTCTAGAGCTTGTGGATGGAAATCAAAAGTGCATYCATGTGTTGGACATGCTACTTCTGTACTGTTACTGGAAGACCAGTTTTGCCTCAAACTGTCACATCAGACTGACATGATATGAGAGTATATTTATGGATTATATTTTAATTTTAAATAATTTGCTGTATCTTTTCTTTTTAGATTCAACTATAGATGGATGTAGTCAGTGAGTTTTTAACAGTTTAAGTGCTGTTTCAAAAACATCCAAAAGTAGTAAATTTATTAGGCCAAATATGGCTGTTGAAACTGAAATATTTAGGTTGCAGATGAATGCATATAGACAGCTGGAGAAACCACAGTGTACTCATGTCTGTACTTCRATTCCAGCTTGTGACATAAGTCTAGGAAACAGGGTACCCACTTTTGTAGCCAACTTCTGTTTTATTTGCCCAGTGTTGAGATTTATTCTTCTCAATGGGGTTGTAGTCTTTTGTATTGCCCTTTGTTGTGCTTGGTATTACAGTATTGGAGAAAGAAGTATATGAAAAATGGTGGCAGTACAAATTCTGTTGTACCCTCTGCCTACACCAACTTTACCAATACAAATTTCTTAATGAGTTCTCATTTTATTATCATAAGTCTTGGGAGTAATCGTGGCAGCACTAAATTTGACTTTTCATTGTTGCTTCCAATTCTGATGTTGCTGGGTTTTGTGTTCGCTGACCTTGGTCCTGTTGAGTGACTTCAGTTCTGACTCCAGAGAATGTGCTGCATCCAACTTTTCTCTAAAACTATGAGAACAAAAAGCAACTAACTGCTTAATAATTTAAGAAAAGTCTACTGGCACCATAAAATGTGAAACTTGCGTATGTTTTAACTTGTTAATTAAAGAAGCAATAATTGGAGTCTTAAAAGAATCAACTGAAATCTAATGTTACACACTTGTGCTGTGTTGTAGTCTTGTAATTTCCAGYAGTGTTTGCTGAATCCTTTGCATACTTCTCTAATCAGTCTGTAATTATTATGCAGTATAATTAGATTAATATACTTTCATTTATTACAACCACACCTTAGAGGAAAATTTTGTACTTCTGCCTTTATGTTTGTCCTGTATGAATGAGTATGGAGCTCTGTACGTGTGTTGAAGCAGCGTCAGCCTACTGAGGTGAAGAACAATCAATTTAAGAATGTATGGAAGCTTTTTTTCTTTTTTAAATGTCTCTACTGGGTTGTTTTTTKTCCTCTTTTTTCTTCTTAGATGCTGAGTACCAATGGAAGGGGCCCTTCTACTTCATCCAAGGGACAGATCCTCAGTTTGGACTGACGAAAGCTTGGACACACGGAGACACTAATAATGGAGATGATGAGTGGGAAGAAGATATGAAATTAGCAGAGCAAGCAGTGCAGGCCATTAACAAACTAAATCCTAAACCCAAGTTCTTTGTGCTGTGTGGAGACCTTGTCCATGGAATGCCAGGTGAGGCAATTCAAAGTGCAGAATTGAAGTTGCAACTCCATTTTCTTTATATTTCAGATTGACAATAAAGCTAATTTATTTGGCTTGTCTTCAAAATAGTCTTTCATGGGACTTAGTATGTTCCTGTTTTCATGTTTTCCTGGGGGGAAGTGTGATTTGTAGATGATTCTTGAGATATTATTCTGACTTCCTGTAGCATTCATCTGAAGGCTGTACTTTCATGAGTTAATTGCTTTCTTTTCAGTGAAATATTTTCTTTGAAATAAAAGTCTTTCTCCTAAACAAAATTCCTTTGAGATGACAAAAGAGGAGCTCTAGCCATTGGGGAAAAATAATGCCAAGAAAATAGCAAAAAATAGATATGACTTTTTGAATAACTAAAGTGAGTAAAGCTCAGAGAATTCTCTGGCCTTCTAGTTCYTAATAAATTCAAATATTTAATTTTTTAAATGCTAAAGGTCAGTGAGTTCAAACTTTTGCAACTCTGTCYTGTTGCTGTGGGACTGTGAGCTCAGTGTATGTCCTTATAACTGAGAGGAAGAACTGCAAAAGAAAAAAGAACTACCCRTCCAGAAAGGTGGGTTACCAGAAAGAGAACTACTTTTCTTGGGATTGAAGTGAGAAGTGGTGTTAGCTGCTGAGAAGTGGTCTGGAAAGCGGATCTAAGCACCRTATCTCACATCTGTTAGCCCTGCTAAGCAGCAGAGCTGCAGCCAGCCCTGGCTCTGTCCCTGCCAGTGCCACAATCTGCCCAGGGAGCTGCAAACATCCTGAGCCTTGTGCTGCACTCTGCTTCATACTCACCTGCCCCCGAGGAGCTGCTTCCCAGCCCCTGCTCACACAGCAGGGCTTTGAGCACGTTGGAGACCTTTCACTAATTCTTTCAGTGTCCCACAATGTTAATTTTAAAACTTTAGCTGTCAAATTGATTGACATTGGAAATAAGCTTTCTTTTGATCAGAACACAGTTTTACTGAAAGAGTGGGAAAGTGTAAAAACCAACAGATTTAAGCTTGATTGAATCTACTGTGTAACACCTCAGCTTCATCATAAAGTATGTCATGATGCAGTTTTATTGGCTTATGKGCTTCCATTAATTTGGGGATCATCTCTCCTTCCTATAGCAGAGTTAYAATAAATATTTTGACTAGGACTTTTAATTTGTGTTTTCCAAATAGTTTGGTTTCAGTGTCTCCTGTAAGAGGCAGAAAATTCAGGACAAATAATGGGTGTTTACATCCTATTGAAAAGGATTGTTCACTCAAAAAATTCAAATATCCAGGAGGCTAAGTTAGTTTCATTTTACATGGGTATTTCTCAAAGACTCATAAAACAGTACAAAGTTATGAGTACTTCTGTCTCTTCTGACTTGAAACAACATTATTTTAAGGCTTCTCTGTTGGTAGAGTTTAGGAACTAGAGTCTGCAATCTTCTGACTTGCACTGGGCATTGAATGGCTGGATACAAGAAATAAGTCTTGCCTGTGGCACTTTTTTTGTTTGTCTTTTTTTTCCTAGCACTGGTTCTCTATAGTCCTTATTGTCCCTTTTGCCAGTGTGTCTCAGACTCTGGTAATGTTTTAAATGCAAACCTGTCAGGGCTTTGCAAAAYATTAGCATTATTCATTTTGCTAACAGACATGTAAAGGAAACTGAGTGGATTGTACTGGTGAGATCACCTACATCGTGTGATGGATGTGCTGTGCCTTGTATAAATATTTGAAGCTGTCTCGTGCAATTTCCAAGAAATTGCAAGAAAGAGCAGTTCATTACTCAGTAAACTTAAGGGTCTTTTCCAGGCTAAATGATTCAGTGATTCTATGATTACTTCACTTGCGCCACCGTATTTTAACTTCTCTAATAATTTCCTGTTGATTGAAATTATGTTAATAGTTTGCRAGCCTGTGTTATCGTGTAGTTATATAAAGTGGTTAAGGAAATGCACTATTAAAAGGAATTGTAGAATATTAAGCTGGAACAATTACTTACTTCATTATTGCCTTTGTGTTTATACAAATGGCTTGCTCTGCCATGTGTTGATAAACATACAAGTACAGTTTAACCATTAAGTTGTTCATAAAAGGACAGTTTTACAGCCCTTCGTCTTTCTGTCTAAACTGACAACAGAGGTAAGAGTGAATTGCTCTGTGGTGCAGATACCTGTAGAATGGCAGTCTTGGACTAGGCCTTAAAGGACAGGGAGATTATACAGCTTTTTAATCAGTGCCTGTCAGGAAAAAGGGAGTGGGGAACACCGATCTTCCTCTCTTCTCTTAAAATGTTTATCATGGAGTACTAAGGGTAAAGTTTTTGATGACTGTTTTAAAGCAAGCACTGTAGCCATTTAGCTGAACCAGTCTTGAAGCCTTTTGCAGTGGAACTCCCAAGAAATCTCAGAATTCCAGCAGCTAGAAGTGATGAACAGAATCCTGATCAGCTGGGAAGCAATCAGGCACAGCACTTGGAATCCATTACAGATGTCATTAGAGCAACGAAGTAATCATATCTTGGTATTTAGCTGCTGATTAAAAGTAGTTTGTACTCTGAATATTATTTCCAGAAGTTTTTCTTGATTACATAATCAAGAATAGGATATCTATTCTTGGTAACACTAATATTGTGGTACATAATCAAGAWTTTTAAGCAATACCTTGTAGTGCAACTGTGTCACTGAATATAATTTCTGTGAACTTGATGCTTACTCTTGGATACACCATGACAATGAAGGACTTCCTTCTGAAGACATTTGTGTGCATTAAGTATAATATGATTTTGTGTGACAGAAATAGTAATCTGCAAAATATTGCTGATCCAGTAATGTGTGTATTTCACTGCATTTTCCTAAAACTCTGGAATTTTATTTGTAAAMGTGTTATTTTTCTCATATCAAGTTGGAACCTTGGGGGCTGCTGCAGCCAAGGCATTAATACATCCCCAGCACTCCTGTGTGTGTGAGTAGCAGGACCAGGAGAGTGGGCCCTGGTTGTCCTGTCTGTGCCAAGGGATTGGCTGTGCCTCCTGGATTTGAAGTTTCCTGGGTTGCTGTCAGCAGGTGTCAGGGAGATCAGTAACCCATTAAGAGCCGTGATGTTCTGAAGACTTTTTCAAGTTGTTCTTAGGAGACTTATCCATTCTTTTGTCCTTTTTGGGTGGTCTGTAGCAAAATCCCACGATTAGTAGCTGAGCTCTTTCCTGATCCTGGCTAAAATAGTGCCCTCCAAACATGGGGCTGACTCCCCCACCTTCTTTGTTGTCTGTCCCTCCTGCTCCAGTTTAATGTGAACACTGTGCTTCCCTCTCCACCCATACCTTGAGTGTACATTGGTGTCCAGGAAACACCGTCAGCATTTCAACACCTTTTGTTACAGTAGCAGAGAATTCAGCTGTTGGCAGCCAAGGTCACCCTGCTGAAGCCACTGAGAAACTCTGACTGTGAGGCTGAGAATCCAGCAGCTATTTTTAAGTGCACGAATTCCTTCAGAGGAAATTGTTTAACTGCATTTTTTTAAATGATGCCACTGCTGTCAGTAACTTGATAGTTGTAGCCGGTGAAGTTATTTATGTGAGGTGTTTAGCCCAGGTGTTTAATTATTTTTCATTAATTGTTCTGCCTACATGGGTAAAAGAACAGGTAAGACAGCAAGTCTCTTGGAAACTTACTTAGCTCTGACTGTAATAAATTTAACTGTTTAGAGGCTAAATGAAACGAGACTTGTCTAATAATGTGTATAATCACAGAAAACCTGATAGAACTTGATTAAGCTTGATCTGTTAGCAGTCTGATAATGGATCAGTAAGCAAGTAATGTTTATGCTTGCAGTTTTAAATTCATTTGTGTGTATATGTTAATTACAAGAAATCARAATCACTGGAATTGACTATTATGGCACTTGAAATACACTGTGAATACTGATACTAATTCCTTTAGTTAATGCAAAGCTATAATAATCTCTAATATATACATTCCCTACGCAGGTCGTGCAGTACTCTATAATCTCACATCAGCCTTTTCCATCAATTAAGCCCAAGTAGAGACATTTTTCTATTTTTTTTCCTACCTTTATTTTATATTATTAAATTGTTTAATTAAGGGTTTTCAAATCATTATTTATAACACGTTTCACCCTTCATGCTTTTCTAAATGGAACAGGCTAAAACATTTGATTGTTTCAATCAGCTTTTCAGAGCTGCAGTCATATTTAATAATGTTTTCTTACTTCTCCTTGCTTTGCTTGCTGTCTCTGTCTCTCACTCTCTTTATTGAGCCATGCTTGGATTGTGAGATCTTCCACGATTGTTTCTGTTACGTATTTTCATGTTTTTACTGTGCCATCTAATGTGTGTTTCAGACTGTGAGCCCGAGCATGTGTTATTACCGTGAATAGTTTAAACAGGAGGTGACAGAAAAGGCCTTTACAATAGACAAGCTGAAAACAGAGGTGTCCAAACTGTACACAGCTCATTGCTGGTGTGTTCGTGGTCACTGAGGCACTGCAGCCTTGCGAGCTGTCAGTAGATTACATTGTGTGATGGGGGAAAAAAGCAGCCAGGCAGCTGGCCAAGGCCCCATGGCTGCAGCAGCACGTGGTGGTGAAMGGTACAGCCTTACTTTGGTGTCCAGCATTGTGTAAAAAGCACAGTGCTGAATTTGGGAAAGAATTGTCACTGACAGAATCACTGTGAGACTGCTGGAGATGCAGGTGCTCTGCCTGCCCCAGTGTCCCTCTTTCTCTCTCCCTGCCTACAGCTTGGATGTGTGGCTGTCCTGCTGCTGTTTCCAGAGGCCCCTGCTCTTTGGGGACACTGTGCCATGCCAGGCAGCTCCCCCTGCCTGCACGCTGTGCTCTGTGTRTGTCTGTGTGTGTGCATCACTGCTTTGCGTTCTCCCCCACGAGTTCGCACGTTCCCCTAACGCTCTTAACTCCTCCATAAAGCCTCAATAAGGCACATCAGCTCAGTTCAGCTAATTACAATTTTGGGCAGCAGTATGTGCTTTATGTGAAAAGCAAAACTGCTGGCTGCATGTCTCCTCAAAATTATATACCCTGTCCTCTCTCCCATGCAGTGTTTCTTCATGTAATAAAACAGGCAATGATGTGCAGCAGCATTTTAAAAGCAGGTGCCAAATCCTGGGATTTTTAGTTCATATTTAGAGAGCAATTAAATGACAGGTTTTCAAATCAGTACTTCTCCATTTGACTCCTGCTTGACGATTTGATGATCAGAATACAAGATGAGATGGGCATTCTGGCTTTTATACAATTAGTCCCTCTTATGAGCTGTGACACGTCCGCAGAGGAGAGTGAAGTTATTTACGTTCAGAATAGACAAGCTGCAGASCTGAGGAACATCAGAGCTGATGGTTCTGGTGGCCAGACAGCGGTATGGCTTCATTTCTATTTACAATCACTGTAGCATTTGGAGGCATCCTCTCTCCTGAGGAAATCGCTAACTGGATTATCTTGAGCTTCTTTCCCATGCCCGAATTTGATGTGCAATTGCCATGGTCCAAAATATTTGTCTCTTGTTTCTGTTAAATATGGAGTGCCTTAACATGGCTCCCTCCAAAAGTGTAGTTTTTATAGATACCAAATCTTCAGGCAYGGGCTGCAGTGTATAATTGCAAACACAATTACAGGGTAACTCTAAAAATACCTCTTTAATTTGCTTAATTTTCTAAACTGGGGAAAGCACACACCATAGCATATGTTCCTAGTCAAAACATTATTGTTTAAAATCTGTGAATTTTCTGAATTCTCATACTTAAAAAACCATCTTGGGCTGGTCAGGACAGGTCAGTGAGTACTTGGTTTGTATAAAGGTTGAAGTTGGTACATCCTAGGAAGTCCTCTCTGTCTTTTGGTCAGGGATCCACTAACAAGGAATGTTGAGGAAATGCTTCATTTTATTGCACTCAGTAGAGTCCACAGTGTGCCCATGTGTGTTGTTCCCTGTTAGGAAGCATTTCCCAGTCATTTTCTGTACAGAGCTGTACATTTGCAGCTGCTCTGCAGCCAGTGGAGCCCTGGCCTTCACCAGGCGGGTGCTTTGTTGCGTCACACGGGACTGGCGTGGTCACACTGCAGGGACCGAGGTGTTGGGAGCTGGAGATTCACTGCTGGTGGGTTTTGCACACAGGATGAGAGAGAAATGTGATGCTGAAATCTGCATGCAAATGCACAAGCTGCCATTTATACATTTGTGAACTGAATAAATTACAGAGAAATGTCAGGTCCAATTCAAGTTCTTAATGCTATATACAGTGATCTGGTAAGACATTCTATAAAGGAAAAAAATCTGTGAACTGCTTTAATATTGCTTTTAAACTACCATTAAATAACCCATTTTGCTAAAACAAAGAATCATTAATTTAAAAAAAAAAAAGGCCATATAAAGTTAAGCTGCTCTGCTAGTCCTTAAGTGAGGCATGTATATAAGGAGATATTTTGTAAAGTTTTAACTAAACATAACTAATTCTCAAAAAATTCCCTTTCRCATCTAGAATGAATGCTTATGTTTGATTTGTCCATATAACAGACATATGAGCAGGTTAAAAAATAGTGTCTTAATATATGGTTCCAGCTTTAAAAATGTCTATAAGCATGTGACTTTATCTGCTTTTTTTGCCATTTGAACTRGCTGCTTGGTTTAGTAACAAAAGCAAGTTTGAGTATTTTTTTAACTCCCAGCAGCACGGCACAGCTGGGGAGCAGGCAGCTGTTTTCCAGTGTCATTTGCAGTTTCAGCAAAATTATCAGCTAAATCCCAATTCCTGAATCTTTGTCAGTAGAGATTTGTAATAGAGCATGAAGTAGAAAAGACACAGATTGACTTCTCAGGTGCAAGGCAGAAGCAGAGGCTTTAAAAT
Organism: Malurus melanocephalus; assembly: GCF_030028575.1. NCBI lineage: Eukaryota > Metazoa > Chordata > Aves > Passeriformes > Maluridae > Malurus > Malurus melanocephalus. The sequence continues at coordinate 1,916,266 of NW_026623309.1, forward strand.
GAATCAGGTATAGGTAAAAGTTTTATTTGCTTGAATACAAGGCAACATTTCTATTAATATGTCACTGCCTGATCAATAGGGCAGGGTTTAGGTGGGACCTAATTTCCTCACAATAGGGTWGCTTAATCTAAATAAACTCACTGCACCCATTTCTTCTGCTATTGTAACCTGTCTCTGATATGCTTGGTAGGATGGAATCCAAACCAAAAGGATTCTTGGCTATTTTCTTCTCCAAACTCTTAAGCCAATGTTAATTAATTATGTCTAAGAATTTGGGTAAGTAGCACATTATTTGTTAAACATTTAATAATAACTGTTTAAAGAAATGTCACTGTGGTTGCATAAATAAACATTTTGTAGTAATTATCTGATTCTAGTAAAACCTAATGGAGCGTTCRAAGCCTCAAACAGCTTACTGTGAAATTAAATTTGCTCTAATCAGCCCAGAGTGGGGAAGCATCCGAGATCTCCATGCACGTCCGACAGCCTCATATTGCAAAGAAACCACTGGGCTGTCAGAAGCAAATGTTTAATCTTCAGCAAGTATATATTTATTTGTATTTTAGATCATGTTCTCTAATCTAGTCCACAGTTGAACTGAAAAATCTGATTGCCAGATCTATGTCTCTAGATATTAAAATCTTGGAGATGTAATTAGTTACACAGTTTTTTCAGATCTTATATTTTATGATAAAAATACTAGAATCAATACTAAAAATCTAGTACAAGTAATAGATCTTTGTATGAATTTTTTTAATTAAGTTTGCTTTTGTACATTGAGGTATTTTTTCGTGTTTGTGATGATTTCATCAGAAGCACAGACCCAAAGGCAGTGATGGACTGTGCTTGCTGTCACAGCTCTGCGTTGCTGGGAGATGAGTAAGGATAAGAGCAGAGTTGAGCTTAAGTGAAGGATAATACTTATTTTCACAGCAGAACATGGAGCAGTAAATGCCATGAATTAGGTTGTTAAGTGGGCACCTGTGTGGCTGGCACTCAGAAAAATGTCAGCATTTGCAGTYATTATATTTAATGTTGTGCGCTGAAATCAGGAGCAGTTGAACCCCTAATAGGCTTCCTTGTTCAGTTTGGGCTTTGTCATGGCTTTAATGTAATAATTGTTCATTATTAGCTTAAATTAGAGTTAAATTTTCTTCTTGTTTTAATGCCCAAAGTTATATAATAAATTTAATTTGTGTTTTCATGCAGGGAAATTTTCGTGTGATCACTTTTTGAGTCTCAGAACAGATTATTACTTGTTTCGAATGTACTGAAAAAGTCGCTTACAGCTGTAGACAAATGAGTATTTCAGATTCTGCTTTTCAGTGGAACTAATGAAATGAGGTTCTTTGTAAGTTAGACTGAGTAGTCAGTCAGTTTGTTCAGCAGTGAATATAGTCATATTTACATTATGTTTAACTGCATAATTTTTTGTWCATCATAAAATTGTCTTCAGGCTATTTGAAGATTAGAGATATATATGTCTAAAGAAGGGAGAGGAGACATTTTAGCTATTACAGCACAGACTAAAGCAAAAAACCTATTTCAGAACATGACCATAATGGGTTTATTAAAATTGATCAGCTTATTCTTGCATGTAATAATTTGGAATGACGCAGTGTGTTGCATTAGCTCATTACAGCAGACACCAGAGGGGAAGCTTTTAAGTTTAAAACAAGAAACAGTGRAAGAGCACCAGTAAGACTGAACTGGGTGGCCAGAGAGGTCTTTCCTTTCTGTGTGGTGCCATGTCTGTTATCACATTTTTGTAGTTTCCTAGGACAGAAAGGGTGTGGAGCCCATGGTGTTTTGTTCTGCTCATGGCCCATGAGAGAATCACTGCTTTTATGGGATGGTCAGTTGTAAACAAATGAGTAGAGGGAAGAGTTTGGCCATGGCAGTAGGGAAGAATCACCCCTATTGATGGGATGGGGAAGGCAGGAAAGGGGCAGCACAGTGAGGAACAGAGCTCTGAGGTGGGGGAGCTCTGTCTGCCTCGGTGCTCTGAAGGGGTGCTGGGTTCCCTTTGCAGAGATCAGGGAGAGCTGTGGATCAGTATTTGAGATGTGACAGRAGCAGAGCTCAGTTCCATTTATGTTTGTGTTAGTGCACAGCAATCAGCTGCAATTGCAGAAGGAGCCTGGAAGGTACAACTGATGATACCATTGGGTTTGGATCTGTGGGGCTGTCCCTGGGGAGGGGTCAGCAGACAGGGCAATGTAGGATCTTGCCTGTAACCCTGTTAATCTGGAGCCAACAGCCAGGTGTCCAAGATGAGCAGAGATGAAAGGTAGTCCTGGTTTTACAGGAGGAGGCTGCTTTCCCATGGAGATGGGGGTAGCAGTTACATTCCCTCCAATGCAGCTAAAAAAAAAAGTGCTTGTTTGAGTATCACCTTGGACTCCACGCTTCCCAAAAATTTAGGGCGTAGTTCTAGGGGAGTCCTCTAAATGGCATGCAGAAGGAGTAGGACAACTGCATGCRGTCATGGAAACACACAAAACAAGACAAATGTCATCAAGAACAGGAAGTACTCAAAATAATTAGACTCTTTGATTTAAGCGATTKTAATGCACTGTAAGGCCCAGGAAAACACACAATCTGTCTGTTGTTGGTTTTTAACACTCGTGATTGCTTTCAACAAAAATTAGTTGTCTTTTGATGTCAGAGTACTTCTGATATCACCATAAATTACAGAAGGAATGGGCCCAGTGTTGTTTGCATTGGTGGTGTTTTGACATTTTCTATTTTGCTTTTATCAAATGTAGGTACTCTTTCTATTTGATACTTTTTACAATATTTCTGTCTGCTATCTAACTCTTACTTGCTCTTTGATAGTCAGTCTCTTGGGTTAAATGTTAAACAGATTGCAGTTGTCACATCAGGGCTTTTCAGGAGTGTTGCTGGCATAAAAGTYAATTTTCTTTTTTTCTTTTTCAAACTGAAAATTTGTGCTTTCTGTTAAAAAATTATGAGTTTGCAGCTCCTCTAAGTCTGGGACACTTTTAAGATATATTCAGTTACTGAGACCAAGTAATTAGAGATGCAGGAAATCCTTGTGCCACATTTTTASATGATGCTAAATTGGCTGAAGATGTCTGGGGTGGCTTCATCCTAAAGGCTTCTCCTACCTTGGGGGGAGTACTTAGACTTCTCTGAGCACAAGAAGCAAAKAAATGCCTGGGGGCACCACCTCATAATGCCTTTATAGCCTCCCCCTCTGCTGATTCATATCAGTAGAAAAGCTGATGCTATTGTTAATTTATTGATTCCTTTGGAGTACTTCTGGAGGAAAAGTTACAATGGTGGTGGAGGTTACTGTACGGGAAGAATTGTCTCATACAAAAACTGTCATCAGCATTGCAGAGATACAGTTGGGGGGAAACAGTGCTTTAAGTTGTTTATATTACCTGGTGCCTTACAAAAACTAAACCCAACCTGTTCTTACAGAATTGCATCCTTCTGTAGAACACSAAAGTAAACTGTAACTAAGGATTAGTAGCTCGAGGATTATTTCTTTGGCAGAATAATCTGTGAATTTTGCTGACTGAAGCCAGCTTCAGCAAAAATGCTGTAAAAGTACTCTTTCAGTGTGTGAAGGCTGCTTGTCGTGGTTCCTTTAGGAGTGCAGGATGGAGCACTGGAGGTGTTGAGGCAAACAGTGAAACACAACAGAAAGCTGCCCTGCAGCAGGAGTGGTGTCACTGCACCTTTATGCTCCTGTTCACATCACTCGGCTCCCAGGAATGATGGACTGCAACTGCACACAACTGCATCAACAACACTTCTCACTTTCATGTTTTTCATAAACCCCAAGCTGCTCTTTATGGGCTATTAATTTGCGAAGTCATTTATCTCAGGGCAAGACTTTATTTACGCAACCTAACATAAAGACAGAAAACTGCGGCCTGGGACTTAAAAATGTCACTGCACATGATGCCAAGATAAACATTACAGAAATTTATTTCAGTTGCATCTACCCTGACACTTCACAATTTTCTTTTTTTTGCATTGCCTTTTGGCACTGTTTTATTTCTCTATTCACCTCCAACTGAGCTCCATCTAGGCCAWAGAAATACATGTCATCAAATAGAAACGTTCTTTATAATAACTGGAATAATTAAATATTACAGCCAGCTCTGTGCCTGAGAGAGATTAAAAGGATATTTTTTATGCTGTGTCAGTGATCACTCCAGTTTTATTTTCCAGTGGCTTCCTTCTTTACTACTGTCTTTATCTTGTTTACCTGTTGCTTACCTCAGATGTAAAGTTAGAAGGAAGTGTCTCCAGAGGGCTCCTTGTRGCACAAATTATTTGTTGTGGTTGTGCTACATCTGAGCCCTTCCTCTCCAGCACTACACCCAGGGCTCCTGAGAGTTTACTCCACCTTTTCCCACCTTTGTCTCCATGGGATTCTCTTCTTTTGGAGTTGTTTTGACCTTCACCAAGAAAAGGTCAAGCCAAGATGCAGTTGTTCTAAACCAATCTCTCCTTAGTACGATTTCCTAGGCTCTTGGGCAGAGACCTTGTTTTCCATTTTGAGCAATCTGTTTTCTGCAATAAACACTGAATATGTTTCTCTGTTGCTATAGAAATAATATTTCATTAAATGAGGGAATCAGTGCCCTGCTGTCGACAAATCTAATCTAAGTGTTAGTCTCTAGAGCTTGAATTTCACCGCTGGGAAGAGGTATACATAATTCTGCAAATTATTTCTGTAACTTTTGCATAAATGTCTTTATACTCTGCAACTGTTAGCTAAATTTCCCAAAGTGATAGCATGGAGTTTAACATGGTGTAATGTGTTTACATAGATCYGAACAGAGCCTTCCCCCCTCGCATTTCCCTGCCCTCCTCCCCCATGCATTTTCATATTTAGAGTTTGAAATTTCCAACTCTTTCCATAGGAAAATGGGGAATGGCAGAAAAAGCATGTTCCTTACCCCATGGACAGCAGTGTGCCAGGTTTATTTGAATTTTTGGTTTTATTTTTTAAAATTCGGCWTCTCTGAGTAATATAGATGTTGCTTGTCCTGTTTTTTTCCTGGGATTCACAAGAAGAAAAGCCTAAATTGATCATTAATATACCCCACAAAGTAATCTGCTCTCAACTTCTTTCTAGATTCCTCTGGGTATCAAATGCGCAGTGTTTGCAAAGTTACTCAAAGATTTTGCTATAATAACTTTCTACCCAGTGCAACAGTGAAACACAAGAGAGTTGTGGATTTGGATTTTATGCACCTCGTATCAATGTCTTTACATTTAGCCTTAATTTAGATGTTCTRTGTTTTTTTCTCAGTGTTTTTCTAAAGCTGTAGAATTCTAGTAACAGCAGTCAGGTGGTACTAAAGTCTGTATATGTAGGGTATGTAAAACAAAATATTTCTTAATAAGGGTCAGTGTTTTTCAACATATTGATTATAAAGATTTTGAAGAAATGCTAGAACCCCCTTTTGTCTCATAGTAGCARTACAGGAACGCCTTTATACATTTCTGTTTTGTAATGCATGTGTGTAGTAGGAAAGTGGAACACAATTTGTGTTCAAAGTGGAAAAAGACGTGATTGATTGGCATAGACCTGTGTGCAAGTGTGTGTTAGAAATCTGAATTCAGTGTTCTTGTAAAAATCCTGTTACAGCTCCTTGGTTAAAAAATGGAGTTAGTATTTKTGAAATGGGCCCATGCTAGCTCAGTGCTATGTATTGCAGGACAAATACAATTTATATGTGTTCACTTAATGCATTATAATAAACATTTAATAGCCTCTAGGTAAAGATTAGTCTTTAGAAAACCTAGGAAAACCTCTGTAATCATTAGGAGAAAATAACTTCCCTTTTTAAAACTTGTTTCTAATTTGTTTTAAATGATTGTAAATCAATCTGTCAATAAGATAAGTCTTCCTAGGCAGGGACAAATTCCTGACATCCAGAAGTGCAACTGTATGAATATGCATATTAATATAAAGGTAGAGATGCAGGGAAAACTAGCAAAGTGCACCTTTTTCTGAAATTAATGGTATGCTTATTATTGAGACTCATCATATAAATAAGTCACCACAAGACACAGATTAAATTTTTGCTGTTAAAATAGTTCTTGTAATGAGAAAAATACCCAAACCAAACAACCCTTAATTTTGTTGCACAGCCACAGAATATAAACCAGAAGTTGACCTGGTTTTCACCCTTGTGCTGTTACRCCATCCACAGCCGCTGTATTTTTTCACCCCATCATCAGTGCACAGATAAGAGAATGAGCTGAAGCTCTTGGTGCAAAGCAGTGCCCGTGGATCAGCTGCTGCTGTGCTCTCTGCTGGGCACGTCCAGAGCCTGCCTTGGGGCTGACTGAGGGCTGAGCTTTGGTAGGGGGGGGACAGGGCTGGRTGTACCCAGATAAGGTGAAGATGTTTTCATGATCTCATCTAATGCAGAATATTTTTCACTATGCACAGTTCCATAAACAAAAGCTAATAGTGAACGTGGGAAAAGAACACATAAACACTTAAATGTTTTTTGGTTGTTTTTTTTTGTTCTTCAGGAACCCGATGGAGGAACAACCAACTGCAGGATTTAAAGGATGTTCTGAAGAACACTAACCAGGACATTCCACTGGTGTTCGCCAGTGGGAATCATGATGTTGGCAATACTCCAACCAAAGAAACAATAGATGATTATTGCAAGAACTGGGGAGATGAYTACTTCAGCTTTTGGGTTGGAGGTGTTTTCTTTCTTGTGCTGAACTCTCAGCTCTACTTTGATTCTTCCCAATGCCCTGAGTTAAGGCAAGCCCAGGATGCCTGGCTCGATGAGCAGCTGGCTGTCGCTGCAAAACAGAAATGCAAGCATATAATTGTATTTCAGCACATCCCTCTGTTTCTGAGCAAACCTGATGAAGACCACGATTATTTCAACTTGGATAAATCGGTTCGTCAGGAGATAATGGAAAAGTTTCATAAAGCAGGTATTTTCTCAAACTTTCCTATTCTTGAATTTTTGTTTCAAATTGCTAATGKCTCTGCTGCCAGACAAAATACATTTAAACTTAAATGGTACTGTTTTCAAGGAATTTTAAATTCAGCTTATAAGCCTCATTGTTTCYCGTAGATCAAAATTATCAACTGAATCTAGTCACCTGTAAAAAGTACCAAACAAAATTTAAAACTGAGTGAAAAGTAAAAAGCTAAACATGAAAAGTTCTTTAATGTAACTAGCAAGGGTTCCATTTTGCAAGTACTGACAGATATAAGACAACCTGAGTTTTTCTTGCCTACAGAATGGAAGATCAGGTATTGCCATAGGAGAAAAATACAGAATTTGTTTTACATAAAACATGGAAACAGAATTCACAATTACCTTGGAGGTTGTTTTCTCCCACACTGAGCCAATTTTAAACCAAGAGTGTAATGCACCCCAGATTTATTCAGTGTTAAAACAAGTCTTGCTCTGCTAAAATCAATCCTTTGCACATCCGTTTCTAATAGGGGCCATGTCTGGGATGAAGGGCAGGTGGAGCATGTGCTAAATGAGTAATTGTACCAAATCCCACAGCTTTGTGTGATGCCACTTGAACGCCATGGAGACAGACACAGTACACAGCTACTCCTCCATGCTGTTCCCATTGTTTTCTGGTAATTGCCTTCATGTTCCTGGAGTGTGCCAGTCTCTCAAAATTTCCTGCCATYGCTGCATCAGAATGTCATTTTCTCTGTATCTATAAGAGAGCACATTATTTGGATTACTGAACAATGCAAATTTTTTATGATCTTGTTCCCAATTTACCATATAATTTTTAAGCCTGGCCTCATCCAACTCAGCCTAATTTCCAAGCTCTGAATCTCCTACTGTTTCCAATCAGTGGGGCCAAAATTCACAGCTCCCTGAGGGCTCTCCAGGGCACTGATATATTTGCAGATTCAAGATTTACATGTGGGGTTTTTTTCCCCATAAGGAGACATGCTGGGAGTGTCTCATATCTTTTTTTATTTTTGTGCTGGTGTTAATATAGTGGGAAGTGTTGCTCTTGGAGAGTTGGGCAGCTGTGATTTCCTGTTRACTGTGGACTGCAGCACATCCCAGTTCATGGGTGCATCCCAGGAAATTAATGTGGGAACCAAAATCGTTCTGTTCTAGAATTTTCTGTCATCCAGTTGGTTTAGTAACATTTGACAATACTCAGTACTGGGAATTTAATTAATCAAGAGGTAAAAAAAAGTTATACAAAATTATTATCGTTGTAACATTGCTGTTACTTTATGGTGTTTCCTAGAAGGGTGTCCAGAAGCTTAAAAAGTCAGGAAGGCTTCAAATGACGGGGGAAAGGAACAGAACAGGAAGTGAGCAGTACAACTAAAGGGAAGAAATTCCCAAGCTCCGTTCTGTGCCACCTTTCTGTTCCATCCCTCATTTCTTCTTGTGTCACTCATTCCCATGTCTGATAAGTTGTTGGGTTCCTTAGTGGATGTGTTTAAACACAGATCTTTGGCTTGCTCGGTACTATACACTGAGTCAATAGGTAACATTTGCAAGCCAATAATCAAACRTTTTTCTAATGAAATGAATACAGAGAACAGGCAGCTCAGTAACTCAGACTGCTGAGAAAAATGAGCTGAATCAAAAGTTGGCTGAGAGTTTCCTTAGTAACGGGTGCGTTGTGTTTCCATTTTATTATTCTGTGAAGAGCAGCTTTTGTGAGACCACAGAGGTCTCAGCGGGTTGCAGAGAGGCTGTTGGCATGGGGGATAGAAGCACAKAGATGCAGGGACACCACTTGTTTTCTGAACCTCTGCTCTGCCAAAGAATCATCAATTTCAGCACATCATTACACATGAAATTGGTTTTGCTCTCAGTTCACTTCATGCATTCTTGGAGGATTAAAACAGAATATCGCTAATGAAATCCCAATCTACTTTGCTCTTTTTTGATTTAGAAATTTGGTGTAATCATTTTTATTCTGGAAACAGAAAGTCAGTCTGCCTTTTTTAGGAGTCCACCAGGCTGCCACTGTTACTCTTCCCCCAGCCTGTCACCAGTCCTTCCTTCATTCCTTCTGCTTCTTGCTGTTTCAGTGTTTGTAACCACGCCGAAGGTTTGTTGTATAATTATGCAAAATGTCAATACCATGCATGGTTTAGGGCTTTGCTGTGTTTGGCGTTATGAGATGGGCATCATATTTTCAGTTGTTGATAACACAGGATCAAACCTGGAATCATCCCAGTTCTCATGTTTACACTTCCTCTGGAAGTGTCAAACAGAGCCATAACTCAGCAGGTTAGAGAGGAAAGGAAAGACAATTTAGTGATTCAGGTCTTCCCAAGAACAAATAAATTCACATGGATATGCATAGGAAATCATCAGATACTTCGAGTGTGATCATGTTGCACAGGTACAATCAAGTGAGGTATGCAACTTTGGAAAATTCTTTTTTCAATTCCAAAGCCCAAATTTTCCATAGTTATTCTCTTCTAATCCCTCCCATGTTACATAATGGCTTTCGTGTAAGTATCTGTCATTACAAGCAGAGATAAAAGACTAGCTGTGGAGGCTACATCTGGTATGAAATACTGAATTTCATTTCTCACATTAGAAGTGTCCTTAACAGTTGGGCTAATTAAAGATAAAATCATGTCTTTATGATAAATATTTATAATTGAAAAATCTGGCACTTGTAAATATGTGCAAAATTAAACCATACTAGTGAGCTGTATGTCTAAGATAGCCTGCTAGACCTTTTTTTTAAAATGCATTATAGCAACTATTGTCCCTGAAAATGTGATTTTGGTCACAGTAAAAACCAACTCAGTTGAGAACAGAGTTTAGTRTTTCAGTAGAGTTACAGTTCTGAAGGTGTATTTGTGTAACTGCTGCGAGTTTAGCCTAAGTTGTCAGAGCTGTGTCTCTTCTACACGCACAAATTAAGTACAGAAAAAACCTGAGTGCAAGAACTGTGAAAGAGCTGACCTGACRTTCTCATCTGTAAGATCTGCTGGAGTCACTCAACTCCGCTGCATGAAATGCATATTCAGCTTTTAAGGATTTTACAGTGCTGATATAAATAGGTTTCCTCATAGCATCACAGGGAAAATAAAGAAGTAGTAATGGTCTAGCCAAAAATCTGGTCTGCAAGTCATGTGTCTTTGATAAACATAAGCAGCAAATTAGTTTTCAAATTAGGCAGTTTATGTAATAGAGGGCCTATTTTTTCTTACATATCTCATTCCAGTAAAATTTTCTTAGGCTGTTAAATTTTCTTCTCCTATGACCTGAAAACTGTGGGTATTTCTGCTGAGCTATAGACAATCTTTTAAAGACTCTGTCCTGAGAACCATCAATGACACCCTGAACATTACTCACATTACTTAATACAGTACASTAATAAATGTTTCTTAATGGCACAAATTAATTAAAGCATTTAAGCAGATGTCTGAACTTGTTTAAGAGCTCTGTTGAATAAAACCTAAATTGATAGCTGGTGTTTCACCAACAGAGATGAAAAAAGACCTAGTTTCAGAGTTAGATGAAGAGTATAGGTGGTCTGTGTAGCTGAGAGATTCKGCATGCAGGAGAGACTAACTAGACCAGAGAGAGAAAAATACAGAAGAAAATTTCCTATAGTCTTCAGCTTCTTTTAATTAAAATGTTTTAAATTCATCCAAATGTCTTCAAAGCAAATTTTCAGATGTGGTTAAAAGTGCTTAATATGTACATGGGGACAAAAATAAYAACCTACCTTCATTAAATGATGTATTTTTTTCTTATATTTGTGACTGGAGGTGCTGTAACTTCTAACACCTTTACTCATTAGAAGAGTGTGATATCTACATTCTCCTCTTAGAAATGTTGTGACAGAAGAGTAGTGTTAAAGGAAGAAGAAGCTTTCAGAACATCCACAGCTGAGATATATTTGAGCACAAAATTAAAGCATGGAAAGCTGTTGTTTCTAAAATTTACCAGACAACATATGCTATGTTTCATTATTTTCTTTGTTGTGTAATCAGAGTTGACAGGAGAGTAATATTTTCTTCTTCCTGCCACTGAGACCTTGATTTTGGCAAAGCCCATACATTGAGTGAGTAATCTCAGTGCCTATGTGTCAGTATTTAAGATAATTTAAATACTCTCAACTTCAGTGATTTAGACCAACTTCTTTCAAGGCTGCAATGATGCACTTATGGCACAGGTAGAGTGAYGACATTTGATATATTCTGTGTAAGAACAGTTCCCCAGTATGGTGATGCAAATCTTGCATGGAGWTACACATAGACATAGATTATTTTGGGGAGGTTTTTTTCAGAAATTCAGCAGCAAGTACAGCATACATATAGTCTGTAAGCACATTATGTAATATTTGCTCTCGGATAAATTTTTGATATCAGTTTTATCCATTGGGCTAAAGCTTCTTCTTGACCCTTAGAGCACACAGCAATCCCAGACTGTTTGGGGTTTGTGTCAGCTCTCTGCATCACTTTCAGATGGAAAAAGTGACAAAACCAGGAAATAAATTCCACTGATAGGTCACAAGGGACATTCACAAAAATGAACTTGAAGGACCTAGTGACCTTCTAGAGACTTCTAAAGGCTTATTTAGACCAGTGCTCTAAGTAGGTAATCTGGAATCACCCTCTGGCTGTGCCTGTTGCTTCTCTGATTGTGCAGGAACGAGTGACACTCAAATCCTTTTCTGTGTAACTCTATTTAGCAATCAATTTAGCATTGTCCTATAGAAAGAAGCTTTTGACATAAATATGCTTTGCAAAATAATACCTTGTCTCCCACTTCCACAGACCCACTGACCACCAGGTGCATCAAACTCTTGATTCTTTCATGTTCAAAGCAAATTTAAGGCAGAGGTTTCTTGCACATTTGCAGGGTAATGTTTRGAAACCAGAGTGCATGGGGTATTTTTACTGAGATGCTTATAGAGCTGTGCAGTGTAAATTCTCATTACTCAGTTCTATTTTATTCTTCACACAGCTCTTCGGAGAAGAAGGAAGGATAACACAGAGTTTCAAAGGGCTACACAGAGTAATTCTGTATTATTGTTACTGAGGGCTGACCAAAGAGCAAGCGGAGGGTGTTGGTCCCCAGTACTTCCCAGTGGGACTGTTTTCTTCTACTGGAGCTCAGTTAGTGGGAAATTATTGGGGTTTTTTTTTGGCTAACAGGATCTGAGAGCTGCCTGAGCACTGAGCAGTTCTGCTAACAGTGCTGTGACTGATGCTTTCACATCTTTGTTTGCTGCTGTAACACCTGCTTGGCAGATGAGGCGATGCGAGCACTCTGAAATTGCAATGAGATAAAATCAATCCTATTCCACTGAAGAGATTTTGTTTTCAAAGACTTCTAAATATTATCATTCGTTGTGCAGCACCGGAGTCTTGAAAAGATGAGGTACACCACGTGCCCGGGGGGAAAAAAAGGTACAGCAAAAAATGTCCATGGTTAATGTGGGCTCTTGTAGGGAAGCTGAAAGGGAGTCATTTTGGAGTGCAAAATTGTTGTGAGAACAGGTATTACTCTTGAACCGACCACATTGTTCAGCACTTCAGACAGCAGCTGCACTCTGCAAGAGAGAGGAAGAAAGAAAAGCCRGTTTGTGCCTGATACTCCAGGGAAAACGTTCAAGATCAATTTATCCATATGACTTAAATGGTTCTATTTGCCAGAGACACTTCCTTTTAAAAAATACCTATGTGCTGTTAKCTGTGTGTGGGTGTGCACACATCTCACAGTAGCATCTCCCTGTGCCTGGATACTTGGTGCTCCTGTCTTTGAAAAGGATGAAAGGGTGCAAGAGTATTGATAACATTCAGGTCCTCCACCCAATGCAATCTCACATCTTTACAGAGCTGCTTCTCCACCTGTTTGCTTCCACTTTGCTGCTGCTCCTCTCCAGCTCCTGCACTTTTGGGGACAAATATACCTTGGTTCAGCTTTTTTTAGTCTCTTCTCTTTCTCTGGTCCTCAGTTGAGCAAGAGGTTTGTCTAGTGAATCAGGGAGTTTTGGATAAACATAATTCTATTTTAAATCTAATTTTATCATCAAACTTGAACAGCTAACAAAAAAGCAAGATAATGGATCCAGAATGAGAGTTCCAATAGCCCAGTCTCCCGCTGCTCCTACTCCCCAAGCCCTTCTGAAGAGCACAGAATAGAAAAATGCATAATGGTATTTCTTTCAAGGCCTCCTCCCACCTCCAACAATTTTTCTTTCAAGGATTTGTTGTGTCATATTAATATTATCAACATAATGCAGTTTAGTGATTCCTCTCTGGATTTGTTCAGTTGATTTGTGAAAACTGCCAGCTTTCACAATGGTCTGCRGGAGGGAATTTCATGTTTCACAGCTCTGTGAAGAAATGCCTCCTTTTGTTTGCTTTGAACTTCACCTGCAGTCTGGGTGGAGATCCATCAATCCCTACATGAAAAGCAGTGAGCATTGATTCATGTCTGCAGTTACTGTAAAAAATAGTTCATTAATCAGCACTTAAAAGGTGGTTATCTGAACTATGTGATAAATTCCACTGTTCTGTCAGAATCGCTTTTTTCCCCCAAATTCTCTACAGAGAGCATGGGAAGAGAAGCGAGGTCTGTACTGTACCCATTACATATTTATTATGTCATTCATATTGCACTAATTTAGCCTTCTCCTTCTTTTACAGTCTCATTTGCTTTTGCTGAGAAAAGCATTTATTTAATTGAAGGCTCAGTCTAAATAAAGCATGCTACTGATTGCCTATGCTGATTATTCCAGGCATTCTCCTCCTAATTTGGCAAATCTGCTTGCTTTTCTTCAGTTTATTTTTATATTGRTAATTTTTCTCCTATATTTTTACTCTGTCCATAGTGCTGGGTTGAGCAGTTTAATTGCCAGCTAAGGCAAGGCCAGTCCCATTTTGGACACAGCAAACCTGCCTCATATATGGGGTTTGTACATTTGGAACTAGAGTTGGAAAACAGCTTCTTGTGAATTCAGGGGGTTTTGGAATCAAGCCATGGAAGTGAGTGTAATTACAGACACTGGAGTCAGACACCCCTGGAATTTAAACTAGTTTATGTCTGAATTACAACCCAATATTCTCTGATTGTGTGAGAAAAATTGTTTTCCAGGTGCATGTTYCTTTTTTTTTTCTTTCAAGGTAAACATGGGTGCATTATTTTCCATCCTGTGCCATTGTAAGTCAATTTCCCTAGAGGCTGGGGCTCAGTCTGTATTTCTTGAATTAAACTAGAAAAGAGTAAATTTTTCAAGAAGTTAGGAAAAGAGGTGTTACCTATTTCACAAAATCTCACCATTGCATTCTTACAGATTATACCTGTTTGTTTGATAAAGCAGAAAGATGATTTGGCTAGCATTTAATATTTAAAATKGAGACATTTGCATGATTTAATTACTCCTTAAATAGAAAGGCTGGKCAAAACACTGAATAGAAAAGATGTGGCAGTTTGAAGGGCCACACAGAGAAGGCAGACCAGAGTCCCCTTTCTTTCCTGCCCCAAATGGAGCTGAAAACGTGCCCAGTCCTCCATGTCCTTACATTTTTCTACACTACAGAAGACAACAGTGGAGTACYGAGTAAGGGAGAAGAGTTTGGGACTTACGGGACTGCAGCTGCACCGTAAGCTAAGGCAGGGATGTTATCACTCCCAGGGGGATTATCCATGAGACACAGCTAAATGCCTTTCCACTCTTAGTGCAATTGCATCAAAATCATGCTGACCCTTCTCCCTGGTGCCACTGAAGGGTTTTTCTGAGTGATAAATGATAATTTGTAGAAGGAATATGCTGTACTTTCAAAATTCTGTAAAATAACCTTAGCCTCTCCTGCTAACAGACAAAATGTCTCCTGCAAGATATTCAGTTGTAGCTTCTCTTTCTGAAATGAAGTATTTTCTCATCTGGTTGTCAGAAATAAAATCAACAGAGTGTTAATAACACTGGGGTAGCYAAAGTTTTCTTCTCATTTTCTTCAGAATCTCCAGGGCTGAAAAAGGTGCTGAATATTTCATTTAGGACTTGGTTTCTTTCAGAACATTCCTCTGCTTTGGTTTGCTTGGGCGCTCAGAAGTGCTGTAAGATGGCCACAGTTACAGAGAATAATCTCTTTAAAATCACAGTCTGTGAGGGTGTGATGGTTGTGCATGGGCAGCTGCTCCTGAGCCGATTTGGCCTGGCCATCCCTTCTGTGGCAGCTTTTTCTGGGAGCATCCAGAGCAGGTCCCAGACACTTGTGTAGGCACCTTTCCCTGTTAGGCCAGTGAGGCAGTGGGACAGCACCCTTTACACCCTCTCTATAAGAAAAGGATCCTTTAAAACARTTGCTGGTGTGGGTCACAAAGCTTGGAGAGAGAACCAACAGAAAAAGAGAAGGCGGGAAACACTGGTAAAAATTGTCCAACTTCYCAAAGCTGTTAAAGTGGGGAAGATGCAAATTAAATTAACAAGAGCTTGCTGAAGCTCCACAACTTACTTGGTGAGCTGGATTTAGAAAGCAGACCCTGGAAACAAGAGAGGGAGGAGGAAAGTCTTCAGAGGTGCTTTTGAATTTCCTGTTGAAAAATGTCTGCAATAGAAACGATGAGTCAAGTGTTCATACTGTGGTTTTGATTTCGAAAAAGGTATCCAAATTAAAATATTAACTTGGTTTGAAACTTTCTTAAAATTGAGTWGTGCTTTAAAGATTCTGCTTATGAAACAGGTGGCATCAAAGGCAGCATGCTGAATTGCATGAGCTGGGAATTCCTCTCCAGCACTCACATCTTGCCTTGCCAAAGCCACTGTGGGGCCGTATAGCCCCAAGAGCCATAATGCAGTCTGTGAATAAGCATAAAACCAAAGYGTTTGTTAACTTGTTTCATGGTTCAGCTGATGAAAAGTCTAAGGCTTATCAACATATGTAATATTACATCTCATCAGATGACTCAAACAATCCTTATTTTGGTTGGTTATTACATCATTTTTTATTTTTGCTAAGTAGGCTGCTCTGGCCTCAAAGAACTTGTACCAAAATAGGGATTTCATTCTTTAGTAGGGATACATTATTCTGAAGGGAAAAAGAGTTATGATCAGATCTTTGGAAAAGGAAAATATTTTTGTCTTTCAGATTCAACTTTTTCAGATCAGAACTAAAAAGAACATTTTGTGCTTGATCAGAAAATGATGGTAAATTGCATGGCAGGAGAGCAGCTTTTGTTTGCTCAAATCAGAAGCAATTCCTGTATCTAAACCTTTTTTTACAAAGAATTTTTTTGCATATTGACTGATTCAGAAAACTCATGTTTGGTAGCAGGCATGAATCTCAGTGGCTTTAGGTGTTTTCATGATCCAAGTACAGTTTTAGCAGGGAAAGAACAAGACCTGGTACCCAGCACTGGGTGGAACCTGCCCTGTATCTCTGGCTTGCAGTCCTGATCAAAAATTAATTTGGCAGCTCAGACTTTTTTCCTTAGCAGATAATCTGTAATCTGTGTTGTGTTGTTACGCAGTCTGATATCAGATGATGATGATGATCACAGGGATACAATGGGTGGATTGTTTTGCTTTTTTTTAGAGTAACTGCACATTTTTTTGCTTTATTCTGATTTTAATCCCCTTTAATGAATRATCCATTAGGTATAAATAGTGTCTTGCAGTAATGCTTTTTTTAGTTAATGSATACCATGAAACCTCCAGTCCCATTTAAATTGAAATAACTGTATTTCATAACAAATGAAATGCTTGTGAAGGTACCATTCTTTGGRCATTTATTTACACAGTAGTTTTTTAGTGTTTCACACTGCTTTTATAKCAATGCTTTTTTCAGCTGCTGTTTAAGAAAACAGTGAGCAAAAACAAATCACTGCTTTACCATTTTTCTTCTCYTGTAGTGGGAAGGGACTGTATGTTTTAGTGTGTAGCTGGATGCATTTAACTGACCTGGGGATACATTAAAGTGGGCTATAAAAATGTAATCTGCCAGGACATTGTTCTTTCCTCACAGAGTTGGGGGTGGAAAGGGGTGGGGAGTGTCTGTTGCTAGCAACTTGACATTATTACTTCAGAAAAACATCTGAAATTAATAAATCAAATTTGAGTGCACACATCTCTAAGATTCTTTTTATGTTGAAAGATCAAAAGCAWGAGCAAAGTAAATTGCCTGCTTGTCATCTTAGTATTATTGCAGTGACTGGTTCAGCTTTCCTCCTTGTGCTAACTCACAAAGAAATGTGCTCTTGCAGAAAAACACCATCAGCGAGCCCCTGTCAATACCCAGCTGTGACCTGTTTGTTTCCTTGTTCAAGGTGTAACACACTGTAACCCAACAATAACAAGAAATAGCACCAAAGAGTACCTGAAAACTGAAGTCTGGGCAACAATTTTTATTGAGGATGGGGTTCTCAGAATCTTCCCTTGAATTATCAGACAAGAATTTTTTTAGCATAACTACAGTTCCTCTTCCTTCTACTGACATTGAGTCAGGTTTACATATATGATGACACAAAGTCTTGGCGTCTTTTCCTCTTTTAAACACAAATGTTAAATTCTCTGGATGGTGGGAAGGTGCTACTTTAGGACACGGATGCTTCCAGTAAAAAGAGATCACTTAATTCCCTTCCAAAGTACTTACTCTGTTACTAAAAGCGTGTCACACGGGTTTGCACCTCACTATGGGTTTATGTTTCTTACTTAAGTTTTCCATAGACTAAAGTAGTTTTGCTTACCTGCAGAAAAAGTGGAAAATACAGAAAAGGCCTTGTTCCCTTGTTATAGTATCAGCATCACTGGCTTTCATTCCACCATTCTCTTTGAGGGATCCTCACTGGGTTTCTCAGGATGTGAAGAAACCTCTGCAGGAGTGTGAGCTTTAGTGCAGCTGAGTCAGAGCAGCTCCAGCGCTGTCCTGCAGCCTCATTCAGCAGTGTCACTCGTGCAGAGCCAGAGCAGCAGCTCCAGCAGTTCAGGATAATTAGCACTGATACACTAAAATGGGATCACAGCCAAACTGTAGCTGGCAAGGCCCCTGTGCCRCTGCTCTGTCACAAGGTGGCTTCATTCTCTGTTTTTCCACCTTGACTCATTTGCTGTTGGAGAAGGGCTTGGATTTGAAATATGAAAGCCATGTAGCTCTTACCAGACATACAGCAGAATAATTTATATTTTGCTTTCCAAGCTGCTTAATTTTTAACTGTACTTTGAGCCAAGTTTATATATTTTATATCAGTCTTCATATCACTCACTCCCACAAAAGCAAAGGATTGATGTTAGCCAGCTGTCTTAAGATCGGTTCACCTACTTCCCTWATCATTTTATCTCTGGGAAAGAGGTCTAAATCTACTGCACAAGAAAATGTGGAAGGTTTTTCTGGCTAGAKAAATAAGGATTTCCATGTGAAGTTACAACATGTTCCTCATTACAGCTTTCTAACTTTAAATTGCCWCTGCTATCTTCCAGAATTTCTGCTGTCTGAAGGCAAAATCAGTTGTTGCTAGCTTTTTATTTTTTAAATGTCATTTAAGGTTGTAGTAACTCACAAATTTGCTCCTTTCTGGCTTGCCAACMAAATTCCCAGTATTTTTAGCCATCTAGTCCAGAAATTTTTGTGTTTCACAACAGTATAAAGTAGCAGTAGAGGCAGATTCAGGAAGCTCTAAGAGTCTGGACCGAGGGTCCAAGGACCTTAGACTAAGCATGCSAAACATAATCCCAAATTAGGTGCCTAATTTTATTCAGCTGCTGCAAGGCTGTTCCTTGTTTCTAGGTAAAGGGGTGAGGAGACAACAAATACCTTGTTTGGGCATAAAGAACTCAGAGTCCAGTAGCCCTAAACACAGCTGGTGGAGCTGTTTATTAATTGTTTATTACTATTAGAATTATTCACTAATATTTACTAATTACTTGTTTAAAAYGCAATTTTGGGTAAATGATTTCATTTTAATTTTATGCTCAATGAGCCATTGAAGAATGAGAGTAAACGTGATACCTGTGAAGTGTTAATTAAATACATACTTACTCTTTTTTTTTTTTTTAACAGGTATTAAAGCTGTATTTTCTGGGCATTACCATAGGAATGCTGGAGGGTTCTACAAAGACCTGGAAATGGTGGTTTCATCAGCCATAGGATGTCAGCTGGGAAAGGATACACACGGGCTCAGGGTGGTGGTTGTCACAGAGGAAAAGGTGGTGCACAAATACTACAGCTTAGATGAACTGGGCAGCCAGGGCATAGASAAGGAGCTGCTGGATTTGCTTCCTAAGCAAAAGTAGGCTGTGTCAAAAGATGTTTTTCCATATTAGATAAATATAAACAGTTTCATAAAGTTTCCCCAAGCAGAAGTACAGATTTCTGACTGCAGTGTCCCAGAACAGCTCTCAGTTTGTTGTCGTCCTAAATAACAAGGAAGTTGTTGACGTGTTTTTCTTTTTGAAAATGAGACCTATGAGGAATATGGGAGAAGAGCAGAGCAAATATGGTAATGTGTCATTGAAAAGTACAGTTCTGAGAATTTTCACTTTGCTCCTAGATAAGACTTTCTGATTAGAGAGAAATTGGCTTCTACATAAGCCTTTAACTTGAGAGGGTATTTCAAAATCAATAAATTTAGTAATTTGTTACCTTCTGGACAATATGAATGGGCCATWTTTTTACTCTACAGAAACAAATATCAAAAATTTTGAAATCAGCAGACTCCTGCTGAGTTTTCACAATTTTTGGATCGTATCCTATTACTTTGGTGTCATATTTTCTCCCATTTCCCACACTTTATTTTCTTAGCTCTTCAGAGCCAGGAGCAATAGGAGAGCAAACACACTCTGRTTTGCAGTCACAGCTTGGGTTTCTGTTATATCTGTTATAAAGTTTTATATAATGTTATATAGTTTTATAGTTTCCATTATATAGTTTTATATAATGAAAAGTCTGTAAATGAGGCTGATATAAATGTCRCTGACAGAAACTAAAGGTGAAACAACTATTTTCATTTTGAAATTTAACTACCATTCAATTAGCATATATTCTAGCTCTAGCTATGGAAATTGGAATAATTGCATGGGGAGAATATTCTRTACAGAATATTGTAACCAGAAGTCATTTTGTTGATTTCTAGAAAAGGAGAGAACTTTGATTTCCAAAAGCAGAGTGCCTTACTGTAATATTACAGGATATCAAAACCCTAAAAAGTATGTGTTCTTCACTGCAGTAAGTCTTTAAAAACAAATTCATKAAATAGTTTATGTGCTTCAATCCACCTCTTTTTTTAGCAAGTGTATCTAATTTGTTGCAAATAAAGTCTTCATGTAATTAACTCACACSTGTTGGGTTTTTAAGTATTCAATTGAGCACGTTATCATCCATGCCATGGGTTATCTGGAGCTGGAGCTGGTGCAGCTTTGGCACCTGAAGAGGGAGGAACATGGCATCACTAATGCATTCTATCATGTTTTATGTATATACTCACACAATGGTGTTCCCCAGAGGGTATTGCAGAGATTTAAATATGGTGAGAGGTATGAAATGCTGTGCTGAAGAGTCAGTTTAATTACATTTTAGTCTCAACAGTTTATCAAGGAGGCTCCTTCAAGCCTGATTTGTGGAGCTGCTGAGACTGTAAAATCACCTGTGCAGCGCTGCCTTGCAGCAGTGAAGTGGCTGTACCTGTACCTGCAGCTGCAGCTGGACAGGGCCACATGGGGACTGCAGTCCCATGGCAGCCCCTTGAGCAGAGCTAACGTTGGATTCAGAGAAAAGGAAATTATTTTGCCTKTATTCTCCACCTGCTTAGTGGAATGTTTTCACAGTCTCGTTTTTAGGAGAATGTGGAGAATGAGAGAACATTTTCACATCTCATACATATTACTTATATAACACAACCATGGGAAGGATATTTAACCAGAGGGCACGGCTGGACATTACTGCATGTACTAAGATACAAAAGTAAGCTG
Source organism: Malurus melanocephalus (assembly GCF_030028575.1). Classification (NCBI taxonomy): domain Eukaryota; kingdom Metazoa; phylum Chordata; class Aves; order Passeriformes; family Maluridae; genus Malurus; species Malurus melanocephalus. Next base: position 1,937,176 of record NW_026623309.1, read on the forward strand.
GGAATGTGGGGTTTTACCAGCATGAATGACAAATTGTGTTTCCTCACTTTTTTGAGTGTAATTAGCTCATTTAGAATTAATACTGATGCCTTAACTAATTTGAAATGGCAGAGGTCCTTGCTGTCGCCATGCCTCATCTTGTTTGTCACAAAAAACGAAATATGTTAAATTATGAAACATTTCACCCGTGGAGACCCTAATTATAATTTARAACAACATCTTTTGATGCTGAGGACATTATTTTGATACCTCCAGCAGGGTTGGTAATTGTAACTCTCTGTCAGTGTCAGCATCTGACTGACTTTAAAGCAGGATGTCACTGACAGTTCAAAGTGCTGATGAAACAGGAGAGCAAGGGAACCCTCGTGTTGCTGTGGGCTCAAGAGGCTGGGCAGAGATTAAAAACTACCAAGTGACCAAGATTCATACTGGTTTCTCTTTAGCTGCTAAAAAGATGAGATAAACCTTGATGACTCTTGCTAAATGTGGAACATTCACATTGCAGCAGCAGAGCAGCCTGTGRAAGTAACCAAATACCACATAATTAAGTACAGTCTGAGGTGGAGACACATGAACATGAGGCAAATTACTAAAAACTAAGTCTTTGAGGGAAATCCTGTTTGCCAGCTTCAGTGTAAGCAACAAATTTAAGAACACACTATTTCTGAACCTTCCCAAAAAGTCATTAAGACTTGAGTACACTCTGTTTGCCTACTGCTTGCCTTTAGTGCCTTTGGGTCCAGCATCTCATCTTGCAGGTTTTAATAGAGGTAATATTTTTATAGGACTACAGTATTCAACTCCTGGAGATTACAGACAGAAACTGAACACTTGATGTCTTGTTAAAACTTAATCACATTTCACTGTGGCAGRAGTAAAGTCTCCCCTGCCATCCCTATTTGCAGACAGCCTGTGCCATGTTCGCTGGTCGATGATTCCTTTCTTACCCCAGCTCAGCAACTTGGTTTCTAGTGTCTGGCTTTTCCAGACATTATCCTCAGACAGCTGGTTTTATTCTGCTATGAGACAAATAATTGAAGACACATCAGCATAAGCAAATACAAAAGTAGCAGTAAGAGCTGAGCATTTCAGTGCTTTGGAGGGCTCAGCTCCCCCTCCGTGTCACGGCACAAGTGTGTGTGTGTCACTGCAGGCTCACACTCACCGTGTCACTGTGCTTAATGCTGTGAAAAAGCTGCTTCTCTTCCTGCTCTCCCTGAGCCTTTCTGTGCAGACTCCAGCTGAACACAGCAATATCCTTTAAAGCAAGGGCAGCTTTTACAAACCCAGTAGTTCCCAGGGTGCCTGCCAAGCAAACCCTGACATTACCTGACACCTCAGGATACCCAGTCACCAGGGAGAAAAGCTGATTGGCATCAGAAAATTGTGAAGAGGGAATTTCCACTTCACTAATATTCTGCAGYTACCAGGAGTGTCCTTCTCATCCTACCCTCTGCTGACATATGAGACATCACATCCCTGGCCAGGTGGTTTAGGCTGCAGGCACTGTGCTCTTGGACATTGYATTGGAAAATGCTTCATAAATAAATTGCAAAAATAAAACATATAATGGGGGAAAAGCATTAGACCAGAATATTAAATTATCTTCCAGTCTACATGAAATACARCTACAGAGCAGCAGATACGGAAGGGGGGATCCCCAGAAAACCCCCCCACTCACAGAACTAAGGCAACACAGGCAAATCAAAAGCTTTTCAAGCAATACAGAAAACATACCCAGCACTTCTCTTAAGAAAACCTAAAAATCTCCAAAAGCAAAATCACAACCCACAACTCAGAGAGCCATTACTTTTTTTAATTGACATTTTCATTTGTTTCTCTAGAAGTAATTTCCTCCATYAGCACTTTGTCAAATGCAGATAGTTTAGTACATTTCTACTAATAAACACCTTCTTTTTCCTCTAGGAGACCCATTAAAACCTCATCCTATTTAAATTTATAGTGTTGTTATGTCACTTTTGGGCAGCCAGAAATTGAAACATCCATCTTCTAAATATATCTTTATCTTTCTCAAACATTACTTGGAAAGGTATAGCATTGTTAAAACCACAGTTTGGCCTTTTAAATTAACTGGTAATGGTGTTATCTRTATTCAGATCTTTCTCATCTTTTTCCATATAAAATAGACACAGCAATACAGAAAGGYATCTCATACTGTTCTACCAAACTGACTGTGTATAATATTGTTAATATTACTCACTTGTGTGTACCATAGAGGAAGGTTCCCCAAGTGCCCTGGTGGTCACTATTCACACAGGCAGAGGGTCCTGCAGAGACCCCATGGCCCCTTTTTCAGTGTGCACATATTCCAGTAAAAGGGCYTGGCAGATTCACAGCATTCCTGCCTCACAAGGTAAGAGCAATGACCTTCCACAAAGCTCTTGTCAAGCTATTTAATTGTTGAAGCAATTGGAGATACAACTGCAGAGAAGTGATGTAGCACATGGGCTTTGTAGAGCAGTATTGTCACTTCCACTCCACCCCCAGTCCTTTTTTTTTGGGATACCTAGAATGCTATTTGGCATATTTAGGAATATGATTACTGTAAAATGGTGTAATATTAATAATTCAAATTTATTTCATTTTACCACAGTCCCATACAGAAGGTGAAGTGTTTATTACCAAAAATAAACTCCAGCAATAACTGGGATTGCTGTACTCATTCAATGCATTTCAGCAGATTTTGTTGAGACTGCAGATTTCTACAGTGTTCTTTAAGGTGTTCTACAATACAATGCCATCACAAACACGCCTAAAGGAGAGGATCTATCATTGATGAAAAACATTTTCTATCAGTATACTGCCTCAGTGCAGTAATGATTACAGTTTCAATCACTTTTCCAAGAAAGTAAGGTAAAAGAGAGAAAAAACAGAGCTTTCTGTCTGTTCACTGTGACCCAATTTGAGAGCTGAGACAGAGCTATTACTGTTCAGAGAACAGCATTTCTTTTTACCGTGCAGCAATTTAACCAAGACAATAAATTCATGCATATTTAAAATTCATTTAATTTAAAAACATTGATGCTGCCAATCTTCCCAATCGAAGGACTTTTCGTATTTCCTTTATTTGGTACACAGCCATGATGGGATAACTGTAAAGAAATATTTTATAAAGTCTTTTTCTGAGCCTTGTTTTCCATAGAATTTTGTTTGCTGTGGGTACAAGAGGAGGTAGTACTTTAGATTGAGTCATTCTAAATTATTAATTCCACATTTTACAGCCTGCACTTTTTATATAAATTGGTTTGTAGTAAAATCAGAGTTAAAGAAAAACTAACAGTTTGATAAAAATAGAGAAACATGAATACATATCAAGGGATGAATCTAAATAATCCAAAGAGTGACAGGACTATGTTAAAATTCACCTTGCAATAAGCTTTTTACTGAAACGACTTGTACAAATTTATTTGTTTCACTGTTTTTCTTATCTGTGCACTAGGCCATGTAGAAGTTTCCTGTTTTTCTTCTAGAAAAGCAGCTCATAGAATTAGATTATTTCTAAGCCCTTTATTATCAATGCAGATATCTAATGCCTCTCCTTATCCTAAGAAACAATGCAATCCWCATTTATTTCTCATTAAAGATGCATTGTAACACTAATCAGCTAAAGGTATTTTACTTGAAGCTTCTGAAGTTTATTTTTAAGTCTTCAACATGTTAATTGCTTTGCTTTGCCCTTGGGTTCCCAGAAATTAAATACAAACACAAAACTTCCTGTGGAAGTAAAAGCCATGAAATTTTTGTACTCTTACACAACACCACAGCAGTGCAAATTCAAGCATGTACATTTATTGCTTACTATTTCCACTTGATTCCCTCTTCCTCACTCCCTCCTCTTTCTTTAAAGCAGCAAAGTAAATAAGTATTCACCTTGACTTCAATTAGTAACAACTGCTGAACTTCAGGACATTTCTACTTCCTTCTGAGTGTGCTCCTGCTTCCCCCTGTCCTGCTATACTGCACACCAGGGAACAAAATCCTGCTGCACAGACCACAAGGGCCAGCAAGGTGCCTGCCCTGGTTAGGGCACTCTGGCTAATCAAGGTCTCCAGCCTGGAAACAGAAATCTGCAGTAATGCTTAATGTCCTCYAGTTCAATGCAGAGAAGGGCATTAAGTTACTCAAGGTTCTTTTTATTTCCTTACACATATTCATTAGTAAAAGTCTTGCTGTTGTTTTATGATTTGCAAATGTAGAAAGGGTATTTGTTGCAGAATTCAATTATGCAACCTCTCCACTGCTGTGTTTGAAGRCAAACTATCCCCAAATGAACTTGCTGCTGTTCCAAAGTTGCAGGTAGAGAACGTTGGCACTGCAGACTGTGGGATCCGTCACCCAGGAGCATTATCTCAGTGTTTCCCACAATGGTAGAAGGCAAAAGCCACTTAACTTTGGGACAGTGAGAAATCTCTCAGYTACAGGAAGACCTGCTGATTAGCATTCCCAGTTTTAATTAAATCTGGTGTAGCTGCTGCCCTCGGGACTGAAATGTAGTGAAGATATTGTTTTGAAATTAGGACATAGCCTGGCAGAGGCTGAGCAGACAAACTGTAGTTGGCTGTAAACCAGACAACACAGTYAAGACACACTCAGAGATCTGACGAGGCTCAGAGTCCAGCTCTACAACCAAATCTCCCTTAACCATGGCCACCATGCCGAGCACAGAAGCTGACGGCATGATTTTTAAGTACAGTTCAAGCCAGGATTGGAATTAGTTGGGTCCTTTAGGATGAGAAAGTGATTGTTCAACCCAAGCATTTCTTTGCTGTAAAATTGCCCATTTACAACGGAAAGATCCCCATTTCTCCTGCAGAGATAATCCTTTCATTATTACTGATGGCTTCTCTCATTCTCCTCTGGCTGTTGTCACTCTGCCTCACAGATGAGCAAACCCAGAGCTTCAGGCACACACTCAGAGCGAGCCTTCATCCACCAGGTACGCTGCAAATTCTTACTGATATTCCCATTCTGCTCACTTCTGGTTTCTTTCTTACCATTGCAATTACCACTACACAAAATTATTCCTCCCATGARCTCTGAATGAATGACATCTTAAGTAAGGTCTGTTAATGAGACAGAGATCAACCTGATGCTTGATGGCAGCACTCAGAATTTTTCAGCATGATATTAAAAAATTATCCAGTTCATAGTTCACTCTCAATAGTAGCRTTTGTACTTCCAACACACCACAGACTAACAGATTAATATTATGCTTATTACAAAATAATAAACACATGTAAAGGGAATTATTTGGCAAATATGATCAATTTTTAATTTATTGAATCTTCAATTTAATGTATTTTGAGATAGATAAATCACTTCTTACCCTGAACAATACAGAATATACTTAGTATTGTATCCTGACAGTTCTGAAAGTGTCATTAAGTATGCAAATCCTTAAAGTAATACTTAATTAATAGTAAAATTTATTTCTTACCTTCTGAACTTACAGCCAGGATAGACAGGTAGATTTCTTTTCTCCCCAGACAGAACTTTCCTTGACTGAACTCTGCCTGAAAACTGGTACTATGACAGCAAATAAAGTACTACTGAAGATGTGCATTGCACCTTTGTATCACCTCAGCCCTGAGCAGGTAATATTTCAGTGYAGAGTACTGAACAAGGCATGTGACTAATGCATTTTAATACATTAAATGTCTTSATAAAAATAACTATTTAGCAAGGAAAGCTTTTTAGTAAAAAAGCCTTATGTGTTTGAAGTCTTATAGCCTTTGCAAAGTAGAACCAAATTTTACTCAAATTAAAACTCTAAAAGCCTTCAGAAACATTACTCAAAAGCATTTTGATGTGCTGGAATTGTTAGCCCCTTTCTAAGTGACATCAAAAGAGAAGGAAATTAAAATCTTCATAATCCTCCAAAGTATCCTAATTTCATTACTTGACCTGGTATCAAACTATTTGGGAGGGCTGTTTTCAGAAATGTCAGCTTGCCATCATCTCTGCTCCTGGACATTCAATTTCACTAAGCACATTGTAAAAGTAGCAAARGTACTGGGAAATTTCTTACCTGATATTTAGCCTTAACCAAACCACGTGGAAGTAATTGTATTTCCTTACCCTGGAAAATAAATGAATTATATTTATCTTATAAATTAGAAATATAAATTAGAACTTTACTACTTTGGCATAAGGCAAATCAAATGCTATGTGAACATATTTATGCATAGAAGTCTAATTAGTGAATTAAATTATTGAACTTTCTCTGAAAGCTCCTGTGCTTACTCTAAAAGAATTAGAGCAAGAGGAAACTAGTCAACATTTCAATTCCTCTGAAGTGCTGGTGTATTTTTCATTAAAGGCCMCTGAAAACAGAACCTACATAAGGTTTGATATAAAGGTGTAAATTTTAAGCTTATATTTGGTTACAAACTGTCTTTGAAGGCTGAACAAGTTTGGAAATTTCTGATTAGCTGTCAATGATCTTATGATATGTTATGTTCAGAAAATGCATAATTAGGACTCCCCCTCATCTTTACACATAACTGCACTGGGTGTTAACAAAGAGAAACTCCCAGTGAGGGATGCTTCCCACTGCACTTGCACTCATCACACGCCTTTGACTTCACTCTCAGCAGCAGGTTTTCCACTTTCTGATGGATGATACKCAAGGAAAATTGGGAGAAAGCGAACAAAATGCTGCTTTGAGATACCCAAAAGCTTTTTCAGCTACCATGATTTTTGCAGGCAGGCCCAGCTAAAAGCCTTCACACTATTACTGATTAAACTTGTCAATGAGCTACAGATTGTAAAATTCTTTATGAATCTCTTTTCAGCATTTGTCTCAAGAAACCTAGATGTGATAATTCACTCTAGCAGACAGCAGTTTTCAGTCAACATTTCCTTTTCTTTCCATTCCAGGTGGTATAATAAAACTAAAGAAATCTGAGTGATTGAGTGAGTTGGAAAAAAGAAAATAAAGCATTTGTTCAAAAGACAGAAATCCACCATCAAAATGAGGCACAGATTTTAAAAGCAGCAGGAAGCATTAACATTTCTATGTTACAGAGTATATCTCAGTCATACATGAGAAATTGTACAAGCTTTGTTCCACCATTGTGGTGAATAATAGGTTTTCTTAAATAGAATGGAAGAATTTGTAACCTGACATTTATTTCTGTGCCAATAGCAAATGTACTCTCAGTCTCCCCAAATTCCATCCATCTGAGGGCTGCAGAGAGAAAATAGGGCAGCACCTCTGGAGGACAGTGTGTATGTAGGGTTTCAGAAGGGACAGCAGAACAATTTGCATGGTCCAGAGCATTCACAGTAAATGTTTTTCAAGCTCTGTGTCTGTTGCAGTATTTCTCAAACACACAAACAGACCACCCTCCCTTTCAGTCCTCTACMTCAGTTAGCCAGTAGCAGATTTGGGGATGACCAAAGGAAGACTTTCCAGGTATGTTATTTCAAATATTTCCATGACAAACACTTGATTTCCTTAATGTTGCCCCAGTGAATAACTGAYCAGGTTTCCAAAGTCAGCTTTGGAAAGCTGACCAGCCATTCCTTCCGGTCTCTGTGATTCCATCCCATGTAAATTCTTCAGTCAAAGCAGGRAAAAATCCTTGCAAACGATGATGTTATGGAACATGGAAGACTGAGCTACTGCACTACACATCCTGACCCAGCTGCCAGCCTGAGCCAGGCTGGGAGAGCCCTGGCAGCCTCAGTGCTCCCCTGAAAGGACCAGGAGAGCTGCACAGGGTCAGAATCGTGTCTTGAAGGTGGCCAGGGACGGCAATAACCACATTGTGCTGTAGAGCAAAGGAACAGAATCAAAGGGAGTAACTGCAAGTTATTTTGTCTGCTAATTACAGTTACTTAAGTCATACAATGTAATATCTGCAGTTATTTAAGACTGGTTCTTTTTACTTTGCAAGGAGAAAAGAAAACAGATCTGCATATGAAAGGTGACATTTCTGAAAGCAAATGCTGGCTTGAATGTTTCAAAAATATTTATACGTTTCTGCTTTCAAATGCCCATGTTTAGACACTKGGGTTTTCATCTGAATAGAGACTGACCTRTAGTATCACTGGGTTCACTGAGAATTACAGGCCAAGAACTCGGGGGGAAAGTGATTTTGACAACCATCCATTAGCATGAACCGAACCATTGCCCTCCAAATAGCTTTCTCCTTTGTATATACAAGAACTGTCAGTATATATGGCTATCAGAGCTCAGTACTRAAAAAAAGAAGCCTAAGGGGTGCAATAACAAACATTAATCTGGAACTCCACTTCTAATCCATTTTAGAGAGTGCTTATGATCATAACTAAATTACAGAATTACTGAGAGMTTTTTCTACTTTGGATTCTGGAAAAATGAGGCTAGAATAATATTTCAGGCCCTGTTTTGATATTATCTCACTGATTTCAACTATTCTTAATTTTAGCTAATGACAATTTCTCTTGGCTTTTTGAGCATTAAAATTAAACTGGGTTACTCTCTTTGTCATAACGATTATATGAAATATAGATTAAGGCAGCCAAATTAACTTGCTTCAGACACACTGATAAATTTGTTCAATTCTACCTGTACATGCCAAGTCATCATCTGACTAATTATGCTTCTACAATGTGCCTCATTGACTGTGATATCTCTTTCATGAAGATCAATGAACACTTTTTTCTTTTTTAAAATACAAATGAAATGTATGTTATTTTTAGAGTCAATTCAAGTTTTCACCCCAGCAGTGATTGCAAATACAGTAAGCAAAAGCGTAATTCTATATATTAAAGTTTCTATGCAACACATTAAATCGTGGTACCCTGTGGAGACATAATCACATTAGAGCTCTAAGCACATGTAATACTTCTACTTCTTGACATGCTGGAAAAAAGAAGAACCCTTAGCTCATGGAAATAATTTTATATTCATATACCACCTCTACAATTCTGGTACATGGCAGCTGGTTATACTGTCCTTCACAYTGCTATTGGGTAACATATTCATATGTATGCAAGTCTCAAGTAAGTAAAGTCACTTCATTTTGCTGAWTTTCAACAGAAACAAATAAAAATAAATCCTAAGATTTTCAGGCTCCAAGATGCAATTCTTTTCTAGGCCAAGTGATTTCAAAACTTTGATTCCAGAATCACATACTGTGTGACAGGCACTTCAGTAAGCAGGGATTGTAAGGGACATCAATTCCCAAGAGAAGGGTTTATCAAAACCTATAAGCAAGCTGAGCAGAAGTGCCCAGGATTGTGTCTTTCATGGTCAAGGAGTAATAAAGCAGATGGGTGTCAATAATGTGCTTTGTTAAACAGCTGATRGCCTGGGAATAGCCTGCCAAGGCTAAATGAACCAAGGAATGAATGCCAGCACAACTTATGSCAGTTGTTGGGACTTGTATCAAGGAATGTGGCCTGTGTGTGTCCTCTCTGGGCCTTCATGAACTGTCCTGCTGTAGTAATGAGTTCTCATACATTAGTGTGTAAGTACAGAAYTATTGTGGAGGCAACAAAATATTCCGCCAATATTCCTACTTGTGTATATTGTTGTCTGCAGAGATACAAGAAACATGATTTCATTTTGTTTTATACATACAGATGYACTTGTCACACATACAGACACACTTGTTAATATATCAAGCATTGAAACAGAGCAAATTTTATTTTGAAAAGGACCTCTGGATGTCACCCACCCAGACCCCGCTCAGACCATTCACTTAAGCTGAAATAAGCAAGCACATAACCTCTTCTTCCCTTGACACTCAGCATAAAATATTTATGAAAAATAAAATCGTATTTTTGCACCCTCTAATCACAGTTCCACTTATTGTTTCATTTTTATTARAGAAAATACAGTGACATTAGAAGTTCAGCGACCTGGTTTCACGCTCTGGGTAGCCATGATATTTAGCAGACATTTTCTTGCTGGTCTTGAASTTAGCAAACTGGAACATAATGTCCCACAAAAGACAAAAAAAGTCCCAACATCCACAACTACCTGGAATTTTACTCCAAAAATTCCATTCCACTTGAAACAGAGCTTGAAGTCCTTTGTAGCAAATGAGGGCAAGGTTATTTTGTAAGAATCTACTTGTTAGAAAGTTATTTTTATTCATATCATTAAAACCTGTCTTTCTTACTTGTTCAAAGAGAACGCCAATCTGATCTACTGATCACAGCTTTTGAATATCCATGGTTTTAAACTTTAAGATTGCACGAATCCATGCATTAGAAAAAGAGATGTGTTTTGTATTTCATCTTCTAGAAGCCTTATATTGTAGACATACAAAATTTGTCTGCCAATTCTTTTTGATGAGRGGAAAAGTAATTTATATCTATTAAGTTCCTACAGCTAGAACTACATTCCATTGAGAGTACACCTTAAGCAAACCTTAAGAAATTCTGACTTGTTTTCTTCTCTAATAAATTTTGCAGAAACAAAATGTATACCKGCAATAAAATAAATGAGAGAGATCTGGGGTTTTTTTCTTATTAATTTGCTTGTTTGTTTCGTGTAATCTACAAAGTCACATGTACTGCTAAAACTCCCTTACATCGAYCTAAACTTTAATTCTTGCACACCATGTGGATGACACAGTCTGGAAGAACAGGGAGATGTCACATCAGTGCTGACCTTTGAAAATCAGTTCACTACAGTTGGGTGACCAAAGCATCCACATCCTTTGGTAGGCCTCTCCCAGAAACATAAATATCAGTACTGGCAATTCTTSAAATCTGTAGCAAATCAGCTTTTGCTCCATTTGCTACATGTAAATTTCAGATCACATCAGAAAAAAAATTCAGTTATGATATATTAATTACTCTTTCCTCATTGATCTGTCCTGGATTTCACTAGATTTCTTTTTAAGTCAGTGCCCTTGCCACAGGCAGTGCACATCCAGCACCATTACAGAATTATTACAAGCTAAGGACTTCTGTCCAAAGGCTCTTATCACCTGAAGACCACAGGCTGCAGGGAGCAACTGTCAAGATTATGTTTAATAATTTACAGTATACCAGATTCTGATGGCCATAAGAGTTTAATGATAAATCTGATTTCACCGGCCCTAGTGTTTCTGGAGATGGAACGCACCTTTTTAAAGATTATATTGGGTTAATGCTGGCTTTATTTTTTACTTCTCAATAATTGTCTTTCAGCAATAGAAATAATAAACAATATCTGGAATACATATGCATTAAAAGCTTGCAAGGTTATCTTAAAAAATASATTGCAAGGGTTTACTATATAAATTTTATGGACCTTTCATTGAATGTTTCCATATTTCATCCATGTATGAGTTCACATTCTATTCTCTAATGCAAAAAACACCATGTAGAAATGGAGGCAAAAACATAACTTGTGTTATGGCAGGAGCTATCCAATCTAGAGGGAATTCTTTGAGGAGGCTTCCCTGGAAGAAGCTATTTGAAAATGCAGCATTTGGGAAGGCATCAAATCAGCAATTGTCAAAGCAATAAGACTCCACATAAGGCACCAGCCAAAAAACATCCCTTGCCAGTTATAACGTTAGTTTATTCACAGTCCTGCTCTTCATTGGCATAATATAATAAATATGCAAATTTAGTAGTTGTTAATGACAGCAGTTATTTCCCACTTTTGCTTTAAAACCCAATGGGAACCAGTTACTGCTATATATGTATCTGTTGTTCAGCAGGCACATAAGACCTGCCAGAAGATTACAAATATTCTGATTTTCCTGATTTCTTCATCTGGTAATCATTTTTTTTTTCCTTATAAATGAATACCAGACCAGTATCGTGGGACTGTTAACATAAGCACAGCAACAGCAGCAAAAATCAGGATCTACTTCTCTTCTGCAAGACTCCCTGAGGAACTATATCTGATGACTCAGACACTTTACTACTTGTTTATAGTGTTTGTATGCACAGAGCTGTGGGAAATGATAAAAGCTGGTACCTGCGGGTAAAGGAATAAGAAAATAGAAAGATGACTGATCAAAGCAAATGTTTCTGCCTGCCTGATTATAAAAGGAAAAGAAATGAAAAACCCCAAAGTTCTAGGTCACTTAYAGCAATGCTTATCAAGAGTGACTGGTGGATGTTCATCAAATGGCGGAGCAGTTTGCACAAAGATTGGGCACGAAACTGTATCACCTTCCACACAGATGAKCCTAGGTCAGATCCTGCTCACCCCATCTGCAGCAGCCAAGATGTCTCATCAGGATAACTGATGCAGGTGGTCCCTTTCCACCCCAAAGGAGAAAAAGGTCAACAGAAAGTCTGGAGATAACACAGAGATCCCAATGGAACACTTCTCTCCCTACCCTCACCCCGAGGCAGAGCTCGTGTAGCTGCTGCAGGCAAACCCTGCTACATATCAAAGATGCTTTCCAGAAAAATTCAACAGTTAGAATTCAATAAACAGTGGAGCCATTTCCCCCATWAGAATTCACTTAGCAGAGGGGGACTGCATGCAGATGCTTAAGAAAAACACAAGGACAGTAGAATGCAGCATTAAGAGCCTCGCATTCAAAACCCATCACAATGCCAGGAGAAAAGAGATTTCAGTGGCACCAACAGAAAACAAAGACTACAGGGATGCTACAACGCAGTCACCCAACAAGATTCTCTGTGCATTTTCACTGTTAYTGGTGTTATGATCAACACCCAAACTCCCAAGGAATGGACAGAGCAGTGACAAACAGCAGAGTGTTATTGCCTCTCTTCCGCACTGCAGGGTTTCATTATCCCCAGGTGGTGGATCTAAGCAACCAAATTAATTTAGCATACTCACCACTGAGCATGTACTGAAGTTGCATAAAAGAAATGTATCTTGCAGGAATATTCTCCCAGTACACTTTACCAGARAAATGTTATAAGATGCAAAGTCTGAGAGGTCCATCACAGGCAATAAGAAGCTTGGAAAGTCTAACACATGAAAGACAATCCTCATAGGATAACCAGACCTACTCAGATTTCTTTAAGCCAGCAAGCACAGGGGAAAAGCCTATCAAAAGGTAATTCTTGCAAGACTTTTTTTTTTAACTGAAAGGAAATTCCTTGAGGGAGACGCCTAATTTTTATTACTTCATCTTAAAATAAATTTGCAAGAAAACATGAAGTTTCTTGAGGATGAGATTCTTTTTTTAAAACAACAGTAATACCCACGTAAGTCTTACATAATCTTGCRAAGTGTTTAAAGGATATGGAAATAATGTTAAGAGCATATCAAGAGTCTCCCAGACCCTACATCATCCTGAGAACAGAAAATGTGAGACAGTCTGTCTTGTAATATATAAACATATCAACACTTCGTTATTACTAATGGCTCTGTGAAATGGATGCAAACATTTTACAGTGTAACTGCCACACAAATGAATAAGCAAATCCAATTTTATATCTTAGCAAACTTCAGTACAGTGCAAGACAATTCACTGTTATCACAAGGAAAGCTTATGACAAAAGGGAGCTGTATTTCTTTTCATCCCTAATATGCAATCTCCAAAAGCACCACTCAGCTGACTACAACTTTGAATTAAGATCTATAATGATAAACAGCTTTTTCATATAGCAAAACCATAACTCCCTTTTCCCATTTTTGTTAAATGTCTTAATTATGATATAGATATAATATTTGCATTCCTTTGGGRGCTGTATACTTACTGTTTATATGCAAATCTGAAATAAAATATTAGAGAAGTAATAAAGCTTTGTCTTAATTTGAATCCAGGCATATGTCATAAAAAGCAAGGCAGCTGGAAAGGCCAAGGAGTATGAGGTAATAGACATTTACATTCTACAATATATTGATATGGACAGGAAGGGGATTAAATGAATATTTGGGAAATATGGGTATTTTACTTTCTTTCCCTTTTTCCTTCTACTTCTGCAGAAGCCAGAGTTTGCATCAGATATTCTCCCTTTACAATTTTTGTTTGCCATTTCCRGTTTTATAGTTAGTTTCTATTTACTGCTGAAAAACAAGAAAACCAAGCTAATGGCAAGCCTGCTACCCTGTACAGTTCATAGTTTAGAAACCCTAATAATTCAAAGTGTATACACATGGTTTGTAAAACCCCTATGAAGATCAGAACTTCTCTTAAAAGAAATGATATGTGAATATTTCTGTCCTGCAGCTCTATGATTAAATCATATATCTAAGCAAAGTGCCCGTTACCAACAGTGTCAGAATTAAATCACTAGTATTAACCATTCCAGAACTGCTTGGAAGTACTGCCAGTGTAAGGAAAGATCAAAGTGACCAAGTCACCACAGCAAGAATGAAAAGTCTAAGAAATGTAGTGTACAAAGGTARTAACAGACATATTTGTGAAAATCCACTCACACTGACTCCAAACACATGGAAGATACACTCTAGAAGAGGATGAGTATGTGGAGATTTAATCAATAAGAATCACTTCAATAAATGTAAAAGCTAAAGGAAGTAGAAAAGCCCCCAAATTTCATGACAATTCCTGGTCTCTATGGTCTACTTAGGCAGTTTTTTCTGACATTAAAATACAAGGGACAGCAGGTCTGCTTCTGTTCATGCCCTATCTTTTTAAAAGTCATACCAAATGACTTCAGAACCAATCTCACAAGTCACTCTCTAAGTTTGAAATCATGCAAACCTGGGGTTCTGGCAATGGTCCCAAATAGTGTTGTTGGCACAGAAAATACCCATCAAGAGGCTRTGATGACATGCCTGAATGCTTTATAGCACTTCTTCCTTCCCACTGTGGCCAGAAGATCAGGTTGGGCGCTCTCATGCAGAAAATAAAATGATGCTTCATTTTCAAACACTAAAAAATCTCCCCAAGCTCCCAGAGAAACAGGAAAGTAGATTTTCTATGTATAGAAAGCATGGAAATAAGAGGTGGAGCTGTGCCTTCTMAAGAGGAGTCATCCCAGTGTCTCTACTTTAGTGGTACAGAAGGAAAGCCAGAGGGGAAAATTACCCTTTTCATGATCTTCATAGGAAAGGCACAAACTTTCTTTTCACACAGGAGAACAAGGAAGAAAACAGGCATCCAGTCCTGGGTTATTGCGAAGGAGGAAAGAAGACACAGCCCTCCAAAGGTAGCAGTGATGTACCCAATAATTGCCTGTGATAAACATGCACAGAACCCAACCCTTAATGCTTGAATCCCTGAACTCTCCTACAGCTAACCTTCAAGAAACATGTCCTGATCTACCTTCCTTCTTCTATTTAACCTYTACATCCTCTGCTTTCAGCAAGTTCATTCATTACCCGGGAGCTTGGCAAAGATTCCTGGTTCTGCTAAAGAAAGCCCCACACACGCACATTCAACACCAGCTCAGAGACTGTTTTTTCCAAGCCCTCGCAGCTCTGTGCGAGTCAGGAATGCAAACACCTACACTTCACAAGAGGCATAGCTATAATGATCCAAAACACTCCCAACCAATGTGTACAAATACAGCCCATCAATACTCAATGAGAAAATATGGCCTCTGACTGCCTCTGCTCCTTGAATCGCAATGGATGAATTATCTTCCCACATCCAAAAGCAGCAGAGACCCATATTGGACTCCCTTTATATTTTTCTAATGCTATRTTTAGGGTTTTGTGAGGGTTATCTCTCTWTSTAWTTTTTCCAAATGGTTACCACAGSTTTTTCTTAACTAAACCAGCCATARTTATCTTGCTGGTTTGCAGTATGGCRTACACTAMTTAGCACAKGGATCAAGGATTATGGTTGGTTTGTTTATTTGTTTGGAGGTTTTTCAATCATCAGTAATAACTGACACCAGGAACCTGAACCACACGGGATTTTCTTGCTCCACAGCTATTATGCTGCAGATCACCAGAAAACAACAAGCTATGACAGACTTTCTAGGCCACTTTGCTGCAGATGCTGGAGAGCTCTGTTCCATGTTTTGAGATATAATTAGGCAACTCCTCATAGTCCAGAGATTATTTTCAATTCACTTTACACCCGTTCTTTTTTCAAATACAGAAGTTGTCTGATACCYTTCACAACGAAAGAGGGCCAGGGTCAGGCTTCTCCTATCAAAATGTATAGACTAAACTTGCACTTACCTGATGCTCATTTCACTTGCTCCAGTAAAGAGAACAGGGGGCAAAACTGCTCYCAGGGCTACATAAAAAATGCTGTTCTTACGCTGTTATATAATTCCCCTTTATCAGATAGCACATTCCTTGTGTATGACTGGCAAGCTGGAGACTTGGTTTATTTGTAGCCTCTTTCACTTAGAATTTCCAACAAGTGACAGTRTCACCAGTCCACTGAGTCACAGACACTGTAAATAAAGAAGCCTTTGCATGAGAGGTTTTCATTCCTTTAAAAAATTCTGCTTTGTCGACATCTTCCATAATATAACACAATATGTGAGGTAAACCTTGAATAAAAATGCACGATCACGGTTTGGGAATAACAATATGCTTTGGTTTTGAGTTCTTAATGACAACAGGGTTTATTGTTTAGACTGAAGGATTAGGAAATGGTATTCATAAATTTTTGTCCTTGCTCTGCCAATGACTTCCTCTTTCTCCACAKTGTTAATGGGCTTACTGTGTAATGCTGATCCATAACATATTAGTGCAAGTGAAATATGATGGCCAGACTCTCGCTGCAGTCCCATCTGTCATTCCAGGAAAGTTATTCATATCTGTTTGTCTTTCTGTAGTCTATCAAAAGTTGAAGACAACTGTATTTACCCATTTGATGGGGTGCTATACAATTAACTGAAACCACATACAATACATAATCTGTGTGCAGTTAGATATAATTGGCTAAAGAATTACGAAGGGCTGCTACTTAAACTTGTATTAAGAATTATAACTGAATTAAATCCTGTCCCATTCCACAAATCAAGTCCTTCTGAGGCCTGGAAACTTCAGATACATGGTTGTAAACTTCATTTTAGATTAATTTGCCTGGTGAGTGCTGCTGAAGAAAGTACCAAGGGAGAAACGAATATACTCAAAGACACGAGATCATCGAGTCTATAACATGGCTGAACAGAGAAAGGACAAAGGTTTCTTGCTTAATTTTGAAGAGATAAAACGTTTCTGGTATCCAGGCTTTTTGAGGGTATTCATCTATAGCATAAATACCTGTTTAGAAAAGAGTTGTAAATATAAGTCTCAAAACCCAATTATGAAGCTAATTCAAGTATTTTTGCTATGTATGTTGTAAAAAGAAGTGAACCCTTTGCCAAATGAGCTGATGACATTAATGAWGAGAGTAGAGGACACACACCCCTTGGGACAAAGGGTAACTATTGACCTTCCTGAGGTGGAGGAAAAGGCAGGTTTCCTCCAGAACCTTCTGCCTCACCAATTCGCACATTAAGTCTCCGGATTTCTCTTTTATGAGTAACTATATTACTTCCCTCAGTGACAAGTGTTGCAAATTGAGTAAATACTAGCAAGAAAAAAAATCATTTAAATTTTGACACCTCCTCCTCTATTAATTCACGAGTTCCTTCCTCGTTTAGCTTGCCAAGGAAGAACAAAAGAAGCGAGGCAGCCATAAGGGAAATACCGTAAAGGGCTGAGCAGCCAAGAGCCTGGTGGCATTTCGCATTTCGCAGACAGACATTAAACATCTGCTGCCTTTCTGCTCAGCCGCCAGCCACCCCGGGCAGCCGCGGCCCGCTGGGGACAGGGCAGCTCGCTGCTGCCCACAGCCTGCTCCCTGGACAGCTCTCACCTTGGAGGGTCACCCGCGGCAACGCAGCAGGCGGGGTTAAAAGCTGTGGTTTAAAATATTATTCGTATTAAAGCCCTCCATGCAAGGGAGGGCAGGGCGCCTCAGGGCAGGGCTGAGCCCTC
>NW_026623309.1:1955589-1984704 GCF_030028575.1 Malurus melanocephalus
GGCCGGCTGTGAGGGAAGCGCGGGCACACCCCCACACTCGCACGCTGTCTGTGAGGCGCTGTGAGTTTGGAGCCTCGGGATCGGCTCTAAACCCGCATTTTCTGGAAATGCAGCCACAGCAGACCCCGCAGTTCCCGTGGGTGCGGAGGCCGCCGTGCCCCAGCCCGGGCGGTGGCGGGACACTCGCGGCTGAGGCGGGGGCAGCCGCTGCCCTTCACTGTTAACAGCGACAGGCTGAGCACGGGRAAATCATCCCGGTTTTCATTTACAGACGGTTGCTGGAGGAGGGCACCCAGCGGGAAGAAAGTATGGRGAAACTTTAGGTTGATGAATAGCGAAAAGTTTCCGCAACAGCCCTGCCCGCCTGATCGGCAGCCAGCGGTGGCGGCTGGGAGCTGAGGTGACCTTTCAGAAGAGAAAGCCCCACCGCTGCCAAAAAGGTGGCAGATGCTTCGTGCAGGGAGGAAAGCTTGTGGCAAAGGCTGAAACTTTGATTTCAGCTGGCAAAAAGAGCGGCTGAAGGGCACATGAGGCTGCTCCAGGCTCTTGAGGGAGGGCTCGGCTCCCTGCGGAGCGGCGCTGGAAGGCGCTCACCCGTCTGTGCTTTTTGTCACTTCACCGCAGCCAAATGCCACCTGTGCCATCCCTCCGAGCTCATCCGAGYGCCTGATAACGGGGACACTCCGAAAATACCCTCTGAAAACACCTGGTGTGCCCTCACCGGCCCCAGGATTGATCTGTGCTGCTGTTGCTGTGTTCAGGTTTCAGCCCTGTCTCCATCAGCTGGGGTGGCTGACAGCTATCCAAGAGGAGGTGAAATTCAGGAGGATGACACAGAAACTGGCATTACACCTTATCATATCAGCCTTTCCTCCTGTGCCACAGAGATAACACACGCACCTGCTGCTCAGAGAGGAGGCCGCTCACAGGGGCTGAAATATTACCCAGGTAACTGTTTCTTGACTACAGTTAAAGACTTTTCAGGTACCGATATCCTTGCTCCCAAATACCTGTCAAAGAAGATGACAGGRAAAAAMAAAGTTGCAATCAATAATGCTTTAAATTTCTCAACTTGGCATAATACTGCCCTGCTGCAAATTGGAGRGGAAGAAAAAAAACCCAGACACTTTGCTTTTTTCTGTTGTTRGACCAGGCAATTTACGAAGTTCATCCTTTAATGCTGACCCTTGGACGCTGCAGATATCCAGGATGGTAACATAATTTGAAGATTCAATTTTTGTTCATGAACTCTCATTTGCTTTTCACAAGTGATASCAATAATTGATTGGAACAAAATCCAAGGGCATCTGATATAAAAGGAGCATGTGTTGCAGTTGTCTGACATTCCAGATTGATCTGCAGAAAGTGAAGATGTGCATTAAATTAAAAACCAAGCAAATATATACATTTAAATAATGTTTTGCTAGTACCTCATCCCACCAGGCTGTTACAACTGGGAAAGTACAATACTACGTGCTGGCTCTCAACATTGTCTTACATTCTCATGCACAGATTTAACACCTACAGTAAATATGTCACTGTCAGACTCTCATCGGTGCTTATTTACGTGTGGATGTGATGATGGTTTCAGGAAAATCAGCCRCTCATAAAAATGCAAAATTTGTGTGTAAGGTGTGGTGACTGGCTCAGGCTATCTGCAATGCTGCAGGGTTATTTTGMTTATTGCATCACACCTATTTGTCTAAATTATGTGACATTTCCCGTACTTTATGTTATCTGGGAATTCTCAGAAGATATTCTAATTCTCAGAATTTATCCCTTGAAAAGTTGTACTGTCTTCATGAACCTTGACTGCTTGTTAACAGCAGAATTCGTATACTGGGGTTTTTGTTGCTGTTTCCTAGACAACCACTCCAGGTTCCCCCAGAGCTCTTGCTTTTGTGTTCCCTGATTAAGATGTACATGCTGCCTTTGGCTGATCTTATTTGTGTGAACAGTATTAATTTTCGTAGGTGCGATATTGATTAACTTTTTATTTTCTCAAACAATATTAATTCCAGTGTTTTATAAAGGATGATAGGATTACATGAATTTTAACTTTGCTAAATTATAGCTTAAGCTCCCTAATGTGGAAGTTACTCCAGTTTTTTTGCTCAGGGCAATTCCTGGTTTACACAACAGACTGATTGAATTCTACAATGTAGTTTTTCTCAGTTTTTATGCAGACCAGCCATAATTATAATATGCTGCTCTTGTCCTGTGCATTCCTAGTGCTCACTTTTCAATCACTCAGCCATGGCATTTCYGAGTTTGTCACTCAAGTTGTAACTCAAATATAAATAGCAGGGATGTGGCTCCTTCACTTTGGCTACTCCTGCTACTTCCAGACCCTTGCAGGAGTTTTTTTGACAGTACAAAAGCCATCAAATCTGGCATCTTGGCTTGGGTTGGTCTCTGGTAGGTGATTAAATTTCAGCTGTGGCCAACTTTCACTCCACACAATGTAAAATCATTTTGGGRTGAGGGAGGGAGGGGCAGCACCGCACTAATGTGTGTCTGGGTGAACCTGACTCACGAGCTCCTCGCTTCCTGCCTGGAAACAGATTCTTTACTTCACCAGCCAGATAAGCCYATACTGAAATGACTCAACTATTTTAAAGAGGAACAAACCACAAAAGTGTTTTCACRAAGTTCAGGCTGAGTTTACGTACCTTGCTCTTTAGGAAAAGTAAAAACCAAGAATGTGCTTAATGGGCTACAAAATAAGAGCCCCCAGGGGACCTAAGATCTGGTCAGCAACTGTAGTGTCTCCATATCTTGGCCTACCAAAATTTCATTCCTTTGTCTGTCCAACTATTTACTATATTAAAATATTAATATATAGATTATGTTGCTTTACTAAAAATTAATTATAGATGGAGGCTTTATTGGCATGTAGCTAGAGTTCTTACTATAGTTACAAAATCTTATATATTGGACAATGTGTATCGGATTTGTATTTCATAATACATTAAAAACTAAACACATTGAGCTCTTATTTCTAGTATATATCTGTTTTGTATTTTTACAATATGGACTTTTATTTTTGTGAGAAGTTTGAATCTTACAGAATTTACACAATGGTTGAATGCATTTATTTTACTTGCTGAAAACTTGTCTCAACTTTAAATAGGCCATTTCGTTTAATATGAAGATGAGAAGGCAAGAATCCCAGGCAGAAACATTATATGTGCTTTTCAGCAACACTRTAAGAAATAAATAATGAGCCTTATTTTTGTCAATCTTCACCAAGTTCTAGTCCTGTGTTATTTGTGTTAATAAGGTGACCTGGGGAATACAAAAAATAGATGGAAGGTAGGTGGCACTTCCTGATTTTATCTTTATGTGATTCTTGAGGGAAAGCATCCATTTTTCATGCTGAATGAAAGTCTGTTTGCTTCACACAGTGAGCAATTGGTCATGAATGCTTTTGAGTATAATTCACTATCTGAATAATATCCGAATTCACTGCCTGAGTAAGTTTTTTAGAAGGCGTTTAATGTATCTTAAATTAAAAAGATTACTTCTTCAAGAATAGAGAGAAACAATGAAGTCCCGAAGTTTTTTACTGCTTGAATGTAATTCCRGAGCCTAAGTCCTTTTGTAAATACTGGACTAAATACACAACAGGTTTTCTGTTAGTATGCTGCTTTAATAAAGTTTACAATACCCTTTATTGATGCCTTGTTTTCTCACATGGCTCTTTTTGGGGGAGCATTATAGACAATCAGTCAGCTTTATATGTTTCAGAATTGCTCCTCATGCCTTTCTTTTACACTAAAAAGCCTCTGTAGTACATTATACCACTTTACAAATGGGAATTTCACACTATGTTCTTTATGTACATACATAAATTGCTTTAATTTGTTTGTGCCACTGTCTTCCATGCTGGAATTGTATGACTGCTGAATAAACAACTTTTCTCCCTGAATTACTTATTTTCCTGCCATTCATGTCTGCTGCCATGCAGTACAGGATGTATGTAACCACTCAATGTGAGGTGTGCTTAAACTCAGAGTGTGAACTGATTCTTAAAAACTCCTTGGAAACACCTTGGAATTCCTTTCCACCCATGGCCTAATGAAGGAGAAATGCATTTGCACAGATTTCACCAGTGGAAGTCTTAATGCCTTTTTTCTCTGGCACAACTTGGTTGCAAAAAAAGAATAGTGAAAGTTGTTTGTTTTCATTTCCATCCTTCTACTGACTGTAATGAGATCTCTGATCTGCAAACAAGGTGGTGTGCATCACCTGAGCAGCAATTGTGKCTCTTCCCACTTAACCATTTCCAGTTAAATGTTCAAGTTTATTCTCACTGGATTGTTCAAGTTTACTCTCACTTGTATTTCACTTTACATTAGGTCAAAACTACACTCCTCTCCATCCACAAAAATTTGCTCCTTCCTTGAGAGTAAGAAAAATTGGCATATAGGTTCATTATGAACATACTCTTGAAGAGGTGGGGTTTGAATTACCTTATTTTATGAACGTTCAGCRTCCTAGTTTACAAATTTAGTCATCTGTTCCATGACTTACCCACACAATGTCCTTTCCCTCTTTCTTCCAGAACTGCCCAACTGCCTATGTCCAGCTGTGGCCCATGGCAGTTCTCTCCTGCTCACTGTGCAGGTGTAAGCCCATTTTTGAGTTCTTGCCCTGCCACAAAGAGAGAGCACCAGGCAAACATCTGTCTGATACCAGCCTTCCTTTCAAAGGATACAGTAAATACAACCTTTTCTGTTTCCTTCCAGAACAGGTATCCTTGAGATGACTTGCCAGCTACCAGCCAGCAAGCACGTGCTGCATGCACTGCTCAGCCAGCCAGCAGGCCAGACAAATTGCTTTCCAAGCTGTGTAATGCCAGGCTGAAACAGAAAAATGTGAGTACAGTAAGTACAAACCTGATGCCAGAGCGAGAAAAGCATTAGACAATATCCAGTTCCAAAATGATCAATTGGCACCTATGTTTGTCAGACATAGAGAAACAAGTGTAAAGCACACCTGGAAACAGAAAAATAAACTTTGACTCTGGGAAACATTTTGAACATTGGAATAAAGGTAATCAGTTTGTTGTTGGTTATGTTTAGGTTTGGTTTTCCCTTTAATTGGATGTCCTTGTAAAGYTCTAACCTACAGGCAAAAGGAAGATAAGAAACAGGAAACAAAGAGAAYTCAGAGATCAAGAGTCACAGTAGCCAAAGAGTCACCTTTACACAAAGCTACTCTGGCTGGTTTCCTTTACCTGTGGGRAGGAGCTGTAGGCTCAGCCCAGGGATTGAGTTTCCTGGGTATTACAATGACATCAGAATGTGACATATGGGGAGAAACAAAGTACTGGGAATCCTTCTCAATGTCCTTCAGTAGAAGGTACAAAAGGTACAATTAAACTATGGTGGCATTGATTTTAAAATACCATGTACGCCATTACAGCCTCAACTAACCCACCTTAATGGGAAAATGATCACAGTTTATCCCTTGTTTATAGCAAATAGAACATAATAATTTRAACTGTTCAAAGGATTATCCTTTGTTACAATGTCAAACTCAAAACCATTTACTTCACTAAARTCTAACAAAAGATGTGCAGCCACAAAGAAGCAATTTTCTGTTCTCCAGTGTGCTGGCAAACTTTGTAATTTGGATTTACTAAAACTTCATACCCWCACAGACACACAAATTGTTTCAGTTTAGCTGTTTCAGATATYTGGTTCTTTGATATGGAAATAGAAACACAGAATATAGAACATATGTCTATATGTGAGGAAATCTTGTTAGTTGGATATTACCCTGACAGCAGGTCAGCACGGATTTGGATGGCATTTGATATGTGCATGCTATGTGGTCTGTACTTTCCTTTCTTTCCTGGTTTACTCTTCATTAAAAATAAACAACACTAATATTCACTGAAGAGYGTTTTTATGTATCTGCACTACGGAGGCATCTAAATCTCATGCAAAGTAAAAGGAAAGCCTCATAGACTTCACAGCATCCCTGACCTTTCCCTCACATCTGCTCTCCTCTTCCTACGCATCCGTGTACGCAGAGGCAAAAGATTTACAAAGCAGGRAAACAAATGGAGTCATACGAGTCGTTCATCCTGGGTCACATCCCTGCTTTGACAAGGTACAATTTAACCTCAGACTGAACCCGATTTCCATGGGCCATGGGGAACAGTTATATAACAATGAATGGTTGAAACACAAATAGACAAAGATTTTACAAATCAAAGGAAAGGGAGATTGTTAACTGTTATTTTTTTAAAATTACTTTTCACAGTAGCTTATCTTGAACTAGTTACTATAAAACTACAACTTTAGCATTACCATTTATCCATTAGTTCTGCTATTGGGTAGATAACYTCTTTTACTCTAAATAATTTAAAAAGAATGAGTCTTGAGGAACAGCTTCAGCCTTAAGAATATATCCCRGTAGTGTGGCTTTATACTTGGTAGAGCCATACCAGTATGTGGTCACCCCTTGCACAGCCAGAAGATTCTCAGGTCTGACACTTCTCTGCAGGACACTGTTGTTATTTCTTTTCCTTAATGCTGCAATTAAGGATTTTCCAAGCTATTCCTGATGGTAGCCAAAGTCAAATGTACTGCATAGGTTTTATTACTGCTCTGTATGTTAATTGTAGGATGCTATATTGAAGACAAACTAAAAATCTACAAGTCAGATGTGCTCCCTCCTCTTTTCCTTATACTAATGCTTAAAATTCCCTCACATTCCAGTTCAGTTACATCTAAATGGAACATTACGTATCTGTTTAGCAATATGTAAATTAAGATAATAATTCATAATACAAAATCCAGTCCCAACTTAATGTGGTGGTAATAGAAAACTGCTTTTATTCTCTTCATTACACAGACATGCTATGTGCTTTTACAATGTTACCTGTGATGCAATTTTGTGGTTATTACAGATTAATCCAAATGCAGTAGAGAATGGTAATCAGAAAGAAGACTGTTATGGTCCATGCAGTAATAAAGACCGACCTTGGATCTTCATGAGGTTTTTATAAAACTTCTCCCTGCAGGAAGTATCCAGTGGTAGGAGGGTTCTGATACGAAATTCAGAACCAATAAAGAGCACAGAGAAGTTGAATAATCCTTCTCTGTAACTGTGTTGGACCTTACGCAGCTTGCAGGCTTTTTTCCCTATAATTTGACTCTCTTACTCATCTTATTCTATTTCAGTAAATCAAGGGATGACTCATAGAAAATCAGAATCCAGGCACAACAAAGATACCATATAACGAGTCATTTAGTTTATACTGAGAATGTTGGCAAACGTATATGTATACATGCTGACTGCTCTCCTTAGCAGTCCCTTAAGATTTTACTGCTGGATTATCTTATTTTACCTTAATCAATTGCACTGTGACATTACATTTTAAAATAGGCAGGTTTGCTTATGGTAGTAATGCAGCACAGCTGACTCATGAACAATTATTCAGACTAATATTGTAATTAAAGATACATGCCGATTGTCCAATTTACTTGTGTTTCTTTAGAACTATTTGTTACTCATTAAAGAATGCTTTTAAATTAAAAACATCATTTCTGTCTATGCCAGGCACATTCAGAAAAAAATAACAACTGCATTTCAGTTCTGAATCCAGTATTTGAATAAGCTGGGAGGAGCACTAAATTTAAAAAAAAGTTGACGGGGTCAGCTATCATCTGGCTGACATCTCCTAAGCTCCACAACATGACCATAAAGCTGAAATTGGTTTGGATTTCTTCTGCTGTTTTTTGTCTGGTGCTGCTCGTGTGTAACAGTGGCATTTGYGAACAGTAACCAAAAAATTGTGTTACACGAGAATCTGGAGACCTGGTGCAATATATGGCAGAAGGTTAGACTGTCCAGCATGATGTATATTAGTAAGATAGAACAGGATTTATAGAAGTTTCATAGCATGCAGTGACAATTTCTCCACATGGCATTGCCCTCCAACCTGGCTGAGGAGTTTACATAAACGCTAAAGGCTCTCTCATGTCAGGGCCTGCAATAGAGTTCTTTGTGAAAGTTAGCAGATGGGATAACCTTCTGTTTTAAGCTGAATGTATCATGTTCTTTCTCTCAGTTCTCTCATATCTTAAGTCAAATTTTCAAAGTACAATCCKAAACCTCTTGCAGCCCAAGAACCCCAGATTAAAGACTAAAAGGCTGTAGTCCTTGATTGCTTAAGTAATTGCTGCAAGTGGATTAAACATTCAAAACCAATCCCTCTGCACCTGGCAATGCATGAGTTCATTCTGGTTTGTCCTTTAGTTTTCTATTCTATTCTGCTTAGGAAGTTCTTAAATTGGTCTTATAAATGTACTATCTGAGAACATTTCTGAATCATGTTCTATTCTTGTCCTGTTCCCTCAAAAGAACTGATCTGTGCTGTAGCATTTTGTTTGGGGATTTGGTTTATCTTAGAAAGAAGTGTTTGTACTCTGAGGTTCTATACTTACATTGGAAACCACTGAGATTTTTAATTCTACAGTTTTGGTCTAACTCCAAGAATTACAAGCCTCTGCTCTMCCCAGGATTACAGGAGGGACTGTTTAGGATCATAGCTTTTGCTTCTGAGCTTGTGCCCTGAGCATTGATCCGATGCCCAACTTCTATAATTGCCTTCTACATTGCACATCAATTATTCTCATTCCCCTCATGTTATTTTTCTAAGAGCAGGAATAAATCTCTTATATCTGTCACCAAAACACCCTGTGGAGGGTTTTGTCCACTTTATGGACACCAGAATAGCCAGCTTCACACATTATCAAATACTTCTATATGGGCAGAGACCCCTTYCTTTTRAAAATGTTATAAAACCAACTTGAGYCTGAAGGCAGGAGGAAGGTYTCACAAGAGTCCTTCCTCCTGAGAAGCAGAGAGCTGCTTCCACCTTACTGACRGTATTATTTCATGTATTAACACCTCCAGCATCACYGCCTTSTCTCCTGGTATGGCCTGCTCCTGATACACAGACTGAAAGTGGGTTAAGGGCACTCTAAAGARCCACAAACCCAGTCAATGTTTGAGACAAAAAACAAAGTACTACTGCATATAGAAGTCATTTGAAGCAGTTACAGTCAATATAAACAAATAAATAAAATGCTGAYGTGTGCAGCAGAATTTCATGCTTTAGCCCACATAGGCCATGAGCAGAGGGTGAATTTCTAATTAAGAGAATATTGCTATGGTAACCAGAGGTGGTCACAGATAATTGGGTGTGAAACCCCATGAGGCCTCATGACAGAGGTGTTTGCATATATTATCCAGCACACTTTCTGTTTCTTAAATAGAACTACATCATCAGGTCAGACAATATTTATCATATTTTGTATGCCTTCGTTTTGAGCAGCAAGTGCAAACAGGGGTCTCTGTTCTTTAAATGGWATCAGAACAGTCAATGTGCAAAGACGAACTAGAGAGAGGATTCTCAGCCTTAACTTACTCTCAGTGGTGGGTTAAGAACAAAGAAAGATGTTGGACTACATATCCTACCTCACCTGAATAGGACAGAGAAGGGAGAGAACTCCCTGTGCTGGCAAAGCAGAGCAGTTAGGGACAAAGGAATGTTGCTCCTCAGAATGGGAAWCTGCACACTGTCCAGCTACATGATTGTTTTGATACTGTAGTCTCTTAATTAAAACAGTTATTGCTTAAAGTCGGTATTTTGTTATCACAAYTTATGGGACAGCAAAGGGATAATCACAGAAATTGAATTAATCTGTGCAACCCAGACCAGTCTCATCAGAGCAAATGGGGTGCTTAAAACTCACATCAGCACAATGACACCTGCATCAGCAACCAATTGTGATTAAAGAAATTTACTTAAATTTACAAAACAATATTTACCAACTGAAGCACCTCCGATTAGATAGTTTTCAGCGTTATCTTAGCTGATTAGATATTCATTATCTATGTAATGAATCATATATTATCTGTGTAATGAACCCTGATGAATATTAAAGGAAAATCTCATTATTTCAAATTGTTCTGGCACAAGGTTCCTAAGATTTGTATTTAAATCCATTCTTGAACATGTGGATATGAATGAAAGGTCAGCTCTTTGCTTTGCAAATCCCCATTTCGCTGTACCAGCTGCATTTAAAGGGCACAGAGCTACTTCAATGCATCCAATATTCCTCTGGTCTGGAAGAACCTTGTGAATTCTCAGGGCAGGATGGATTCAGAAATGTCTAGGATAGATAGATCGGCTCCTGCAGACTTCTACTACCACAACTGAGAGAAGTTTTGAAACTCACTTCTGTTAAAGGACCTATAATTTCAAATTTTTTTAATTTCCGATGTATTGGTGGTGGTTCTCAAGGTGCATTGGTGCATTGCATTTGACAGTTTCTCTGTAATCCAGGAGTCAATTAACAAGGTTTGCCTTAACAAACAACAGCTTCTCGTGTCTCGGTTATCAGCAAAACAAGACCATACCTGTTCTGCATCTTTAAACGAGGTCGTGGGTGATCATTAGTGTCTGTATATCTGAAAGGCTGCTCATGCTCTCTGTAAACACAGTAGGGCATTACGGCTGTCAGAAATTATCTGACAGAAAAATTATCAAAGGTAGTCAAAGCTCTCAGTCCACACTGATAGTGCCAATCCAGCTGTGTTCTGCTGCTTCTGCACGTCCAGGTTTCCCTTTAATTACATCTCAGCAGGAGTTCTGTACACAGCAATGTGGTCAAAGGCATTTTCAGTCCCTAAGGAAAAGCAGACTATCATAGTGTASCCTCTGTCATGCAGGGAGGAGAGCCCTGCCCATGCTGATTAAGTACAGCAGTTGACAGCAGATGTTATTTGTTAATTACTGACATATTCAAAGGGTCCCATGGCTTGACAGGCTCGGTTACAGATCCATTACCCACTTTGGTTTATTTCATTATGGAACATATGGTGGCAGTTTGATGTAGTGCAATTTTAAACCATTTTTAAATGTATTCCTACGTTGAGTTCCTCACTCACTTTTTCTGTTGCTACTTGATGGGTCAGAACATGTGTTTTCTTTTCTTTTCCTATTTTCTAGTATCCAATTATCCTGTATTTTCCAATACAGAACAACTGCTGCGGAGATATATCTTATCTGCCAATTCATGCTTTTTTTTTCACCTTTAAAAAATACCAACCAGATGGCTTCCAAAAAGACAACGATATCTAATGCATTGTTTGAAATTAAAGTACCACTGCAAAAAATGCCTCTCCTCTTTTAACTGCTTGAAGCCATACGTATCACTTTGGGTGCATAAGGAACTGTGTGTTCCATCACCGTATTAAACAAAAGCCTACTGAGAATTTGAGCTGCTCCAAGATAAACCTGAGTGAGTAGCTCAATTCTGTGCTACAAAGTATTAGTGTGTATCTAAAGAACAGATCTGAAAAGCAGATCCTTCAAACTACTCAGCAGTTCAAACATAGAGGACATTGGTTTTTTATTTAGTTTTACAGTTAAGTAGTACACTTGCTTGTGTACGTCAATGGAGATAAGATAAATTTCCAATGACGGATGTCTGAGGTGTTACCTGCTTTGACTTGTAGATAGAATGTTAATTAATTAAATTATATTCCATTTTCTACTTCTCCATCAGCCYATCTTCCCTCTTTGGAAGGCACCTGGGCATTGCTACTGCTACTTACTGAATATAAGGAATAATTGCTTCACAAAAAAGTTGTCAAGTCGTGGCACAGGCCTGCTCAGGGAACGGGCAAAATCACCATCCCTGAGGGATTTAAAAGATGTGTGATATGACAGGGTTAATGGTGGATTTGGCAGTGCTGGGGGAACAGCTGGACTCGTGTTTTCCAACCTAAATGATTCAATGATTCTATATAAAAATGAGAATGTTAATAAACATAATTTAATTTCCTACTACAAATTGAAATGTAGAAACTGTCAGTGTAATTGGCACGTGTTGAAGCGTCTTCCTTCATGGATGAATAAGCACTTTAAAAAGGAGGTAATAAAATAAAGAAAAAGCAAATTACTTACAAAAATTAGGTATTTAAAATTAGTATTAACCTGATTAAATCTTTTCTTGCTATATTCACTTAACCTGTAAATATTTTTCACAGATTAAGCTATGTAATAGCAATATGAAATCTATTTTATAACAGCAATAATTCCCAAAGAAAGGCCTCACTTTTGACAGCTCTGGCAAATGTTAGTTGGCATTAAAAACAGGCTTTTGTCATGCAAAGCTTCACAGAATCACAGAATTCTGAGTTGGAAGGGAYCCACAAGGAYCATCGAGTCCAGCTCTTAAGTGAATGGCCCATACAGGATCAAGGCCACAAAATGTAGAACTCACACTGAGAAAAACACACCCTTGATGYACCTCAGCTGTTTCTGAACAACATGCAGCTCCAGGAATAAAAGTAATGATGAAAACAGCTGAAGTCAGAGCTKAAGCACTGCATGAGGGTGAATTTGTCAGACACAAATTCTAGAAGGCTGGGGAAAGGCAGACCTTAGTGATCCAACAGAGATCCCAAAAATGTCACAAGCTCAACACAAGCAGGTGTAGAGTGAATCTGCAAGCTTACAGAGAGTGTGGAAATCTTCCCACAGAATGGCCAAGCTCAAGGCACCACAGGCCTGGCATTTGGAACCAAATGCAAGTGCAGAGGCTCACCCAGAGCACAGCAGTTCACTCAGCACAAGGCTCTGAAGGCAGGACATCTGTTAATGAGGGGTCCGCATGACTAAAATAATTACAAGCTGCATATGAGTAGGGCTATAAGGTGACATTAAAAATGAAGACATTTAGCAATGACAAATGCAGCATATGGGATAAGGTATATGCACTTGCTGAGCATCTTTAAAATAGTGGGYAATTAAGAAATGTTGGACAATGCATGGATGTTATTGAGTCAGAAATAAAAAGAAAGTTATCATGATTCTTTGAAATCTCATATAATAAAAGCCTGCTGTCCCAGTGCAGGTCAAAAAATCGCAAGAATAATTCAGAAAATAAGCATCACACACACACACACAATCTGCATGATGATTTTCAAGAACAAAATCAAGCACGACTTGCAATATATCAAAATGTCAGCTATCTATTTTAATTTGGGGAATTCAGTAAGTTCACTCACAATACTTAAAAGGTCATGCAGAAAGACTGAAGTGCAGTAGCAAAAATCTAACTCTAAACATTATCTTAAAAATATCTTTGCTCATTCCTCTGACAGATCATTTGTACAAAGCTTTTTCCTTATTTCCTTAAAATTTCTAGGGAGAGAAATAAAAAAGGCAGTAAATCCTCCACAGGTCCTTTCCTGAAAAGAAAAACTTTAAACTCTGTAGGCCCATGTCGACATACCAAGCTGTTACAATTTCCCAAATGCAACCTGAGTCTTTGCCTGGATGCACAGAAAGATCAGGAGTCCCTTGAAATAATCATGTTCTTCCTGAGATTTTAAAAGCAGTAATGAAGCAGCAGCATCCCAGCAGTTGGACAAGGCAGTGGGAAATAGCACAGAAAGGGTTACAGCACTGACTCCGTTCTATCCAACTTTCTCAGGGCTGGCAATCTGGTTGGTTTTCCCCTAATGATCACATTTTACCCTTTCCATGCAGTTCAAAGGCTCAGATTGCTGGTAAGGCCAGCAAATAAAGCTCAAGTGGCCACGAAACACCCACCCAGAACCACTTGTTCTGCAGGGCTGAAACTCTACCCTGGTGCAGGAGCTCTTGAATCCATGGAGTCCCAAAACACGTCCCCATTGACAGCCTGAGGCTATTTGTGGTTTAATACTTCAAGCAGACAGAAAAGTAAAAAAAAAAAAAAAAAACCTTTGCTTGAAACTATTAATTTAAAGTTTAGAAGCATCATTTTGCTTTCAGGTCTTAAATAACTGAGATATGAAAAGCAAGAACAAAATCCTAGGGACTGCCAAGACTAATTAACAGAAAAATTCTGTCATCTAACTCCTGTAATGATACCTGACCTGCCACGGGTTTTAAAGGATGCAGATAAACATCACTATGAATTTTACARTAAGTGTCTGTCCTTTTTTAACATGAACTGTTCAGCTAATTAGATCTCTCCATAATAGTGGTGGCTTGAAGCATTTTAGTTGAATTAACCAGCAGATTATTCTGTGAGTATGAARAATCTACTAACATTTTCTTTTTGTTAAATTACAGCCCTGTCTGGTGGAAGTTGATTAAATGCATATGATGCTTCCTTTTTAAAACTTCCTTTTTCATATGACATGGAAGCATCCATCTATGAGGGGAAAAGTATAAACACTGTACTTCAAAGAAAAGGTGTTATTTTTTATTTTCTTCTTGGTAACGTAGCATATTTTAACCAATAAAATTACAATAAAATTACCACAGGATATTAAAAGAAAAAAACAACAAGTAAGTATTTAGAAAATTTTATATTTACACATTTGCTTAAAAATTCTGTAATGTAAACATTAGCATAGCAAGTTAAAGTAGTGTTACAGCTTATTATTACTTATGTGAATACTGTACATACGTATGTTTAATTAATACCTTTTCTACAGTTTAATAGTAACAACAAAAATAATCCCTCCCCTAAGTCAAAAGGGAAATTCAGCTTCTTCAGTTGCCAACAGGTTTGGTCCCRCATCCAAGTACACCTCGTTCTTTATCTCAGTGTTAACTAAGAAGGAAAGCACAGCCTTTCAGAACTGTATTTTCAATCACACCTAATTTTTATAATCTTTAAAATGTCTGAAATGATTAATACTCAAAAAAACACTTATCACAGTTTAACTACTGTTATGGCATGGAGGTAATTTCTGAAAGGAACTGATTTCCCTACATGGAAGTGCAATAAATCCTGTTTTGATGCCATAATTTTTTTTTTTAAGTCTGGTTATTTGCAGCAATTTGTAAATCTGGAAAAGTCACTCCTTTCTAAACATTTCCGTGCTCTTGTCTAGAATAAATTCATGCCATTGTGAATGAAAAACTAAGCTATTAATATTGATTAGAAGTATGCTCTCATTATTTTTGTAGAAGGAATTTATAAATAATCTAAATTCTCTACAACTGGATTGTAAAAGCAGTTAGTGCAGCATGAGAAATAAATGAAATGTACAGTGTCACACCACTGTACAACAAGCAGTTTATCTTCCATTYAATATGAGAAACACCAAGCAGGTTAATTGCTATTTTTAACATGTATTTCATATCAATATTTTCCCTATAGTAAAGTGTTATTTTGAATACAGAATGCTATGAAACTACCAAACTTACAAAATAAATAACCATCAAGTTGATATTCCATGTGACACAGGGTGCTGACTGAAATACCCCAACCTACAGAAAGTGAAGAGAGAAAATCTTTACTTTCTGGAATTGTTTTATCACTTTTCCAGAAGTAACTCAAGATCCAATACAGAAGAATTATTGTTTCCAAGGAGAAAATTATRTTTTTGTGGAACAGGTTTCTTTTCCTATATCCTAGCATTCCAGCTGGAAAAGCCCAGGGCTCATTCCAAGATTTGCAAGGCCATGTAGCAGCAGGATTTGGTCAA
Organism: Malurus melanocephalus; assembly: GCF_030028575.1. NCBI lineage: Eukaryota > Metazoa > Chordata > Aves > Passeriformes > Maluridae > Malurus > Malurus melanocephalus. The sequence continues at coordinate 1,971,115 of NW_026623309.1, forward strand.
AAAGTTTTTTTTTTCTTTTAAACGGCTGTTCCACAGGTTTCTCATGGCATTAGCAGCAGGTAACTGTATTTCCATCCACAGGTATATATTATCTGTTCTCAGAATTCCCAGAAATTAGATGAAAAACATTTTGGGGAGGGGGTGTCGAACCTTTGAAATGGCATGAAACTTCTAGCAGAACTGAGATCCTTGCATTCTCTGAAGAAAACAGAATGACATCAATATCAGAAAGCACCAATTACTGATTCTGGTAACAAAATGCCAGGTTCTTACACCATTAGTATGTCCTGGCTGAAGCATCATTAGTTCACTGGGGKTTCACCAAGTCTCATTTATTATCAGCTTGCTGCTCTGAGTCAGTCAACCCCATTTGTTAGTAGGTTCTTATTAATTAATTTGACAGCTACCATGTAGATATTGTTCTGTACAATAAAACATGACTGCTACAAAAAAGAAGCACCTTAGCAATAGGTCACGATTTTGAGCCAGTAATCTTTAATACCATTCTGTTCTTTCTCTAAAYACTTGTATTAATTCAATCATGATGGTTTATGACTTGCAGTAGAATCTGTAAGGTAGTATTATTTGATTACAACTATCACATCAACAGTACATTCCATTAAAAAGACTGGCTTTGAAATTATTATCTTCCTAGGAATATGTGACTTAACGGACATATCAATTTAAGCCTTTATAACTACATCAATATCCTGCTTCATATAAACCTTGGAGATTTATTATTATTATTATTGAGAACTGTGATTTAATTTGCAAAAGCCAAGTCGACACATTGCATTCTCTATAATGAATGAGAGAATCTCTAAATAAATGAGATTCTGAAAACCCACAGTCAGTCTGTGAATACTGATGGACACATCTGCAAAAGCTGGAAGAGCTTTGCCTGCTCTCTGTTTCTTAGRAAAGTGTTCATTGTGGATGTGACTGGATAACAGCATTACAGTGAGAGTTGTGCCACCCCTTTACAGTTTATTTTGAAAAGTCACTGAAGGATTCAGAGGAGAAGCCCTGGATCTAAAGACAAAGCAGAGATGAAATGAAAACAATACCACAAATTGCTCTTGGCTGGCTGTACCAGCCCACAGCTCCCAGGAACAGCTCCAGGGCCAGTCTGCCCCGAGCCTCTGTCCTGGGATTATTGCACTGGTCAGTGGTGCCAGCAGGAATGGCCAGTAATGAACTAATTAATAATTCATTAGGAATCAACCCAGCAGGTCACTGTGAGCTTCCCACTGAGCACAGACCAAGTTTAAGAGCTATGAGTCAGCCAAAGGAAGTTTAGAGTTGTACAAAAATTGTAACTAGCATGGACTGGCTGAACTGATAAACTGATAAAGTCATTTCATTGGCAGAATCATTGTTACAGGTATTTCATAAGAATAATACAAACTACTGGGGACTCTTAATACCAACTGGTCAGCTTTCTTCAAGAGAATTTGCTGCTTTTGGTGAATAAAGAGAAGAGGGACTTGTAACTGATACACAGGATTCTAAGACAGGGCCTTTCAGAATGTCTTGAGGTGGTAAAAATGTGGGCATTCCTGTCCCTAGGCATCTACCTGCACGCATGCAAGTACCTGAGAGGTCTTCAAAAGAACCAGGGGTATAAAGTGAGAATGGCACCTTGTGAAGAAACGCTTTCATTTGATTATTTCCTGGGATTTTAGAGAAACCACAGCTGAGATAAATGGATTAGTAATGCACCCATTATGGTATCTTGTATCACCAAGTGAACATTGTTTGCAGAATGTAATCTTAGGAGCTGATACACAATTCAGCTAAAGTTAACAAAGAGCAATTTGTACACGATAAACAAGTTTAGTATTTTTATGTGATCTACATACATACATTAAAAATTACAAGAAGCAAGATAATCAGGAATGAAATAATTTTAAGAGCCAAATGAAGATACAAAAATTTCCTTTTAAACAACTAAAAAGAAATTCAGTCTGCACTAAATGAAATTCTTACCATTTGCAACTTTCTGAATAAGAAGTACTTGATTCTCTGAATTATGTCTCTGAATTATTTTTCATYGAAAATGAATACAGCTTCATGTAACAGATACATCACAAAGGTTTCCACACAGTGTTTTCTTTCAAATTTACTTGCAATTCAGTGTCAGTGCCATATTCTACTAACCAAGTCTCCACTTGGTGAAAAATTAATTAGAAATGTTCCAAAGTGGGACCATCATTATAGATACTTTTCTTTCCAAAAAAGACAAATTAAACCATCAGCAGTGTATCAGACCGAAGAGTTTGGAGAAGCTACTTAATTGCCAGTCTACTGTCCTTTCTTCTTAAATAAGTGTCCCGCTGTAACTAACACAAAACACCAACAGTAATTCATATGTTAATGGACACACTAAAGGCTGGCCTTTGGGCTTTTCTATTTATCTGTTTGGTAACTGAAATCTCTTASTGACTGAGAAATATTGTTTCATTTCTGTGACATTTTACTTACTTACCACTGACATTTCTGACCTGGAGAGTGAACCCCATTCCTGTCTGCCACATTTTGCTGCTGAGTGCCATGGAAAAGCTGCACATTCCAGTGGTAGGAACCCAGCAGTGGGGCTCACACTCAGGCACAGCCTCTGATGCCTCTGAGTGTGGGTAACAAACCCCTCCTCATGGCAGAGGTGCCACTGGAAATGACTGCACCACTGCCCTGGCTGCACTCACTGATCACAGGCTTGCTGAACACAAGCTCCACTTTGCTGAAACTTTAGTAAAGCGCTGAGGTACAAGGTCTGTTATTAATCATCAGCTTGTTTTTCCTGGAGAATAATATAAGATGTGAAAATTTAATATAATGAATGGGTAATAAAATGACAAGATACATCAATGTAAGTAACATTATCCAAAAAAACTTGTGTAAGGAAAGATGTTCTTACACAAAGGAAAACCAGAGTACAATTAATAGGAAATTTGAACATACACTGCTTAAACTTAATGAAGAGAAGAAGATAGCTAAAACATAATTAACTGCCTACGGCAGTGCAGCTAATGGATACTGAACTGGATTCCAGTTAATCCATGTCAGGACTTCCATCACTTGTAATAATTCTTGTCAAATTTTTAGTTACTCTTACAGTAGTAGCATTACAAATTACTTTTCAATAGGAGGTGATGGGTAACAGGCACTTTTATTACAGGCAATTTTTTAGTATCACCATGTGAAGGGCTTTACAAAATCAGATTAAGAATTCCACCCTGCCCTGTTAATGATGGACTGTTCTAACATAAGCAGCAAATTAATGACAAAATATAACCCAACACTTGAAAGCCACTTGTTTTGTATCACGGTAATTTTGTGTATCCTTGTGGTGGTTTGCAGAAATGAATAATATTGCACCTGCCTTACAGCATGACTGAAATTTCACTAAAAATTATTACATTCTCTGACTTTCAAGAATTACTTCCCACAAATGAATGCTATTGAGAATATCTAACTAGAAATGTACAAAAGCTGTTTTTCCACCTGTAATGTTTTTCTCATAATCTACATTGTCAAGTTTTTTAAAAAACCTTTGTGTGTCAGAGGTTTACATTTAAAAAAAACCAAACAACCCAGTCTTTCTATTTACAAAAGGTAATAAATTAGTGAGGTTCTTTTAAGCACATCCTTCTGACATATTAACTAGTGATAATCATACAGGTTCTTCTAAGRAAAAAAAAATTGTCTTGACATGAAGCCTATGTCTCTCTGGAACAGAAAACTGTACATGGAAAAAGGGACAACATAATACAAACAAGGAATTCATTGTGACAGAAGGACTTCAGARGAACAAAGGAGAATTTGTGCAGTGCAGCTTTACAAAACAAAGGAAATGCCGATCAGTTTGCTGAGCTCTCGTGAAGAGCCCTCGTATTCTTTTGAGAAAGTGATTACTGCCTTCCAAAGTAGTTAATCAGGATATGACCCTTGGTAATGAATGTCTCTTTTCAGGATTTAAGTTGATGCAGCTGTAGTCTCTTCAGGAGCTTAAATTATAAATATAGGCTAGGAAGGAATCACAGAACAACTTMAAGTCGTGCTGCCCATAGTGACAATTAAGGAAGGGGGTCAGAGATCACCGCTCTGGGGCTCCAGGCTCCGCGGCTCCCGGGGGTGGCTGCGCGACAGTTTGGGGAAGCGCGTGGTCACTCTCGAGCGATTGCTTTTGCTCACTGGCTCTCCAGAGGGTGGGATATCACTAGGGAGACAAAAAATAAACACAGAACAGCTCATTCATATGTGAACTGTTGTGCAGTTAATTCCAACATGAAAAAAAGCAGATGTTATGAGAGCCTGGCACATGACTGCAAAGTACAGCACACATCTTCAACATCACGGAATTGAATTCTTTCTACTAATATCTCCAGCGTGAATTACAAAATGGGCTCTTCAGAAATGAGAACTGGGAGAACTTTCAATACTTTATGAAGATTGCAAGTTACAGGATAAAAGCGGATCTCTATGAGTTGCAGTTCAGAATGGTGGGGAAAGCATTTTGAAGTGATCAAAGTACAAGCAAAATAGACAAGAGCTTGGATGATGCTCAATTTACAATCCTCTAATCATGGATGGATGTATCATTACATGATGAAGTACACCGGTAATACATCCCTGAATTCTTCAGTCTCTCCTGACCCACAACAGACTWCAGCCTTACATGAATGAGCCTTTTGGAAAAGACTCTGAGAAGAAGTACATTCAGTTCAAAAACAAGCAATAACAGAAAATTCCAGCTTACCTAGRTGATATTCAGGCTATAGACTCCTCGGAAAACTACAGTATAAAGGGATAGCATTGTACTTTTGCCATTCTTTTACAGGACTCCACATGGTTTTTAATTAAACTGCTTACACACAGATCAATAAATAAAACTAAGTTTTGCATTTAGCAACTCAACTAAGCAATAAAATCACACAGCATACAAAGCTTATTTTCATAAGTGAAAAACGCCAACCTTATAATATCTATCTTCAGAGTGTGATAACAAGTCCAAAAGRGAGAAATTGCTCATCTGCAGTTCTGGACATATTAAACACAGATATWTTTTAAAACAACCCTGAATATCTTTATGCAGTTCCTTTTCCTTCAGAGTGACCTTCTGCACACCCAGGTCAGACACTCCTGCCAGAGCCACAAGGCTCCACCGAGGTGTTCTGAGCACCCACATGGGAGAGATGTGAGTGAAGCAGAGCCTTTAACAAGTGCTGGGATGGAGTGGAAAATTCACCGGCAGGCAGCAGAGCCCTTCTGCAAGAAAGGGCAGCTCTCTCACTGGTGGCCATTAGCTTTGGAACGACAGTGCACACAAGGCTGTTCCCACAAAGGAAACAGAAAAAAAAACAGCATGGGAAAGTTATGTTCAATTCAGATCCTAAACCACAGGAAATAAAGTTTTTTTTTGGTTTTTGTTTTTTTTGGTTTTTTTTTATTCAGATCCTAAACCACAGGAAATAAAGTTTTTTTTTGGTTTTTGTTTGTTTGGTTGTGGGTTTGGGTTTGGTTTTGTTTGTTTTTTTGTTTCTGGGGGGGGTTTTTTGGGTTGGGTTTTTTTTTCCTTTTGGTGGTTTTTGGTTTTTTTTATTTTTTTTTATGGCGGAGTATTTAACTGGTCTAAATTTCTTAAAGGATTTTCCTAAATCAAGATTCCACATTCCTATTACAGTATTTAGTCTTCTAAGGTAACTAAGAAGCCTTTTGTGGGAAAAAATGCATAAAATACCTGCGGCATACATCCTCCTCTTTTTCAAWAACCAAATTAACAAGTTAGAYCTTTAATKCCTTATTTTTMTTKWSACTAAAATAAAAAGTCTAAAAATTAATTTAGSCTATGTTGTTAATTCCTGTAGCCAMGGATAATTGGRCTTCCAACTGTGGCCCTATGATTTCTTATTCTCAAACTCAGCAATGCTATCTAAGTTGCTGTAGAGAATTCTGATCATGTGAATCCAATTTCAGCTGTGCTCATTAGCATGGATTTCTTTTAGTAACATGAATATTATTACTCATAATTTTTATACTATTTATAAAATTGAGCAATGCAGTGTTGATACTGTAATGCTTGTAAAAGAGCATGTGACATTGGCTTTCAGAGGGTTGTGGTTTTCTGTTAAGATATGTATTTTTCAGAATGTGTAAATGTAAAATAATCTAAATATCAAATGTCCAATGGAATAAAATTAAATGTTCACTTTACTGSGCTTTTCTCAATCAGAAATAGGTTAATTCACCAGCACAATGGTCAGTGCTGACAGAGCTTTGGCTTTCTGAGGCACCAGAGCTCCCTGGCAGGTACAAGGTGCTTTACCTTGCAGAAGAGAGCACGAGTTGAGTGCAATTACCGTCATTTGGTGATTGCTTTATGGAAAGCACATTTTAATGCACAAGCTCCTCCTGCTGGCATGTCCCCAAAACGACATCAGTGCCAGCCCAATGGAGCAACGCTACTCAGAGGGAAAAGGGCAAAGGGGCAGCAGGAATTCCCTGCGCTGCAGAGCTGCGTTAGCATCACTGAGCTAATCGGGTCACTCGGGGTAATCACACAAACACCAATGTCTGTGACACAAACTGCGAGGAATTCTGCTAATTTCAATGATGCTACTCCACAACATGATGTATCTAATAACTAAATTAGACCTTAATTTACYTTAAATGTCTTAGCTAATTTTTATAATGACAATCTAAGACACATCATTATCTAATGTAGGTTTGTAGATATCAAAGTATGTCTGAGGAATTACATCTTCATGCATCCAGCATCAAAACAGGAGTTGAAATTGAATTGATCAACTTCCATGGAAACAGATGTTCTATGGGGGTAAAGTTTCAAGTATTTTAAAAAGAGTCATAAATTTAAAAGTCTTTTCATCGTCACTTTTTCAAAACCTGGTGGGACAACCAGCCATCTCACTTGCCTACTTCAGCTCTGGCTTTTTTACCAAAATGAGCAACCCTCCCAAAACACACGGTAGTCAAGTAGGAGGAAAAGATTTATCTCCCATGTCTCCTGTCTCCTGTTATTAGATTTAATAATTTATTTCTGGCCTGAAGCTTGAATAATACCTATAAAATCTCTGGCACTAAACAAGACACTTATAAAATGTACTGACAGTTCAACTGGTCAAATATTCCACAAACTCTTGGGCAGAGGTATGAAGACCTTAAAATGATCCTGTCAATATTTCTGGCAAATGCACATGAAGATGAAATTGAGACARTCTATTTTTGCCACCATGTGTTTGGGATGGAGGAAGAAAAAGCCATTACCTACAATGTTTGCAAATCCTCTCATCTGTCACATCCAATAAAAATAATCCTAGGTTAGTCTGGGGGGCTGATTTAGGGTTCACCATGGTTGYTTTACTCAGATTAAAATACAAATTTAAAATACCCAAATCTGAACCAGGGAGTAGCTGTGCTGCAGAAACTCTCCAGCCTGGCTCCCCCAGTCCCTGGGGTCAGGAAGCATTTACTGTAARCYWCACCTGTCCCAGCTACACCTGCTTGGCTTTAACACAACATTTTTCTTTTCCTTCTTTTGCCTTCTGAGCCACAGAAGCCTTAGCAGAGAGGCCGGCATTGCCCTGTTCAGCAGTGGAATGYTCATGTATTAAAGGCTCAAGCTCTTTTCCACATTCTCACCTTGGCCCACTCTGAAGCAAAAAGCAACCTGCTGAGGCAATCAATTCCTCCTTCCCACCGGGTCATTGTTTAGCTTTTAAGCATTCCTGATTGATCTGCCCAGCGTTTGTTTGGCAAACGATTCAGTTTCATTGATTTTGTCTTGGTGTCAAGTTCTGCCTGAGGTGCATCTATAGAAAATAGCTTAAAATAACCGGTCCTTTTCATCAGCTGCTGGTTTATTCATCCCTTTGATTTATTGCTCTCCCTGTATCCAAATGTAAACTGAGTTTTGTGGGCTTTTCTTTACATACTCAGCATATGGAACTGCAGCATTCTCCTGCCTGATGTTGTGAGCGTTTACATGAAGAAATTTATTTCCCATCTCATTGCCTATTCTTCAGAACAAAATTAGAGAAGTTTCTGATAAAAATAGTATAACATGGCTGCGATTGGAAGTACTTTTGTATCAGCCAGGGATCAGAGATAAGGAGTAATAAGCACATCCTGGGAGTGCAGCAAAGCTCAGGATCAGGCATTTCATATATCTATCTATAGATCTATCTCACATGTAAATGCCTCTCTGGAGACATTCATAATTCTAGTTTTACTTAAGTTATATTAAACACACCTCATCAAAAAAGGCATTYGCTGCCAGATAAATTTGGTGACTTTTGCCAGTTTCTTGGGTGATCAAATCTTTATTAGTCATTATAATAATCTATTAAATTCTGGTTATAGCCTCCACATTTAACGTGGTGCTCAGGCAGGCAGACTCCTCCAAAAGGCACCGTTCAGCAATGCCTACAGAGATTTACCAGGAGATCCTTATTAGACAATTGAGAGCTAATTCTGACTTGCCAATGCACCATATCTCAGCACCTTCTGACAATTCAAATCAAACACCTCTTTAGTGGCATTATTAACTAAGATTCTGAATTCACCAAATCATTTCACATACTGCAGTAACTCCTGCTTTGCAGYCAACTGGGAAAAATCCTTGTTTCCAGTTGGTGAAGTGTAAAAATAATTGGAGACACATTTCCTGCCATTKCTCCCAATTTTGTAGAAATTCAATATAATTATTAATGAGAAACTGGGATCTCCATTTATTAATACCAATGTCTGATTTGGATGCTTAAGGAGTCAGTTATTAACAGAAGAGATAGAAAGAGAATCCCTGTATAGTACACTTTGACACTGAAAATCCTGAAGACAAAGTTGTCAGGTTACAAACTGAATAATCATTTCCCATCKAGATTAAATCTGAAATTAAACTTCAAGAAATGAAAAGCATTAATTCTAATATTCTGTCCAACCATTCAGTTAATGTACAGCTCCTTCCACAGACACACTTCTACACTCATGACGTATTTGATTTCTTCTTGCAGTGAAATAATGACACATAATCRTGCTTCCATTTGTTACAATTCAAATTACCCTGACTTGACCATTCACATGTTACAATTCAGTTTCCATAACAGCATGAACACTTTCTTCATCAACATCTGCACTGATATTTGAGTTCTTCTGTAAACCATGACACTTTTAATAACTCTGATGACACAATAATTTTTCCCCACTAACTTCACCTTGAAGATGGTGTAACAAAATGGTTATTGTATCCATCAGTTATATAAAAGAATAATACCTACGGTTAATTTTGGCAATTACATACACTCATTCAGGAAATTCTCTGAGATTTGTAAAGGTGACCTTTAAACAGTTTCCATCTAAGCACTACTTACACTTCATACTCTCATTCCTTGGCTTTCCCCAGCACAATGCCCTTTGCATTCAGGAATGGTCACCTCCCATGTTTTGTGATGTCCCAGACAGAATAACAGAATGCATGAACAYTGTGCTCTGGCAAACAATCCCTGCACAGCTCACTATGAAGACAGAAACCACTAAACACAGATTTACATTTATTTATAGATAATTGCTTTTTGTATTCCTGTGCTGTTGAGAGGCAGGAAGTTGGGCTGTTCCATCCATTTCCACCTGGAAATCACTGACGTGCAGCTCYACTCCCTCTCCTCCTGTCAGGGGTGGCTCTGGGTGAGCAGCACCATCCACCCCTCACAGCCAGAGGGGATTTCATCAACACGTGGTGCAGAGCAGAACATGTTCCAAGGCTGTTTATGCAGTAACAAAAGGCAGGATTTGCTTTCAGAAGAACAGTGTTCAGTGAATACCTGGATTTGTTTTTTCTGCTAGTAAGTAATTATCCTTAAGGAAAGTAGAGACAGCTGGAATACATTTTTATTGAAAAYACAGAGGTAACTGAAAACAAGAGACACGCACTGGGATTCACAATGCGTCATACATGTGAAAATAAACTACAACTCTTGTTTGACAAATAACAASTTCCACGTGCTGAGGCAGCAGTGCATTACAGTGAGCAGCCAGGCACTGCCTCCTCCATAKTCACACATTGTTTGCACACAACAGTGACACAGAAGGCAGACAATTTAAATTACCAAATGAGCTTTTAAATAGCACATAATCAATACCACTGGCATTGGGCATAAAAACAAAGTTTACAGCAAGTGACTTCTCAGACATCAGGACATGTGAAGCCAGTAAGTTCAGTTCAGWATTAACACTGTGAGCTCCCCACCTCTAGTTTACACAGAACTATTTACCATCTTCTCCGATTTGCTTAATTTTGCCAGTGTCACAGAGAGGAAAWATCTGAAAGCTTAAAATATTTCTTCCTATCTGTTCATCACTATCATTTACCTGATCCTGAGCCCAGTAATATACTTAGACTAATGSCATTTAAAAACTTGGTGCCTATTCCTGTCTTTCTTTACCATGATAGACTTTTAGCCCTCCACACCACTCAATTCAGCTTCCTGGGAAAGGCAGCACAGTTCCCAGTCTGATCTGCCACCTGTTTTCCCATGGGSTCTGGAGCAAACAGCTCCTGGTGCTTTAGCTCWGAGCTGGGGCAGTGGCTGCTGTGTYCYTKCTGAGAGGCTYTGTCCCCTCCCTGCTCCTGACTCTGATCCAAATTCAGCCAGGCAGGAATATCTGCCCCAAAGCCCGGRCATGTGCAGCTTTCTGGGAGCTTAAATTGGCTCCAAGGGAATGATACAACTCAGCTTTCTTTGCTTTGAGTTTCACCAGTAAACTGCCCATCATAAAAAACAACCTGCACAAACCATTGCCATCATTATTTTAAGAACAAGCMTCTTCTTTTAAAACTACCAAAGAAGCAAATGGAATTACAAAGAAAAGTTGTGATCAAAACATGTTGTTTTGATCTTCCAAGGAAGTGCTCGAGTTTTAATTGCTCCATCAAGTTAAGAGGTATCAGCTGCTTCTCCCAAGCATCTTCATTTGTCATGAAGATTATGCATGAYATTAACATGTGCAAAAGGCAGGAGAGAGCTGACGTGACCATTCTCAGGGAAAAATCCAGATTGGAATCGATGTCACAGCAAAAATAACAGCTATGATACAAAATAAATGAACAAACTTTAAACCTACTCCTAGAATCATAATCATAACTTTTCTGGAAAAAAATGCTGGCAGCAATAACATAAAGAACATTGCTTTATAGCAATCACTCTTTCTAAGTCTTGTTTTTTAAATACTAAGGGCGTGTTACTGCACTCCAGCCATAAGTTTGATACTAATAGTGATCCATGACCTAAAAACCTCAAAAATATAGGTCATAATCTCAACCCCTGGGAGTTTTTAAATTGTTCTTCATTTTAGCCCATTATTTCATTTTCCTAAGATAAAAAAGAAATTCCCACTGAGTTGGATAAGCCCGTAGAAAGCAGCACATCTGCACCTGGCAACATAATGACAGGGAGAGGGCTGAGATTTGGCATGGTGGAATTAGATCTGTACTCTCYAAACAAACAAAAGTAATCAAGATGGGGAAATATGTAAATAAATGAGTACTGTCAACAGAATAACAAGGGAAATGCTGACTTTGTTCTTGGTAATGAAGACAGGGACTAATGTTTACATTTAATCCAAGACAGAAAAGGAAGCTCATGGAAGAATGACATTGCCTGGTAAATGACTAATGGAGCCAGCTTGGGATGCAACAATCTTGATGGATTAGACAGAAACTAAACAAGCATCAGGCTGGCCAGCAAAAGGACAACCACAGCARTCAGCAACCAAAATCACATTTTCTGTTTAATCACATTTTAATTATTTTCTCTGTAAAAAAGAGAAYGTCTGTGACAAATGCAGCTCATCATTTTTTTCATTATGACTCCAAATTAGGTTAACAAGCARCAAAATTTGCTACTGACTCCAGTGGGAGTTGAATACACAGTGCATTGCTGGCCAGGAGCTCCTGAAATTTGGGGTCAGCTCTCCAGGTATCATCAGATTCAGAGTCTTTAAAAAGTCTATCATCTTGGTCCCTCTCTAATACAAAACTTTGCCAGTGAGTTCAAAATAAAATAAATCAAATCTCAATAAGCTTGCTCCTTGCCAGAATATTAGAGAAGAAGCAATTTAGGAGAGCAGTGAGCAGCCGTGAYTCTGCCATTGCTGGCAGCACTGCAGTGTAGCTCCAGGGCAGCAGTGACATTCCTGGGAGCTGCTGAACCTCTCAGCTCTCAGCTCCTGGAGAAGCCTGGAAATGGCTGCGGTGCCCAAAGAATCTGCTCCTGCAGGCCAGCTCAGCTCTGTCCCATAAGGAAGTTCTGGCATCACAAAACAGGCACTTTCCTCATTTACCTGTGAAATCAATCCCTTTCTTGTCTCATGGAGTTCTGTGGCTTTTGGCCACATGAAGATTTTACTGTTAGAAGAATAGTCACCTTTGACAGAGGACATTTGCTGGCTCCAAYCAATTCWGAACTCAGTGRTAACTCCYTTTCCCTGSTYTGGGCACAGGTGAGTGAAGCCCCAGTGTCAGAGGTCACAGTGCACAGGTAGCACAAAGGCCTGAGCTGCTGCAGGATTTGGGGCAGTTGTGCTTTGCCAGAGCAGACAGGGGCAGGGTGTGCCTGCAGCTCCCCTGCAATGCTGCTGTGCTGGGAAAGGATGGCTGTGCCCTGCTCAGGTGACACCAGACCTGACTGCACTGGCAGCTCCACAGGCACACAYGAAACCTTTTCATCTCATCCCTGCCCTGTCTCAGAAATGCTGGGCACTGGATTTTCTCAGAGCCTTCAGGATTTAGATGCATTTTCASTCAGCTGTAGCACTAACAGTAAAAATATGGTAAAATATTCAGTCTGCCTGACAATGCAAACCAACCCCGTTTTCTTTSCCTTTGGTCATACCTGGCTATTCTCCATAGCTGGTGCTTTAGGATTTATCTCTTTTAATATGTAGGAGTCTTCTACTGAAAGATTTCTAACAGAGTCAGACATTTAGAGCCGTTCAGTGTATATATATATTATTTATGAGATTATTTATGAGTGTATAAAGACAAATCTCCTATAGAGAATTAATTTATGTGTTCTCAAAGATAAGAATAAAATTGAGAAACAAGATTTCAGAGGTCAGATAGACATGGAATAGTAAGAAATGGGCTCTGCTGTTTGCAAGGCCCATATTTCTAACTTTCAGACCCAGAGATTTGTGGGTCACTTTTTACCACATGAGTTTTACTAAACTCTTAAATGTAATTGTGTTACACTTCTAAAATMTTAATCTAAAAACAAACCTTCATAGTGCTGGTGGTATAATCAAACTGTGGGGTACTGTGTGATTAATATTGGAAGATGTGAAGAAAAATTACTCTGGTCTGCTTTTGGAGGTGGTGATCCCAGCCATTCCAGTACAAATTCTTCCTGGAATTCCTGTTTGAAATTGGGTTATTGGAGCCAGGGTAAACTGGAGAAGCCTGTTGTGCTGGAAAGCAGATTGTGCATTAGGAAATGAACCCTGGCAGCCCAGCAGAGCCTGGTGTCAGACTGGTGCTGTAAATGCACAGAGCTCTCCCTGGTGCTGTCCCTGGGTCAG
>NW_026623309.1:1985814-2120860 GCF_030028575.1 Malurus melanocephalus
CCTCTCTTACTGCTGTACACACCTTGACACTTCAGGCCATTTGGCATTTCTGAACTGACATTTGGCCTAATTTGTACCTACAGAGGATGTATTTGGAGACCTCTGAAACAGTCTAAAGTAAAAAAAAAGAAAAAAAAACCAGCAAAGATCACTTTCTTTATTCATTGGTTAATGATGTGAAGGGCTCAGGCAGGGAAGAAAGCCTGCATACCATTATTTTTTTGTTATTAATACACAAGTACCTATAATTTCACCCAGCTATTCTAGGATACTTCAGCTAACTGTTCATGGATTCTGCTACCACCACAGAATTGCCAAACATATTAAAAATACACTACAAAAATAGAATCTGAAATATRACAGAATTGAATGAGATGTGTTTACAGCTGGCAGATCAGCAAAGCCAAGGAACAAAGCTTCTGTAGGATGTTTTGAATTTCAGTGATGGCCTGTAGCTAATTCCTGCTGTTTTCACAGGAGAAACTGATGGCTGCTGGAATATTTTTCAACAGAAGTTCAAATGAGGAAAAAAAAATAACCCACCTCCTTTTGAAAAACTGTGCAGTTGGGCATAAACAAACTTGTTATGGTCTGGATTAAAGCCAAGAACATGCACAAGTACAAAGATACCTCCCTTATGAAGATTATTTGCTTTATGTATTTGAATGGATGCATCCATTTATCCATTACTGTCAGTGTTGCACACAAAGGAGTATGAATAAGCAATGGAAGACTGCAATATAAGATGTATAAACAGATTGTTCTAAACCACATTTTCATGAGTGTTCCTTACTGCTTCATATGCTAAGAGAAAGGAATAAAGTTTATATTTCTATCTCTCAGCATAGCTTCTTTCATTCCTCAAATCTCTTCTGCTGTGGAAAAGTAATTAAACTTAATCTTTGGTTTTATTCCCAGTGAAATAAGCATTACAGAATAGTTTTTCTTGCAATACTCCAAACCTAACAGTTACATGAAGAAGAAAAAAGGTCATGTTGTTTCATTAGCAAATTATTTTTTTAAACTATTCTACTAATTCTGCCATTCAAGCAATTATGTRAAATTTACATATGGGAATACATTTGCACACTCTCATTCTGATTTAAAGTACAGTGTATTTTCAATAATGATTCCCCTTCCCCCCCCCCCCAACAGATTTCTGAAGGGCAATTGCACTGAGATATTGACATTTCAGTGCAAACATCATAAACTCAGACTGAGAGCTCAGCTTGCAATATCTCTGACAATGCATTACAGAAATGCACCACGACAAAACTGTTTGCAAATGCASCCCGTGCCAGAAGTGTGTGCAAATGTCACAGAGAACCATGGAATATGAAAAGGGCCCTTGGCTTATTGCAGAGCACCTCCTTGGGCACCAAGGCCTGATGTGCAAGGTGCAAACACCCTGGGACAGCCACCAGGCAGGAATGAAGGCAGGCAGGGATTTACAGGGGCCATTTGCTGTTTTTCTGCATCAGATACCTTGGAAAACGCTATTTTCTGATACCATTCCACAGGGAATCACAAAGACAGTTTGGGGTGTTTGGTAAATGAAGAGAGAGCAGTGCTCTGTGCCCTGACTAGAAGGAGACAGAGCCAGCCTGGTGGGTTGTGTAACTCAGACCCTGCTTCCCAAAAAACAAATCCCCTAAATCATGTCCCACAGGAGATGCTGCTCTGTATATCCAGTGCACACCTGCTGGTCTGGGACCTCTTCCATTTTTCCACCCTTCAGAAACTCATAGAACAAAAGTGATTTTTAGATGGTCTGAGTTGTTAGCAAGTATCTCTATCAAGCTCCCCTTTCAACAGAATTCAAAGTGAAAATGGCAAATTGAAGTCTTTCTCTTGAACATACACTCTAAATTTCAGCAACTCTTTTGTACCAGGAGTTGTTATAAACTGTGTCTATCAGTTTCATGGCTCTGTGTAAGATTTTATTAAGTAGAGAATTAAACWCATGAATCTCCAGACTGAATTTTGTGCAGGTCACATCACCCAGGCCACACTAGTGTAGTTTAAGTCATATATTTTGCCATGCAGACTGGTTAAAGTGAGTAAGACACCCTYAAGTTCCTTTCAACACATCAAAGAAWATCAGGAGTAGAAATAACCTCACTGTTTGTGAGAATAGTATGGCTTCACAAACATCTTTAAGTGCCACAGTTGCACGCTATGCAACTTCTAAATATATTGTAAATATATATGATAAATAAGATATTATTTTGTTTGGTTTCTTTCAGTTCCATTAATCAGTTTCTATTCATTCTGTGAACATGTATTTAAAGAAATAATTCCCACTTCAGTTGTAGATTTCAAATTCCAATTTCAAAAAGCATCACTGGAAGTGTTGTGGGCTATGAGAACTTGTCAATAAGGGAATCACACTGCCCCATCTGCTYCAAACCCTCCTGCCATCCCACCTACCCTCACCCTGCTCTCAGCTGGATGCACAATGGGATTTGGGATTTCTCCTCCTCCCAGCAWTCTGCCATCCCCACAAAGAGCTCAGAGGAGGGAGCTCTCAGCTCTGGCTGCAGTGGCTCAGCACATCCTCACCAGGAGAGTCCCAGGGCCCTGCTGTGAGCACAGGAGTGGAACTCAGGGTTCTGGATCCCCCAGCTCCCRGATCCATCTGCACTCACACACATTGCTGGGACTGGCCAGATGGCTCCTTACAAAACAACATGTTCACATCAACAGTGTTCAAAACACTTTCTGCTGGAACTTGTTTTCTGTCAGGGACCTGCAGATGGTTCCCTTCCCCTACCTGTAAATTCTCCAAAATACATCTCCTGAACCGGCTGTTATGCAATCTTCATATGCTGAGATCCGACTGTGAATATCTAAAGCTGGCAATTTGCTTAAAATAAGCTCCAGAAAGAGAAACTTAACAAGCAATTATAGATCAGCTAGTTTAAGTGCAGCTGTAGAATAAATATTACAAACTGTTTGGCAGGATTTAGTAGGCCAAAAAGTAAGCTTTAAAAATCACAATTTCATTACTGGGAGCTCGTGCAGATTTGGGCAAGGCCAAGAAATTCACTCAAGAAAGGCAAATTTTGGGAAAAGAACAGAGGTATCTGTGGGGTGTGCATGTGACACACTGAGGTACCGGAGGCAGTCCTGAACAGCCATGCAGCAAATGGCTCTTATCCACATGTTCCATTATACATTCATTCCAATCACTACAGAGGCAATTTAGTGTACTCTCACCTGCTCAGCAGCTTAGAAAATTATACTGAGAAGAAAATTATCTTCACAGCAAATCAAAATATTCATTTTGATCTYTTTTTTGGCCAGTCTGGTGCTCTTTGATGACTTGGATGCAATGTAATTCAATATGTTTGTGGGCTTTTTACACTGAAAATTCCACTCCCATTTTAAAACATTGTATAAATAGTTGGGGCTTTGATAGAAAAGGGACAAAAAGACACAACTTTGGTAGTTCCAAGTATGAGAGCTCCCACATGCTGGAAGGAAGGCAAACACTGTCATACAGCAGGAACACAGAGGCATCTGCGCTTGCTTGCACTCCCAGCATTTTAGCACATTCTCAACTATTGATTGACTGAGTTGCAAACTCCTCTGTGCTCTCCTCCTCTGAAAAAGTCAATTCCAGCAGAATAATGGAGYAAATTGTTACAGACAGAGAGGATAACTAGGAAATAAAATGTCCAGACGTGTCTAGTCCCATTTACTAGACAAAGTGGGATAACAGAAAGAAAATAAAACCCTTTTTCATTAAATTAGGTATATTACTGAAGCAATTTTTTAAAAGAATCCTACTCAGACAATTGGGCCAGAAACTGGTTTATATATTAAAAAAAAATAACCAGACAATTGCAAAGATAGTAGAAAGAAATAACCAGACTTAGCTTCTTTACAGACTTTGTGTGTTTGTTAATGAACAAAAAAAAAACCCTGAATCTTTGATAATTACTATTATTTGAAGGGATGAAGAAAGGAAATGCTCTGTAAGATTTCTTACCTATTCAAGTAAAAATGTGTTCTGTGCACTTACTAGAAAAATTTTGATCAATCTTGTAGGGATGTCAAACTCTTTCAAATGTGAAAATTTCCAAGGTCAGTGTTTTACAGYTGTCAGTAACCAGGTGCAGACTCAGGGGTTAATGGAGAGCAGGCTTAGAGACATTGGTTTGTACCTGACTAAAGACAGAGCCACAGTGAAGGGTCAGAGCCAAGCACAGCCCTGCCCAAAGAGCTCAGTGCTGGCTCTCCAGGCACATGGATCTCATTCCTGTATTCTCCAGAGTTCACACCTCAGGCCTGGAGAATGAGCACTCAGCCTGATACAGATGATATCATAAATATTTTGAATATTAGAATTGCCAGCTAGATTTAATTTTGTGAGTATTCACATATACCCCACGCATGCACATTTCATAATCTCATGTATCCACTTACAGTATCCTGATACCAATAAACAGTGATAGCTGAGTTTTAGAATTGTACAAAGAAATTGTTTTCTACTGAGAAGATACAGATTCTAGGATTTCAGGATAAGCAGAGTACATATACTGCTAAATGGAGAGGATCAACATATAAATTACCCTAGAATCTACTAAATGTTTATATGAGCAAAAATTSATTTTAAAGTATGTAGACAATGAATATAGAAGATGATTGCTTGTGCATTTTCCAMGTTTCCAGCAGTGAAAAAAAATATCACCCTGAATTATGCTGAAGGCACTTCACAAAAACATATCAGGATATGAAAAGGAGAGAATGGAAGCTTATTGAGCTAAGGATTAAAAGATGAGAGGCTCTGTGTCCCAGAACACAGAGAAAAGATCCACTGAATGCCCACCAAGCGGGTCAGACTCCCAAAGCAGAGGGATCTCCTCTTGCCAGGCATTTACTTTGCTCTGAACATGGAGCAATAACTGAGTGCAGAATGTTRATTGCACCAGACCTTCTCACCCCAAGATCCTATGTGGAGTTGAATCTTTATCCACAGTAAGAATATTCTAAAGTATCAGAATCACCCATGCATATTTTTTTCAAGGCTTGTTTTCAGAAGACAAAATACCTTCTACCTAGTGTTTAAATAAAAATTTTGTGCCCATGGTGAACATCTTTTGCTGCTAGTACAGCTACCACTGCCATTTCAAAAAAATGAAAGCAAATCCCAATACTAATGAAATCCCACTTCTAATGAAATGGCTTYTTCTATGTGTGCATAAAATTCAGTAAAGGAAAATAAATCATGTGTAAGTATTCTTTTTTTTACATTCTTTTCCACCATTTTCCACCTTTTCCACCTCATTTTAAGGCACATTCTCCTCAATCAGTCCAAACTGTCTCATTCAGTCTCTTGCTGCTATTACATTTTACAGCACTCCTCTACTCTTATTCTACTCATTTACTCTTGTATTCCCTACCTTCTCCAGCTTTCTTTCTTTAATAATTCACATTGACAGCCACAACACTGTTACCCACCAAAACCCAGCTATTGTTTGCTCCTGTTCATGCCCAATTCTCTCAACAAACTCCTCTGCTGAGCTGATTCAACATAGGTGAGTCAAACCTCTGTCCAGAAATCATCAATCCCACAGCTYCCCATGAAAACCAATTCCCCCCTGCATTAATAACATCAAGTTATCTCTTTTAAATCAATTCATCTATTTCATGTTTCAGTTTGGCCTCATTTCACATTTTCTTTATTACAATATAGGCCTCAAGTTCCTGTTGACTCACTCTGGTGTTCAGCCACCCAACCTCAATCCCAGTGTGACACTGGACTGCCCAAACTCAGGGAGCAACACCTACTGAGTATTTGACATGTTTTTAATCTATTGCTCTACCTTCCCAAATATATTTTGTGAAAAATTCCAGTATTTTCAGTACACTCCTCCAGGCTGAAAACCTGAAAACTTGAAAGTTATATACTGAACAAGTCACTCCAGTTAAAAGAATGAATCTGGTGAACAACTGCAGACTGTTGCAATCTGGACTTTTCTGGTTTCATGCACTGCCGTTAAAACAACTTAAACTAATACCTTGACACTGTGCTGTGCACTCTAACACGTCATGACAATGACATCTTCTTGGGTTAAAGTCCATTCCTGTGCGTCATTAATTTAATATATTAACCAGTGTTGATAATCAGAAGGGAATAAAGTGGGAATACTGGTAGAACACCACAGTGCTTACAAGAAAGGTGCAGTAATTCTGGATTTGAATGTCAGCTACAGCTGTCATACAGTTCATCTGACAAGAACATCTTTATTCTTTTATTTGCTTAGGAAATCCAGACCACACTACAAAGAAAAGGCCTCAAGATGGCTGTCAACACTGCTGAAAGCAAAAAAAAAGTAAACTGATTGTTCCACACCTTATCCCACAGTAAAGTGCTTTCATGCTATCAAGAACGACGACAGGACTTTGAAGTCCTGCACACTTAACTATATTAGCATTTCTAGCATCCCACTTTCCATAGCCAGGATGCAAAAATTTGTTCCAGATCCAAAAATGGCATAAGAAGCTTTAAAAGATATTGGATCCATTGTTTATGAGTTAGGTATGGACAAAATAGAAGCAGGATTTCTGTGTGWGTTTAAAATTAGAAATAGTTTCTGATTTAGCAAACCAAATCCACCTTGGCAAATCCTTGCCAGACGTGAGTGTGCAGTAAATACKCTGACAGGAATGGTGTGCCCAACCTCAAAATTGAAACTTTCTTTCCTGGCTCTAAAGCCCATTTTTTTCTACCAATTTCAGAAACACCTGCTCAGTACAGAAATGCCTGAATATATAAAGAATTCACTTTTTAACAAGGGAGTGCATGTGACTTGTAACCAAGGAAACGGGATCACTGCTGTAATGACACAAAACTTTTACTAGCTCTGTGYTCTTTTATGAGAAAAATCTTAACCTTTTCTTGCACTGCTGCAAGTTAGGTGTGTTAGAGACACAGAGTCCAGAGTTTAGAATCCCTGTCTCTGGCTAAGGACTGGCTGTTTGTTGGCAAGCAGCAAAGGAGCAAGGAAGAAGGAAGTGCTGCTGAGAATCACAACTCATCCTTCCCAATGATCTTTCATTACAAAGCTTGTTGTTAACTGGAGAAAAAAGGATAAAGTGATGATAGAATTCAAGGGACCCAATAGGAAAAAAACAAAACAACAACAAACCCAAAATAAACATTGAAAGGCATCCTGATCCAGCCAGTTCCTTCCAAAAGACAGATGAGAATTGAACATCAGAAAATGCACCACACAGTTAAAAAGGTCCTTTTGTACAGCACTTCACTTTKCTGTAACATTGACCATGGCTGTTTTCAAATAATTTCTGTTTGTTTCAGAGTTTGATTATAAAGACAACCAATACACACCAGTTAGCTACCAACATCAAAATGTAAAATGCTTTATAACTGTTGCTGTCAATGTACTTGCTTTCTGGTTTTGCCCAAGCTATGGAGAACATTTCCTGTATATTTCTACACATGCAAAAGAAATATCATACCATAGCATCTCTGTCATTTGTTTCAGTTATTGTAAACATAATTCTTATTTTCTCAGGCAGCATTAAACAAGAGTTTATTCCAAGGCAACTGTAAAGAACACAAGCCCTGAAATGTTTCCAATGGTGACTGGAGAGCATTCAATCCCAGTACAGGATGCACTAAATTATTCTTCCCATAAGCACTGTAAAGGTCACTTTGAATATAAAGAAGCATGATAAAAATCTAATTGATGGAAATATGCTCACAAGCACCTATTTGTGAGGCCTGTTGAACAATTCATAGCAATTAACTCTGCAAAGCAAGTCTCACGGTCTTTATTGAGATGGTAATTGGTATAAGTCACACTACTTGAAAGTGGAGTTGATCCTTTTTTTTAATGGTAAGGCTCAATAGCAGGGCAATAAATACAATGCAGAAACCCCTTCAGCATAAWGGAGCTGCTGTATGACACATCAGCTTTGCTGAGCATCACACCCAGACAGAATTGAGAAACACCTTTTCTTTGAGGTGTCTTAGTCCTGAACACTGCAGCACTGAGGTGTTTCATTAGGTGAGCTTAGGGGGATGTGTTTCTGTAATCCTTTCACTATTACCCAAACCTGCAGGACAAAGCCTTTTCAATTGTAACTTTTACTGAATATCCAAACACTTCTGACTCAGTAGTGCTTTGAAAGTGAAAGACTGAGAAAATATAGGTGAGAGCAAGAAATTGGGGGTAAAAGGAAGAAAACTGGAATCAAGAGACATAAACAGATTCACCTGAATACAATTTATTTGCATTGGCCCTCCGGCCAATTTAATAAGACCAACTGCTGGAAGAGMAACTCAAACCATAGAAATGCAGCTGAGAGAAATAAGGAACTAGTTCCTTTTACTTTAACAATTGAGAAGATTAGCAGCTACAAAAATAGTTTTAAATATACCAAAACATATATTCTGACTCCAAATTCTCACTATTTAATTTTTATCTGACATGTAAAGGATTACAGTGTTTTTATACACAAGGCAGATCTTGTTGATAATTKTATATGCCTCATGTAAATCATTAGGGACCCTGCAGAATATTATTCCTGATCAAAAAATGTCATTTAAACTCCAGTGAGCAGTTATTTGCTAACTTCTGTAGAACTACTAACAGCAGAACCAAGTTGAAGTCAGCAAACATTTTAAGTACTGATAGGTATTTGGAATATATTTCCATCTACAGGAACTTTCTGAAGACTGAATGCTGCTAATGGTATTGCCATGAGAACTACCATGAAACTAGAACATCACAGACTGAAAACTCTTTGGCTAAATGTGCTCATCTTAACTCAGAATGGTTATCAAAAGAAGGATGGACACTGAAGAGACACTGAAAGGAAGATGTGAATTCTGTGAAACATGAAACAGAAAATACCACACCTTAGGGCAGAGCTGGGGGGGCACACAGGGAACATGAACACGGATTTGGGTATCTCACTGCTCTCACCACAAACCAGATTAAGGAGCATTTTTCTCTGTGATACTTTTAATGGCATCTCTGTACTGCAAAGTGCCCCTTGSGATCTAGAGAGAGAAGGGCAACCAAGATCTCTCTAGTGCAGATACATCGCTACTCCCAGAATGGGTGGCATCTTCCAAAGGTATTTCAAGGGAGTGTTTTTCCACACACACCCTCCAAACTGACCTAAGAGTGCTGGAAATATCCCCAGAGATAATCTAAGACTTGGTCAATTATGTATTCAAGTGAAACCAGAGCTTCCTTAACTCTTCTGCAATGCCTTTCACACACAAATGAATAAACTCTGGTATAGTTTGCATTATGGATGCAATGATTTCCCACAGATAATTCTTTCCCTAGCTCAGGTCATAGATTTTAGCACCTATTCCATCCRTCTAAAAAGACAAAGCACTGGTAAGAAAGTAAAAAATAATTTTGCAAACCTTCAGTCTGAACGAAATCACAGGATGCAAGAAAGTTCTTTACCCCGTGCAAAGGAGCAGCAGAGTTGCAATAAATGCTCCCTGACAGACTTGAATAAACACTGGAATGTGGGTCAGTTTTTGGGGTCCTATACAAAGCTTTAATTATTTCACAAATCGCGTCTCAAATCCCAGATAGATCCACCGTAAAATAAAAACCTATAATCATAACATCATCTTCACATGTTTGGATAAAACCAGCTTTGTAAAGCCAAATGCCACTAGGAAACCTGAAATACCAGTATTTATCCATAGTTCCTTACTATACTCAATCCATCTTGCTTTTCACATTAAGCACCCCATGTCTCCTCCTGTTTGCATTACTTTATCATGGAATATTTTTTTCTTTCCTAACATTCATAAACCCTCTCAATTACCCAGAGCAGGAAAAGGAAAAATTCAAGACATTTGAAGAATGCCATGTAATACACATCTCCAGCATCAATAAAAACAATAAATAAAACACAATGTAACAGGCAATTCTTGCAGATGGGAAAGAGATGAAAGTTTGAATTTTYACATACTTTGACCAAACAATTTTTGCCCTACTTCTTCACATTTCACTTAGATCAAAACAAGCCTGATGCTTTTTTTAAGTCTGATGTCAAGCATCATAGGTTATGAAAGACTAAAACCAAAACTGTCAGTTACAAAGTGAGGAATGCAGAACCCAAGAATAACAGTGAGACAACTCAATGTTTGTTAAAAACAATCCACTCAAATTCAACTTTTAATTCTACCATCAACAAAAATTCCACAAAAGAACATCACATTTTTGCACTGAAACTTCCAGCATTATCTGAACATGATAATTAAACTTTAGATATCTAAGATATTTTTACTTCAACAATCATCAGTGCTTGGCAACACAGTTCTACTGAACGATAAATATTGTGTAATRTCTCTATATTAGATCAATCAATTAACATAGCAATAAATTAGTTTCATTAGCATGTTTCAGGCATTAGAAGATGCTTTACTAATTAAAAGTCTCATATTTAAGCAAATGCTATTTCCAGTTTGTTCATGTAAATGTTATTCCAGACTGCTTACTATATTCTATCAGCATGCTTATTCCTGTTGCACAGCATCCACAGGTGCCTCACAGTAACTTTTCTAATAGATTTATTTCATTTATACTTGATRGCAACATTTTAATATTAGCAATGGTATTGTGGGAAAGTTAATGTTCTTTTTACCTCCTACACCTTTAATATACACATTTAAATGTYCTCAGTGACACACTACGAGATGCAACCAGAAGTGAGATGATAAAACTGCCAAATCCAAACCAAACCAAAATTTTTCAATTCTTTAACAACAAACATCAATTCTTCCACAATATTTCAACTTTGATGTCTGCAAGACCAAAAACAGACACTTGGCTTTAAACRCTGTTTAGTGCCAAATAAATCTGAGAGTATTCCCAGGATGACATTCTTTTTTGAGTGGCTGATTGGCTGGCAYTGAAATTTGCCTGTCAGTTGGAACCTGTCTCCCTCTACCACATTTCTCAGAACTTTACCTTCCAGAACAGTGGAAGCATTTTACAAAATGAGAAAGAGATAGAAATAGTGATTTTTTTTTTTCACTACAATTTAACTTGGTGACTCAAAGACAACTGACACAAAACACCTAAGAACACAACTGCTATCAAATATGCTGCCAGCAATGTCACCCAGGGGAAATGAACACAACATATTTTTTGAAAATTACAATCCTCTAATCATCACCAAGAACTGATGACTCCTWTGGGGTTCAAACACATCCCCCAGACAACAGAACCTGCTGATGATTTACTGAGCAGATTCCCTGCTTTTGTTAAAGCATGTATCTGAGCAGCTCCCACGAGAGAATAAATGTCCAGCTTTGCAGCTCWGCAGAACATTAAATTGTTATTTAGAAACTATTGTAGCTTGTACTTGTGGCCTACAGTAAGAGATAAAGTACTTAGCACAGCAATCTATACAAATATTCACAAAACTGTGTTTATACCATTCTTGCATACATTTTAACCCAAACATTTGCATTRCCAACACAAAGGAACCAACCAAGTKGYRCTGTTCTTACTGAATASATTTACATYRCTGCAAAGCAGAGTCTGTGTTTWAGGAGTTTCCCRTGTTCACACTTTGTTTTGCTCACAGGTAWATGTGAGCCCAGCTGTAATTTAGCCAACAGTTCTTTGTGCAGGGTGGATGTAAAACACAACTCAAGATTATATTCCARATTTACAGACTGTTTGGGGTTGGAAGGCACTCAGAGAGAGCCAATCCCACAAGGCTGCCCAGGGCTGTGTCTTGACAAGTCCAGGCATGGAGTGTCAACAACCTCTGGGCAAACTGTCAGAGGGTTCCATCACCCTCACACTGAAAAAAAAGAGTTTTGTTATTTTTTCTTGTCTTTCAGTTTGTGCCCATAATGAGCATGATGGAAAGAAAATCTCTTAAAAATGAGGACAATTGATATGGAAACCACAGAGATAGGAAAATGGACCATCACAGCATTTTAGATTTTCTTTCACCCACTTTCTACATCTTTCAGCTCTTTACATGCTTGAAATCATACAAGCTAAATGATGATTTCTATTGAAAGACTCATTTATACGGTCCAAAAACTGTGATTCTTGTTGCCAAAGATCCCTCCTAGTTTTATATATATATTTACAAAGTTACATGAATGTGATAATTTATCACACTGATAAAAATGTGATTAAAATRCAATAAAAGCTTGTTATGACAAGCTTTGTTTATCCATTATGGACCAATCGTAAGTGCAAATAAATGTTAATTTAAGCAAGTATTACCAGACAGGCCTTCACCACATAGCAGATGTAGCAATCTAATTCAGCAGTGCCAATTCTTGATTTAGGTTTTGCTGYACATGGACTGGAAAATTTATCCTGTGGTGTCAGTTTTATTATTGCAAAGGATTTTTTATTTGGCATGTAAACAAACAAATTAGTGCCAGAATCTATTTCTTACATTAAAACATGAAAGTGGACTAGAAAGGAAACTCTTTGACCACTCCTGTGACTGAGCTAAGGCAGGATCAAAACAGAAAAAGATATAAAGTGAGATTACAAACGGTAGACTGAAGAAAGAAAAAATACATTAATGACAGTTCACAGCATAAGGATTGCAAACAAGTGACATTTCCACGAGTAATCACTAGCATTGGACACCATAATGGGAAGAAATGTAGCAAAGTCATTCACATTATTGTGYTGCAAACTGTTAGCTGAGTTTCAAAATAAAAGCAATTTCTTCYTCTGTAAGAGTGGCAGGCTATTTCATACAGCTCAATTTAAATGTTGTGCCTCAACAGATCTGTGCCTGATTTTATGGAATCACTGCACTCGGAAGGGAGGAATTCCCAAAGGAATAAACTCACAATAAAAATTATAGGCAATATTCATTCTGGCATTAAATTAACAGTGGATTCAGTCTTAAGAGGTACTAATCATGTGTTCTGTTCACCATGATCATATTCTGGGACAAGAATCAGGTCTTAAAAGTGATGAATTAAAACTGACCCTGAAATTTCTATCTATAGGATGCCTAATCAGACATAACCTTTATGGGATTTTACATTTTCACACTGAAGCCTGGTCACTTAATTTTGCAGTGAGAAGAAACTCTTTAAGACCAGATAATTGGTTTTTTTTATTTTAGATTTCACTGCTTCCTAATAGACTGTAATTTTTCCCCCTAAACTGAGGTATTACTACTCTCTACACAGTCCTAGGACTAATAACTCAATGTTTTGTAATTACTCTTTCATTGATAGATATGCAATCAACTGTACATACATTTGTGCTACAGAGGAAGAATTAAATCTATAGAATTTTTCAATGTATTTACAGTGTTTTATAGTAAAATATTATTAAACCAAAATATTATTAAACCTAACAGAATAGCACAAAGGTTACAAGTGAATAATGTAATATACAATTCAMAGACTGCAAGATATTTAAGGTGTCCTGTTGATAAAGCTCAAAATCCATTACAGAAGGGTAATACTGGAGATGTTGGCAATAGGAAGTGGAACTGAAATGCATTTTCTTTCAGATGCTTTTAAAATCACCAACAGTGGCAGGTCATGACTCTCAGAAAATAAAGGCCACAGAGAGTTCAAATGATAGCCAAGAAATGATGGCACTTTCAGACTCTGATAGATGGGGCAGATTCTAGAAAAGTTCTTTTTATTAATTTAATGCTGCTGCTCCAGCTGCAGAAGAGTCTGATAGCTCAGTAGTAAAATGCATTAAAAAGCTATTTTGTCTGCTGCTGGAAATGAGGAATACAGTTATTTTGCTCAATAGCTGAATTTTTCCAGAATCCCACTAGTATTCCCAGAGAGATCTATCTACTCTAGCCAAGAGAAAATCCTGATACATCTRTTATATAACCAAAAGTTCTCAGGAAAGAATTCACAGGTACCTGCATGAACAGAATCTCTTTGCCATGATGTCCAGATGTCCTAGAATATTCCAGTCCATTGTCCCATGCAATGTGTGGAGAATTAGGAAATTGCCAAATGCAAAAAAACCTCTAAAAATAAACATATTTTATGCAACCTGTGGGCCAGGTACATGAATGCAAAGTTAGCACCAGTGCAGTGCATTCCAGTGGTGTTTAGGAATGGGTGACAAACGCTGTTGGCCAATTTCCTTCAGCAAATCTCTCTCCTTAGAGATAACTGCATTATTTTGCATCATAATGCTTCACTTTGCCATTTATAACATTTAAACATGCTGCCTGCTCARTAAAACTTTGCTCTTTCTGTGAAATTAATTGAATCTCTCCCTACATTGCATTTATTAGAAGAAATAGAGTTGGAGGTTTTTATTTCCCTGACTTGTGCAGCATTGGTAGAACCCACCACAAGGGTTGTGATTTAATCYTGACCTGTGCAGGTCCCCATTCCTGGCACTTCTTTTAAAAAACACGTGAGATCTACATTCTACTTACACACTTAGAAAAGAGATGAGACTAAGCATCTGAAAGCAAGTTAATTGTTTAGGGCTGAGGAGTAAGAGGAAACTTTTTCTCCCTTCCTGTTTTTGACATAAGTGACCAGGARATTCTAAATACACTATTCTTGAAGTATCTTTTTCAAA
Source organism: Malurus melanocephalus (assembly GCF_030028575.1). Lineage (NCBI taxonomy): Eukaryota > Metazoa > Chordata > Aves > Passeriformes > Maluridae > Malurus > Malurus melanocephalus. The sequence continues at coordinate 2,000,391 of NW_026623309.1, forward strand.
GTAGAACCAGAAAACAGCGTAATAAATTACTTCTGTAACAACTGCACATTAAGACCAAAAAGAAAACAAAACCACATGAAAAAAATTATAATTGTATTTACAATTACATTTTACAATAGCAAATGTATTTTGTATCTGCTGCCCTCTTCTTTAAAAAASCAAATCAGTACAGCATAAAGGATAACTGCTTTAAAATGACTCAACAAAAAGCCTTACATGAGCTCCTCAACTGGAACTTGAAACCATTTCCATCTTTACAGCCCTTAGTCAAATTCTGCACAGTAAGTTCTTAGGGAGCAAAAGGCAAGTCTTTTAAGAAGTTTGTCCCCWCAAACATCACTTTGCCATTTATAACACCATCATCAAGATGTCTCATCAAATTGATTTTAGTGTTTCAAMTCCACAGAAAAATTGGAAACTCATGAATGCCACGAAATGCATCTTGGCATTCTTCCACTCATCTATTACATTTTCTAATAAATAGAGCTTTCTTGAAATGCAATTTCAACTTGAAAATCTGACACACTCTGCAAAAGACCAGGCAAGTAATATGACTAAATATGTGTGCAGCTATCAAACATATTGATTTGAAATTGGTCTTGAAGCTGCAAATGAATCCATCCATGGATTCACAGGCAGGGATGCACAATCCCTGTGCAGAGGCTTGTGGACAACAAATTTCACATGAGGACTTACTGTAAATGAGTGTTCCATCTATACATAATTTGTACAGGTGTAGAACTGAAAAACAATTACACTGAAAAATTAYGAGTGAAAGAAACAACACGGCTTTCCAAACAAATTTTCATTAATATTATTTCTTAAATGGTTTAAAATAYCATTTACAAATAAGTAAAGAATAAAGCCTAAAGGAAAAAGGGAAGGTTTTACCAGATCATATTCCTTGTATGATGRCATATCAAAGGGTTTGAGATGCTTTAACAGATGATTGCTACATTATTTCTGGACATATTCAACTTTAACATTAATGACATTAAAACCTGTGCCAGCAGACTGCAAAATTCAGCCAGAATGARTTCAAAAGCTTTACTTCTTTACTTGGTTAGTACAGACCTAATAGTGCTTTAMTCATCTCCCAAAATAAATATTAAAAAATAACACCAACCCCACACAAGCAAAACCAAAATAAAACTAAAAGAGACCGAATAAAASAAATGGTGGAAAAGAAGAGCACATGTAAATGCAGATTTTGAAGTTACTTAGGTATTTCTGGAAGCTTTTCAATATGATTTTCCTTCAAAGTCACCATTTAAATAAATAAAAAAAAATACTCTGTTTTTCACATATTCCTTTAAATATAACAAAAGCACTTGCAATCTGAACTGGAGCCCTCTATTCAAAAAACTTCAAGATTTAAGATTTAAAGATTTTGGAGATGATGGCATTATATTTTAAATTAATCTGTCATGAAAAAAACCTTAATATTTTCTTGAGTACTTGACAGATACTTACACAAAAAAGGGCATCAGCTGAATAAGTGTCTCTTTTTTGGGATTGGCTGTGAATTCTGGCACAGTTTGAATAATTTTGTTCATTACATTCCTTAGGTAATTTTGTAGCTGCTTGCGTCGCTCTTCTACAAACTTCGCATCCTAAAAATAGAGAGGAAAAAATATAAATGGCACAAGGAACATGTTTCTCAACTTTATAATGTAACTAAACATCTCCAGTAAGCATAAAAATCGATCTTTTGATGATCTCTTGTTATTCTGGCTACATAAATACGTTGGCAATATGCAAAAACCCCTTGACTCTGTCCTTAGAGATAAAGGCAAATCATGAATCCTAATAAAACCTTTCACAAAAACATCCACTGACAGGATGTCAGATCCTCTCCCTGGCAGAATCTGTCTTCTCTGGACCATAAACCACTGCAATCTTGGAGAGGCAGAGCAGAACAGCAGCACAGAGGCTCTGGAATAACAATTCATGCAATTTTTTTGAGATCCAGAGTTACCAGTCTTTGCAGGAGGAAACGCTGACTTACTCCCACAATGTCTCCTCAGTTCATATTTTCAKGTGTTGGGTACACAAACTCCAGAATGGATGAGTATTTCTCCAGCATTTTTGTTATTGGATTATTATTTTGTGATTGTGTCTCCATATAGTAGTTTGATTCTTTTTCATATTATATCACAACTCTCATTAAAATGTTTACTAAAGTTTCYGTAGCATTTTAGATCCCAGGATTTTACATTATGTTGGCCCAAATAAACAGAACAGTTCCATAAACTCCACCTTCTGCTGCTGGACTTAGAAGTCTATCACAACAAGCAAGATGTCACACATCCCACAATTCTCATCCAGTTTAAACCTTYTCCCTGTGAGGGATCACAGTGACAGTGAACTGTAATAGAAAGGTGACCCATTTCACAGTAACAGGGAGCTCTAACAGGTTTCCAGTGACAWCAGGCACTGGATGCTTTATGCCACAACCAGAGTGCTCTGTCTCAGGAGTGCTGGCACTGCTCACCTGGTTTAAATGTCACAGTGTGTTCTTTAGGCACAAAGCCAAACCTATTATTAGACAATTACACCTCTCAAAAAAGACCACTGTCTATAAGATGTGTCTATCCAACCTGTATTATTTATGCCTGTAAGAAAAGGCATTGAAATTAATTCTTGTTTCTTTAGGGGAAAAAAAAAAAAAACAACCCAAGCCGCCAACAAAATACCATAAATACATTTGACAACACTGAATAAATTCATTGTATGGAAAAGGTTCAGCCCATGCTGCCATGCATGGGATGCAAATCTGAAGGTTACTGCTTCCCTAGATAGAACAGAACAACACCATCAAAGCACGGATGCTCCTTTGAGTTCAGGAGGAATTCGCTGTAGCATTCCTAGAACCTTCACTGACATTTTGTTCTGTTCTTCTCTCTCATTAGAAGTTACYAGGAACAGGAATATTTTTAGGAGTAACAAATCAGACATAATTGTAGGGACATAACAGTGTAAGACACAAGAAACCACATGAGCAGTGGTGACATCTGGCACTGGAGCCCTGTGCAGGAYAATCCTGCTTTGCTCCACAGGGCAGTTCCAGTGCAGACCCAGCCCCAGCTCCGAGCCCTTCCTCACCCTCACTGCACGCCCTTCATTCTACTTTCACCACATCTACCAATTACATTTTCAAGTTCACAAAGAAACAGCCATTTATAAATGCCACATTCATCAGCTTTTTCGGTTCTGAAGTTTGTTTGGTCACAAATCTTCCACAACAATATTTYCAGTGAAATAATTATGTTAACATTTTCTTATAAGCAGAAGCTGAGTTCCTTTAGTGTGACTTCTGTACTGCACATCTATTTAAATAAAAACATCTTTCATAGCAAGGACTTCTTTTGTAGACACAGGAGCCAAATGTTGAATGCAGGTACTTTCTATCCCTTATGTTATTGTAAAGAGTCTCCTTGACTACAGAAGATAATGGCACAAAGGACTTTTCTAATTAAGACTGCCAGAACATGCTGAGGGAATGCTTTTTTGCTGTTTTCAGCCAATTAAATTAGTGCCTATAATATGGCTATTTTTTTTTTTACCATTTGTCCAAGCAGAAAGCAGAACATCCCAGAAATTAAACTCAGCCTGAAAACAGTTAAAAATGTCCTTTTAGCCTGACATGAATTTGATCTGTAAAACAAACACCAAGCAATCTACCATGAAATTCTGTACCATGTAGCCACGCTCGCTGTCCTCACCAGCAGCAATGTAAACCAAGGTCAAAATGATTCAGCTGCAGGTCTGCACTTTATCATTARACGTGCGCTTTGCAACAGCAGGTCGGCTACTCAGAGGAATGATTTTAGCACAAAGTTGTTACTGCCAAGCTGTTGCAGTAATAAAGAGTTTTTGTCACAATATAGTAAACAGAACAACTGGTAACAGAAAAACACAATTGGCTCAAAGCCCGGCCAGTTTTTTCAGTCTTAAATTATAAAAAGGCACCTGTAACCTTCTTTTCATTGGGCTCAATTATCTGCAGCAGAAATTTAGGTGGTGCTTTATATTCCAACTCGTAAACAAACACCTACTTTTATTTACAAGCAAAAAGTAAAGGGAAATTTTTTGATTTGGATTTGTATCAGTGACACCCACCCCCTACTTTTAGTACATGTCTTTGTGATTGTATGAGTCAATAGTACATTTGCATATGTACTCACACGGAAAACAGCAAAGATCTTCCCCTAAGGTTCAATCTACACATTTATGTACACTTGATGTCAATGTGCTTTGAGGACAAAGTAATTTTGTTAAAATTACAAATACATCCACTTTGCAAAAAGCTCTTGCATTTTCACATTATTAATGGTTAGATTACAGAGTTTTATTGTTAGGAAAACAAATACATCTACAGGAAGATAAAGGAACAGTACAAAGACCCACATTTAACATTTCACTGAAGAGAAGAAAAATCCTGCTAACATGGTTGAAAAAGGAGACCTGCTCTCAAAACATGGATGGGTGTTTTTACAAGCATCAAAAGTATTTTCTGAAATGCAGGTAAGAAAAATGTCCAGAAGAAATGAAACAAGTAAGGTGAATAAATAGCAGGTCTTGTCTCTAACAAGGAAGAACTTGTCCTGAATCACCAAGTCAGTCATTTGACTTGCTGGGATCTGGAACAARGTGAAGAGCTTTGCTTTGTCTCATACATGTCTCTTTTTATCTGCAAGTAATATTTGACCTTCCTAATTGATGAAGAATCTCTTTCCATGTTAAAAGAAGGGGCACCCTATAGAGGGGGGCTTTGTTATAGGAAAACCCATCCAGATTCTGATATACATCTGTAGGGCATCTTGGCTGTATTTAACACCAATTTATGCAGAGTAAACTTAGACTTTACAGAAATGATCAACTGAGACTTAACATCCTGGCATTCACCTTCAATTTTAAGGCATATTTTCTAAAAAATAAAACTCCTACCCTTTCTGCATAAGCTACTGTGAAACTAATTTCCTAGCCCACAGTTCAAGAGCAGTTTTCATTAGGAGACCACAAAATTTCAGTTAACAAGCAAAATTCCCTYAGATTACAGAAGCATCAAAACATATCTGGGAAAATATTTTTAATCTGAAATTCATGTCTCCCAAAATGTTGTATGAAATTCTTTTTGACTGATAATTTGCCACATTTCTTCTGCCCACAGCAAAATGCTAATATCAAATTAAAAATCTCTAAAAATTTTAATAGATCATGGCAATCTTACAGACTCTAACACATATTAGAGGATGATGTTAAACTGTAAAACTAAGAAGCAGAGCCTTGATGTACCATGTTTTATTTTTTGCAGTTTTTCATTYCAAGCCAAGTTCATTCCAACTTGCAGTTTAAATTGTTTCACACAACTGCTGGTCTTTAACACACACTTTTAGTATGTAACAGATGGCAAAACACTGATATTCTTCATTATTAATGGGACAGCTCACTTAAGATGTTTCAAATATTTTCCAGGAGCTGTTGGAAATGCTATGATTGCCATGGTTACCTGCCATGATTTAGGGACAGATAAAACACTTTTAGATTCTGGGCTTGGTGCTGTTGCAATCAACACAAAACTGCTTTTGAGGTTCTAACCATTACTTACCATTTAASCAACCTCCTGTTTGCAGCACTGGGGACAAAATAACCAAAAGAAAACCAAACAACAAAACAGCTGAGGGTTCAATCCAACTCAATCAAGGTAAAAATAAATATGAAATAAAAGGAAATATGGCTTTAGGACTTCAATCAGCCCCTGATACCACACAACACATCCCACCCTAAATAAAGCTGACAGTAGTGCTATTCAAAGTYGAACCTGAAAATGCAGAAATAAACTCAGGTTATTCTGGTGTAACCTAATGTTTTTCACCAAATTTTCCTACCAGTTTTTATCTATTTATGAGGCATCAAATGATAACCTCAAAATGAAGCTGGAGATCAGAAGCTGAGATGGGAACTAATTAAATATTCAATTGCTGAGTCACTCTCACTAGTTTGTAATTAAATAAGTTATATAGCAAATATTCATTTTTACAGGCTAAGTGAAACATTTGCACAGGTCACAATAAAATACAACCTCAATGCATCTGTCCTTCAATAACTATTGCACCATAAAACTTTCAGRAAGGTACAGTTTCCAATTCTAAATATCCCAAATTACACCATATTACACAAAAATCATCTCAAAATTATTGAAACTATGTAAGTTTAAATTTTCCATCTTACTGGTACTGCCAGTCTCTGTATGGCAGAACCAGGCCAGCGTTATACAACAYAACAAAGGTATACAATACATGAAATTGCCATTTTCCCCATCCCAGCATGAGATTTTGTTGTACATTTACTGTTCAGTGGAAAAAACAGGAATTTAAGAGGATGAGATACAAAGAAGAAATCAAGGAACTGTCAGTTTTGAAAAGAAATCTATTTTCCTTTAAACAGAGGTTCACTMCATAATTGTAATTATTACTCTGTGTTTCTCTACTAAAATAGCTAATGCATTTCCATCTCCAGCTCAGGGCCAGAAAAGTAATGCTTTTATCTAAAAGAGTTTGAAAAAGGCATTGCTGCAAACCCATCCAGTAGAAGGCATTCTGAGGGTGAGCTGCAGTCCTGCAATGCCCTCAGTCAAGCATCCATTTAATCAAAGCAACACTTTCATCAGTAAATATGCCAGCAGGAAAAAGAAAGTTTGAGAATAAACCTAAAACTGATCTCTTAGTGTTGTGCTTAACGCCACTGTTAGAAAAAGAACTTGGTAATGTTATGCTAATAAAATCCAGTGTCATCTAAATATTTTGTTATTTAAGGACCTATGCCAGCCTTGTGTTAATTTGTCAACTGGTCAGGAATCAACTGTTAATTAAAAAGCATCAATAACAAACTGCAGCAAGACCCCYAGGGCTTATCTTTTGCTCAGCTGTTGAACAGGGAAACCCTATTTCTGTTTTCTCCTCAGAGAAAGTATTCTCAGTCTACCCTATAATTTTATTCAGGAGATTCTGCAAACTACAACACAACAGTTCATGAAATTGAGATCCATTTTTTCACTAGCCTATATTACAGTAATAACTATCAACAATATTAGTTAAAATGTGTCTCAGTTCAGTGCTTCTCCCCAACACTGCAGTTTTCTTTCTTAATTTCTTTCTTTAATCTGGTTGAAAATGCCCTGAAGACCAATAAAGACARACTCTAAATTTAAAATAACAACCAAAAAAAACCCACCTCAAAAGTATTTAGAAACATGGCACATACAGTGCCTACAATGTTCAAGCTTATATATACAGTAAGCTTTCCCTTAATAAAAAATAAAAACTCTGCTCTCATGTAAAAGCCTAGATTCTCCTTTAACAAAAATTTTATTTAGATACTATGATTCTTTTTTCCTAAAATAAAAATTGAATTAATGATGAATATTGATATTCAGTGCAAATTATTTATTGTGCCTTCATGCAAAGGTATTTTACATGCTACATGACAAAAATCAGATTTTCCATACAGGAAGTGCCTCCAGYATTTCACATGATCTGAAATATTCAATATTTAGTTTTCATTTTTAAAAATTAACACTGAATATCTTTAGTACTAGCAAATGCCCAAAAAGCTGTAGAGCAAGATTAAAATCTGCCARTATTTATAAGACAATACATTTTGKGAAGGAGGAGAGGTGAAATCAAGAATATCGATATAAAAGGAAAGGGAAAAATGTGGGTAAAACTTCGACTTCAAAAAAAGAAGGGTTTACTTTTATTTTTGTAATTCGGTGTCCCTGTCAAGATCTCTCTGAAAGGAAGTTTATCAATCCAAGTAACTCGGTAATTTAGCAGCACCATCACAATAAGAAACAAATTTAGAAAATTATTTTTATATTTTCATTTTATACCAGGAGGCTACTAGAATATCTAAATGACGCATGAGTTGTTATAAAACTGCCATATTTTTATCTAGCAGTTGTCCAAGCAGCATGTAAATTACTTTCCTTTTTTTCCCCATAATGTCATGATGCAAAGCAACACCATCTGAACTGTTTCTATGGGCTCTAAATTCAATAATTTGTTAGAATAAATTGCTTCTCTTAATTATAGCATTACAAGACAGCAAGAATAAAAACATCTCTTGACAGGCAAAGTTTTGTTTCATAGACCCTAAATAGTCTGTATTCCTTCTTCCTAAACTTCACCAGCAATTAGCAGGAAATGTTTGTAACTTGAAAAGAAAACGACTCAATTCACTATTTCACTGAAATGGTGCCCTTGAGCACCAAATGAAAAGATTAATTCAGTGAGACATTCTGATGGAGATGGAGAAATACGAGCTGGAGAACTGTTTACCTTTTGAATTAAACCCCTGAAAATGAAATATGCTGCTCTGCACTCTGCTCCATTTAACCTTCATGCTGAGTTTCAGGTAACCCAGACATTTCATACCACAGAATGGGAAGCATTTACTATAAAGTATTTGTCATATAAAAGCCAACCATTTCCTGCTGACTTATTTCTCTTCTCTTAGATACTGATATGACAAAAAAATGGAAATGAAGAAGAACTGAATGCTCTTTTCTAAGTGCTGTATACATAAAATATCAACTGCAGTCTTATGCAGTAGAAAACCCAGAGGATCTGGATTCAAAATCTGAAATACTCTGTATTCCCCCTTAGTGTGCAGGTGACAGTGTCAGGAAACAGGTGTGCTGTGACCAGAAATCTTAATGATTATGCTAAGAATGAAATTATTTTTATTTCTCTTTGTAGGGCACTTCAATTAAATCACATATTGAAAACCAGATTGTATTCATTTCATCCCAATGGTTTTTTAAAGCCAATATTTCTTTGAGAATTGAACTTTTCATCTACAAAGTAACACGGTGAACTCAAAGGACAAAGTTTCTTTTGTGGCATTGGAATGGCATAAAAACAGCGTTATGTTATTGAATTAACACATACAGCTATRTATCAGATTAATTTGAGTTCTTTCCCAGTTAGAACACAACACAAACAGATCCATTCTTTTCCTTGTAYCCACACTGTAGCACAAAGATATCTGTCAAATTTATATTAGCTACAGTTTTTCCTATAACTCACAAGGAAAAAGACTGTCTGAAAATAATTCAAYACACCAGTTAAGTCCACTAAGAGGGTTGAAAATTAAAATCTACTTACTTTGAAAATCAAGAATTTAAGCTGCTATATTACAACATCCAAAAATCAACCTAAGTTGCATTAATGAAAGCAATCTTTAACTTCAACTTTTTWATATATAACTTGAGGATTTATATTTTCAAAGCTTTTCTCCTTTAATAAATGCATTCCAATTCTGAAACATCAGAGACTCATAATTTTCTACCAATTCTATGTGAAGACACTGGATATCAAAGCTTAATACCAAGAAATATTATTTAGCCCCCTGTCCCAAGTGCATTAACCAGAAGTTTTGCTTTCTTCTCAGTTCCCTCTGACAATCTGACTTTGACAAACTAATCTGATGAAAGATAGTTTCTACGAGCTCCTAAATCCCATAGAGTACAAAAGCACATATATCTGTATTTCTGATTTCAAGGCAAGCCAAAACCATACTTAAATTTTAGGATGCCCTGAAATGCTTTGCTGAATTTGGRCAGAAAAACGYCCAAATCTAAAATGAAATCACTTCCTCCCCTGAGAGTCTTTCTGCACCATCCTCTTTCAAACATTCCATATGTCTTCTGTTATTGTCTATGTGCTAGTTAAACAGGAATTGTTATACTTCCCATTTTAAAATACATATTTTACGTGGGAGGGGTGTGCATGTTCCTTAAAAAAACCTTGTTCCTATCATGCTGCTTCTCCTTTCGTCCCTTTCCAAAGGGACTTTAGTTCCTCCATCATCTGGTCTAAAAAGCCATKTTAAGGGGGTAATGACTGAATAGACAGGTCCTGGTCGCCAAAAWTGGCAATCAACTTTTACAGGAAGGAAATGCATTACAGGGGTTACACATCAGTGACACCATGTAAAACCCTTAACAGCAAAAATATTAACATTCAAACTCTAATTTGAATGGCTCCAAATTACTTCATATATATATATATATATATATATATATATACACAGAGCCAGACAACAACTCTTTACTTGAAAAACTATTTAAAAACAATAAACATTTTAAGCACAAGAGCAAGCTCTACTGTTTTCTGTTACTTGCAAAAAAATCTTTTATCTTCCCTATTTTTAATCCTAAAATACTTATCCTGCAGCCTATCTTCAACTCTTCACTATCTTCACCAACAGGCAAACCGACCAAAGATTGCTAAAAGGCAGCTTTGCTGTTGGGAACAWAAGGAAAGGAATCCATTGCACTCTGTCAGCAAAGGCAGGATTTCCACTGACATAAATGGGAGAAAGACAGAGTTCCTGGGGAACAGAACTTGCAGAATCACAAGATTCTGGCAGAAGCCAATTTCATATATATCCCAAATGCTGTCTGATGTTGTCATACGGATACTGGTGTATATATGGATATACAAATAGATATTTTAAAATGCATGCAGACAATATTCTTGAACTTTCAAAAATAGCTGCATGCACAAATTAACCTACAACTTAGCTTAGTCACTGACAGGTGAAAAGTACACATTCATTTTATTGAACTAACATTTATTTGGGCATGAAACAAGCTATGGCTGGAGACACAGCTCACAGACTTCAGTTGCATGGGCTAAAAGTGATGAATTATGTTGCTTTCAACACTTTCTCTGAGACAAAAAAACTTACTTTAGAGCTCTGTATTGTTCCCCCAATGCAGCTGAGAAGTCACAGCAAAGTCACTCTTCTGATCTCAGAAAAGTGCTGTGTATTCTCTCCATCGGGGTATCCAGTGTTTTAAAGGAAAGCAGAGATCATGCAGKCAAGTCAGCACTCAGTGCAAAGGTACCTGATTCAATTTCTCCTCACTGAGACAATCACTGAATTCAGGTCTTCAGTGGAACTAAAGAACCATTTCTGTTTTGATGTGCCCTCTATTGGGACAATTCTCTTGCAAGAGGATTCCTAATTAGATCTTTACTTGATTACTATAATCTGCCCAAAGCAGAAGCAGCAACTGAGATTTTAAGGATGCAATATTCAAAACAATTAGACAAGTCCAGTAAATATTCATGTATTACTACTTAATCATTATTTTGAGAGACACCAACAAAGCACCAGCAAAGATTCAGAAGCTAAATGGAAACTAAACGTTATCTTAAGTTAAAAAAATAGACTATATTTCTATACAAAAACATACAGGGAACCTTTTGCAATCAAATATTATGATTTTAGAAGGCTCCTCCTCATGACTTTCCCCTAACTGGGCACATTGCAGACCTGGAACAAAGCCTGTCCTGGGGCATTCCTGACAGGAAGGCAGCAGTCACAAAGACAAACAGTGAGAATGGAAAGATGAGTTCAAAAAATCCAAAGTACCTGAAGGCGTGCTGAAAGGCAAAAATCTATTTCATGCAAGAAAAATCACAGTTTGAATTTACAAATCTTGGTATATACAGCCACATATAAAATACTGAGCAAATCAGGCTGATTCATGGGGAGCATGTTTCAAAATTAATAAAACTGAACAGTTCAAGAGTTAACAATACAGCTGAAATTTGTAAGTTTTAAAGAAAGTGATCTGCAGTTTAAAAAAGAATTAAAATATATGATGAGTATATGACATTTCTCCTGCACGCACAACACAAGGGAACAAATCTATTTCTTGTTTTACTCAAATAAAGCATTGATGAATTGAAGAACACTTATTCTTGCCAGGATTACWCATAAAGATTTTGACATCTATTTGCTACCAGCACTGAAAGATTAGTATATATGAAAATTAATACATGGACTCTTGCAAGCATTATTATTTTCCTTCAGTAAGTATCTAACTTGATTCAAAGCAACATTTATAAAACAAATTATTCTCTTCCCTGCTTTATTCTAGTTGTAACTYACTAAATTCAAATGTTAAACTAATACACTGAAAATGAGGTTACCAACCTGAAAGGCAAATACACACTCTTTTTTGTAATGGAAAAAAGGTTACTTGTCCAAAGCAGTATTCCTTCCCTTTTCAGTTAATTTTCAAATAATTGGTTTTCTATATATTAAATTTATGTTTCCTCAAGCATTAAAGTTAGTTTTTAATACTACATACATAATTTGTTGAAAGATCACAAACATGAACTTTTAAGATAAATTGTCCCAACCGAAGGCAAACAAAGGAAAGGAAAAATACATTTAAAAACTTAATGATCAAAATTAAAATACATTATTAATAATATTGGTTTATAATTGTTAAATATTTTCAAATTCCACTGTTACTTGATGAATATATATGCACTAATACTTGATTTTCTCGACTTTTTAAAATCCTCATTCAGCTGAAATTCTGCTTTCTTTTTGCATTTTCCCAATGTCAAACTCTGCAACTTTGCATTTGAACCTGACCTCCCTGCCTTSTACTGCAGTAAACAGGAAACGAATGCATGATAATTAATACTTCTCTATATTTTATTTTGCATTACTCTCTTCTAGTTAAGTTCCCTCCTAGCAAGCACTGGACAGTATTTTGTCACTCTGCAAGATTGATTCCAGTTGTTCTGCAGAATATGGTGTCCTCTTGTGGTCCTGGAGGTTTCCTAAACCTGGGACACGTAACTGAACACGGAATTTAGTGCTGGTGTTAATTACAGCAACACCTTTGAATGCCACTGACATTTACAATCAGCACATCACCTTCATTAGCCCCACAGTACAGAGTGCACTGAGMGAGGCAGTGAATAAACTCATCCAGGTACTGACCTGAAGGATATAAAAGCTTCAATGCCATTTCCCAAAAGCTGTAATATAATAATTTTTAGCCATTTACACAAGGGAGGCTAATTTTTACCCATTTGTTTTTTCAGCTAATAACCCTGAGGAGTTGCAAAGGATATGAAAGCCATAGATTAATGTAAGAGATACTTTTGTGAGCAGAATTCAGCTGCTGAAACTGTTCTTTAGGCTGAAGATTGTATTGATTAATCTAGAAATGGGAAGACAGCTCCAATTCTGTCAAAAGCAGCAGAACTAATATGAGAGAGAAACCACACCACTGCCTCACATCTCATCACAGGAATCTTTCAGGATTGCCAGGGATGGCACCCACTTCTTACTGTAAAGAACAGACCCTTTTTCTGAGATCTGATAAGTGGTTGTGGGTTTATGCAAGATTAAGGTGGAATTTTGGCTCAAAGCTAAAGCACCGAAAGAATAAGCAATGCAAATTTTTTAATGAGTTGCTCAACTGTTAATTTTGTATGCATCAATTGTGCAACTGAAGTTGTAACTCAATTAGTATTTAAAGTAATTAAGGATGAAAGAGTATCAAAAAAAGCTTAAAAGGCGGCTTTCGTAATTTATTGAAGTGGCTGATGCTCCATCACTTCAAAAAAGAAGAATTAGTTATATAACAAAGAAGAAAATGCCTGGTTTCCATTACAAAACCATCCACTAAAAATTAAATGAAAAATGCATGATCTTCTAATAGATGCAAACAAAAGCAGAAAAGCTCTCATAAGTACTTCCATTTCCTAAGTCAGCAGGCAATGAACTACATTAACTGGATCTTAAACCAAGCAAACAGACCTATGGATTTTATTGATAAATTTCATACATATTTATAGCCCCCCACCTATTCCAGAATACATGCATCACTGCTATTTCACACGTGCCAAACTTACCTACTCACTTTTACAAAATTCCTGGGAAATCACTGGAAGTCAATCAAAGTTACTACCTTTAAACATTCATAAACCACAGTCATTGACATCTGGATGTCAGTAAGGAATTTGTAATTTTTTTTCTAATTAATTTCTATTACTTCATATGAATCAGTGAAGATGATTTTTTCTAAAACAAAGTTGCAACAGAAATAATCAGCATAATTCTGGCATTTTAATGATACATGTATCATGGTGCTCTTAGGCCAAACACAGTGTTATGAAGATCTGAATTGTGCAGTCACTGTCAGCTGTGTTTTGATGACCACACTGATGACTGTGGTTGGTGTTTCTTAAATACTTAATGCAAGAACTCACTGATACAAACGCAAAAAAAAAAAACAAATGAAGAGAAAATCCTATCTAAAAGCTGAGGAATTTGATTAACCTTAAGAACACTAATTTAAGAACCCAGCAGTTTAGTAAAGGTATTTTTAGTCATAAGCACAATTTAAATCTCAAATATTTTACTTATGATAGCTAAATAAAATTTTCAGATAATTCCTACACTGCAAAGATAAATTACTTCAATTACTTCCCAGTCCTTATTGGACTTGTGGTGTACATTGCAATGTGTATTCAAGCTCTYGATCATTTTAAAGTTTTGATTACTAAGGTTTTAATTACAGGTTACTACGTATTTGCTACATATGTACTACAATATTAACTGTTTCATTTCAAAATCCCTATATGATAGGAAAACACAGAAAGTCCCATTTTAAAATGGTAGGGCTAAGACACAAAGATTACAGGAACTAATCACRTAAATGTCTTTAAAAACTGGTTTAAAGAACTTACAACTTCATGGACAGCACACGAAATTCAGGGAATTTAGACTGATACTTTTTGAAATTTACRGAAATATTTAATTAATTACTCAYCAGTGTTAATTGCTGGCATTTTTGRTGAAAAATGGARTAGAGACTTCATTTTACATACAGAGCTGCCCAGTACAGTTTTTGAGGRTTTCTGCATTTGTGTATGTCATCAATATTTCATCAAATAAAACTTTTCAGTAAGTGGAAAAATCAATGCATTACCTACACCAGTGAATCTGAGGCTGATAGGGGGACAGTCTATAAAAACTAGCAGGTGTAAAAACATCAAAATATTTAGGAGRCACCTCATTTTTTGTGTATGGATAARAGAGGTTTTTACTGACACTGTGAGCTCTTTCAAGTACCTTGTTTCCAATGGCCTTTTTTGGTGGGAAGTTAAAAGTCCTCACTTGCTGGTATTTATTCTGTAATTTATGATGCAAACTTCTGAACTCGGCATACCTTCGGTAGACATTCCACTCGTCATCCTTTATCCTGATGTAAACCTGCAAAACACACACAGGGAAGGGAATCATGCAAAGCCAGACTGAGTTGATGTGTGCCCTCCACTCCTCAAAGCTTCCTGGCTCAGCACCTTCCTGTGAGCACCACAAATTCCAGGATTCCACAGGCACAGCTCCCTCCTCTCTGACTCTGTGTTTGCTGTCACACAGGTCATTAACCTCATTCTCTCCTTTTTCCTTCTCCTCCTCTTTTTCTCTCTTTCCCWTATTTTAATCAAGGCAAACACAGCTTGCTCATTTTAACATGACTCTGGGGCAACCATGCCAGCACTTCTCGTTACCATGGTTTCCAGCATATTCCACTACCCAGTGACCAAAGGAAAAAATAATTTAATACCATTAGAAAATTGATTTCTATGTCCTCAACACATTTTTTAACTTTCTAAATTAGCTTTGCAGCATCAGAATTGCAAAACCTAATTTTATCCAAAGTATGAAACTTAATTTACTTCCTAACAAAATTACATTGAAAACTAAACTAGAAATTTTATTGTTTGGAAAATAAACACAGTGCATTCTTTCTGCTTGTATAGGACATTAAGCATAATTTAACACAGCTGTAGTTTTTGTGATTCTGTTTTTGTTTGCTGCTCATTATTTCATGAGCCTATTACCAATTACATGCTAAATATTCACTTTCTCTGGGAAAATGTCATGCAGAAGTGAAATATACTTAGAGAAAACTAAGATTTCCCTCTTTTCTAGGGAATGACACAGTTTAAAAGAATTCTGAAACAGCACAAGTCAGAAATTATAAACCAAGCATCGGAACTCCAGATCCAGAATGACCTTTCCCTTTGCTTCTCCAACAGAATCTGCAGTTTATTCATTCTTGTGTGTGTGTTAGTAATCCAAATATTTTATATCACAAATTCAGCTGGAACAGTACTGATGACACTACATTGCCTTGCTGCTCTAAAAAACCCCAATAATTTCGTGGTAAATTGTTACCAGGAAAACACTTATGTAAAAAAGCAACATCAACCACTATCACACAAAGGGTGAGCAGTAAYGAGTGCATTTTTGTGGAAACTAGATAAAAATAAAATTTGKGTTTTGATGTGGCCAATTTCACAATGAACTGCAGCTTTTCCTGGTAACTGAAGCATGGTCCTTCTCCTTGAGATAGTGCAAGTCCTTAAGAGAAAAAATATGATTTTACTAATGACTGGGGGTATTTCAGAGATGAAGTGAATGTCTTCTACCACAAAAGCAGCAGCCCATGCCTTGGTCTCTCTTCAGACACTTAGTTTCTCAAATTTATAGGAGGCTTCTGTCTTTGCAACAAAGTACAATATACTATAGAGATACCATGCAATTCCTGTCAAATTAGAATATCTCAGTGTAGAAAATACTAATATACCTCCYACAGGAATTCTGTAATTCCAAAAAAGGAATACTACTATTCCAAATTTAGCACATCTAGAACTCAAAAGATTCAGAGCATTGTGTGAATTACAAATGCATATGTAAACAAAAATTCACCTAGTTTTGGTAACAAGAATTCAGATAGTGTCATGATGGAMCCACAATAGTAAGTCTGCAAGAAGTATTCAGATTTCTTTTTCCCTTTGAAAATAAAGCCAGGATAATTAAACACCTACAGGACCATCTGTTTTAACAACTGAGTACACCTTTGAAGRCAAATGAAGGAATATATGAAATGCAACAATTTTGCATAATTCTAATCAAATTTATTTMATGTAGTAAAAACTATATTAAAATCTTTATTCACCCAGCTCTAACCCTTCTCCCTGCCTATTCTCACTTCAACCAGTACATTGTTTGGAATTTTGTATACATTCCCAAGATTCATGTTTCAATTTCCCTGTGGGGGGTGGGGATGACAAAAAAAAGCTTAAATTATTTTTAACTACGTTATTTAATATGGAAATCCTAATTTAACTAAGYAGTTATCTTTGCACATGTGATTTGGTGAATCATGCAGTTCAACATTACCTGTTAAGCTGTAACCCACAGTTAACTAATTAAGGAATCCTGTACACTGCAATTGAAATTGTTCAGGACTGCAAAAACACAGATTAATTTCGTAGTTAAAACCATTGGAAAATTTCTTGCTGTTCTTCTATGTACAGAGATATTGATTTCATTTAGACAGCAAGAAATGAAAATGCAACATTTGGAGCCCTGTGCCATATTGAATTTATTGACAATCAACTAATAGACTATGAAAGGTATATTAAAGCTCCTGATGTAGCACACATTCAAACTTTTATTATTTCAGAGGGGAATACTATTCCCAAGGCATGGGATTGCTACACACTTAATGCAAATTCATTTGGGAAATCAAACTAAGCAAATACTATATATAAAATTATTTGGATAAACCGATCCTACTCTAGTCACTGAAGGCATATAGTTATCCTAAGATCACATTATAGGGACTTGAAAGGACTACTCTTAGGCTCATTCTCAGATCAATTTAAAAGATCARTTCTAAATCATTGCATTTCCTTTCTACTGCCCTGTTTTTCCTGATATCATYCACTTCCTAACCTATTTAAGTAATTTTCAAGGTAATGAAAGTTTCCAGACTAAATCAAAATCACCACTAGAATGCTTATTTGCTTGTAGACAAAAACTTCACTTCAATATTGTCTTAAATATAAAAAAATTAATTAACTTCTTGTTATTTAGGAGCTCTTTCCATTTGAGTCTCTTGTGTAAAGATTGATTGGTAATCTTTCTGTAGCTATGATTTACAGCAGCGCTAAGAAAAATTTCAGTTAATAAGTATGTTTAATGAATTAGTCTGTTATTTTCTCATCACAAACATGTCTGAAGTCAAGGATTTGGAGAGCAATAGCAATAACAGTAGYAATTTCATATTGTGTTTATCAATCTACTACCTACTAACTGAATATTACTGAAATGCCGAAAATCTTATGAGAATCAATTTGAAAGCACGAGTTTGATGATTGCATACTGAAATGAAAAATCCTACTCCCRTGGTACTGGGGTTTGAGCCAAAWGTTTCTTAATAGGTTAAGAATCTCYAAGCAGTTCTGAGTCAAAAATACTGTTAGCAAGTCCTGGTAACAGACTGGTAGCAACTGACACAGTTCATCACCACTTATGTATAAAAGACTGAGGAAAACAAAGGACAAATGCCAAAATTCCAACTTGCTCCAGTTCCAGTGTACAGAGACCAAATGCCTGTAATCACTCACCCTTCAGATCTGCACAAGTCCCATGTGGCTGCTTTTCTTTTTTGATGCAAAATATAGATTGGTTTATTGAGGATTCCCTCCAGTCCAGTCAGCACAAGAGATACTGACTGAGATATTACAGAACCTTCTTCTCTTGCAATGACATCCTTGGCTGTAGAATCCCAGATTAAACATCAGGAWGGATATTCCCTAAACAAAGTTCCTCGTGAATCTTCCCTGCAAATGTGGCTCACGTTTCCTGGAAGGATGGTCTGAATTCATAATGAAAAATGAATTCCAGACAGAGAACTCTATTGATGGGAGCTCCACRAATACAAAAATGCTGAAGTCAAAGTCCTTGGGAGCCCATGGCCCCCCATTCCAGAGGCAATTAAAATATCTGAAAGGGAGGGGACAATGCTAATGGAAGGTGAGGAGTGAAAACTCTGCTAAATCACATATAAAAATGGCACAAGATGCAAGAGAACTCAGGATATTTCCATGGCAGAACACTTCAAAAGACATAAAGAACCCTGAAAATCATTTTTGACTTTTAAATAACGCTAAAAATTTTAGAGTACCATTGGTCCAGAGTTTTCCACTTTGGATGATACAGGTTTTTTAATTCTTAAAACTCTGGTTCAACTTTAATGCACATCTCAATTATTCAGGAACATAAAGTCCAAGAGATTTTGATCAAGTTTACCATTAAGAAATAATTGTTTTCAGGGGATTGGAATTATCTTTTCTTCCTCTTAGAAAAACACACTATGAAATAGGAATGATGTATTTCAATCTGCTTAGGATGGTTTTATCTGCACTCAAAACATAGAAGAAGTAAAAGGTATTAATCAAAAAAAATAAGAACCAGTTCCATTTCTTGACTTCACTTCAGGACAACGGGATTCTGTTAAGAATATAAATTCAAGCCCAATTCTCCAAAGTTACCTCTGAAGTGTGAGAAAGGAATATAAATGCAAGTTACATTTGAGACAGTTGCAGGCCTGCATTTATGGTTAAGTCCCCCCTTTGAAAATGATTCAATTTAAGAATTTTCTGCACAATGAAAAACAAATGAAACAATGAAACTTTTCAGCTGTGATAGGAGCAGCTTTTTGTGTGCCATAGAGACATAACAGGAATTAGAGTGAACAAGCTTTAATTTCAATATGACCATTTTATCCACTTGCACAAAGACTAAAAATACTAGAATATATTTTATGTTAAATCTTCAAGTTCTTGTTATTTAGTTCACAAAAATGAGCGATACAGTGTCAAATACATGACACAGTGCACATCAAAGCATGAACCTTAAAAACTGCCAATATTGCTCCACTAACCAGAAAAATGTCACCCATTTTAGGCTTCTCCACTGCATTCCAGACATGCAGAGTAATGTGCACTGTGCTTCTGCAGTCACAGTTTTGCTTCTATTCACCAAAGCAGCACTGAAGTGACTGCCCACTGAAGAACAAAGGCAGCATTACCTCCACTTTTGCTGCATGGAATCAATATTTTTTTGTCTTTTTATATATAAATCAAATCAGCACCAAAAAAAAAAAAAGAAAAAAATCACTCAATAGCATAATAAGCTCCTTTTGACAGTGAAATATGACTTAAAATAACCTAMGGTAATTAGCATCATTTTACAAACATGCACTTTGAACTGATACAGTCATTGTAATGCATGACAACCACCGCAGTGAAAGAAGTTTCTGCAGAAGAGAAAATAGGTAAAATGACAATAGTGCTGCCTTTTTCTCCAAATAGAATATTTTGGGTGCTCAGGCAAGGGAAAGGAGGTTATCTCATCAATCAGTTTCTAAATAGGATCACTAATATTTATTTTAGAAACTTACTGAATATAAATTATTTGCTTCTTTCTGTAGTATTTATAAAATAATSTGAAAATAGAAATTCTACTTTTACTTTCCTAGTATTTTTTGCATCCAGCCCTTCAAAAAACAGATCAATGTATTAAGCTGTATTATGGTTCCCTTTAGAAAAATAAATAATTACAAAAGTCTTCAAGGACTGATCTCATCTTTGTATACTCCCTCCATTCCACTTATTTACAAATTTTTCYGTCTTATGCTTTCTTTTATGCTTTTTTGATAAATCATTGGTTCCTACTGCAGAAAAAGTGRGATATTCAACCTTCTTGGCTCACACACTCTCAAATCACTGTAGAATGCCATGAGCCACATCTTTCTTTTAAATTCCCCCAATCATTCCAGTTCATTTTCTTCTCTACTTGCCCTGAGCTGCACTGAAATGGAATATGATTAGAAGACTATTTATTTCTCCTTTTTGCCTGCTTAGTGCTGCAGCTGTTGAAGTCATCCAATTCATCATGTATCAGGAAAATTAACAGCAACTTTGGGTTTAATTTTTGCAGTTTGTTGCTTACCTTCAACTCTTAACTGCCAATCCATTGTTAGGACTTCAACCTTTGAGGAAATAGCAAGGCCATGCTGGCTTGTGAATAAATTCAGGGGCAATGGGCCCRGCTGGCAATCCTGGACTGTGTTTTGTTTTCATCCCTCACCCAAAGAATTTGCTGGGCACTCTCCCCCTCAAACATTTTTGGCTATCAGATACTGTTCTCCTCCATCGCTTTTATGTTGTGTTTCGGGGACAATTCTTCCCTCCCCACTGCAAGAAGGACACTGGGGAAGSAGCTGGAGMAGCTGAGGGAGCTGGGGAGCTYAGCCTGGAGAAAAGRAGGCTCAGGGGGGAACTTCTAACTTTCTACAAATCCCTGCCAGGAGCTTGGAGCCAGGTGGGGAACAGGCTCTGTCCCCAGGGAACCAGTGACAAGGAGAAACAGCCTCAAGCTGTGCCAGGGGAGGTTTACATCGAATATTAGGGACAATTTCTCCATGGAAAGGACTGCCCAGCACTGGAACAGACTGACCAGGGCAGTCATGGAGTCACCATCCCTGGAGGGATTTAAAAGCCATGAAGATGTGGCTCTTTTGACAGGGGTTAGTCCTTGGCAGTCCTTTGCCTTGCCATGCTGGGSAATGGTTGGACTCAATAAACTCAGAGGTGTTTTCCAACCTAAATAATCCCGTGATAAAATCCCCTTTATAGGGCAGCGTATTGCTCTCTTCAGAGAGCAAGTGAAGAGGAAAATATCAGACATTTAAACATCATTGAAAGTAAAATGAAAGAAATATTATGAGCAAATATGTCAGTCAGTATTAAACAGCGAGACTGAAGATAGTAAAAGGAGTAAAAATTGTAAGAAATATTTATTGATTATAGTCTTAGGGTGTCCTATTCACATGCAAATGGTGACAGTCTTGTCTGATTAGCATGTTAATCTTTAGACTTATTTGGTTTACTATCTAAAGTGTTCACTGCTCTGCAAACAAGGCRGATTTGCAAGAAGCCATTTAAATACTGATATCACTTTAGGAATCATAAAATCTCAGTTTCATTATCTTAAGTGTCAGGCATTGGTAATTATAGCAACAAAAGGCATGACTAATGGCATTTGCTGTACACTTCACAGGAAAGTGGAATCCATATGTATACAGAAAATAAGATACTCAACAGTTGAGAAACATGACAATATTATTGCAATAATCAACTTGTTCCACAGACACTAAAGAAACTGCATCTAACTATCACCATCTAGAGGTAAAATGTAAATGCTTTTTTTTTTTTTTAATTCGGATCTGGATTCTGTCTTTATGCCCATGAATATGGGCAAATAGAAATTATTAGAATAGAATAATATAGAAATTATTTTCTAATGTTAGGCTAACTGAGCAATTCTGCCACACAAAAAAGATGGTCATCAAACTGCAGAGGTCACAAACAGCAGTSATCAGAAAGCAACCAGTTAACCAGAGAAGACAGGTAGCTTGGAAGAGAAGACTTTTGCCAGCATGACCCTGGCTTTCTAAAGTCACCTRACATTTAAATTGTCTGTTTAACTGACTAGGCTTCCCTCACTGTGGCTTTGTACAAAATCAATTAATTTCTCCATATCTAGCTATGTCCTTTAATGTTTGTAACTAGTAATAGCCATCAGAAACTTTGCAAGAGAACAAGCCTCTGAACCTTCCTCTGAATAACTGTTCTTGCTAGAACATGTGTTTATGAGTGTCTAATCTGAGCTCCTGGCACAGCCTGGATAATTTCATCCAGTAAAGTCTAAACAATCCGTATGATTTGTTGATTGATAACAAAGACATCAACTGGTCACCTAATTAATTTTTCTACTCAGGTGCAAAATTAATTGTACTACTCATCTACCAGTGCTAATGAAGGGCAAGACAGSAGTCAAGATCTAAACCTGAAGCAAAACAAACTTGAGCAAATACAAAGAGAGAGGATGTGCTCTGAAAACATTTAGAGGGAGCTTGCCATGCACAGAAGTTACACATTAGTTGGAAGGAAAGATATTTCCTCACCATACATAATATTTCCATTWTAGGACTAAATTAGTCATTATGCTGTTATTAGCATAACATTACAAGGGCAACTCATGTTTAGTTGCACCRTGACCTCCAAGTTTCTTGCACCGTGCTCTTACAGCAAGGCACACTGCTTTCAACAGTTCAGAAAATTCCTGGGAGAATTATGAAATGTACTTTATTCAGAACACTTAAATATGAAAAAAGGTATCTATTATTTATGATACATGGTATTTATTATTCCAAAATAATGCTACCCAGGGATTTCCTAAGAAAGAAGTCAYATCTTTGTGTTCAGATTGATTTTTCTTGAATTTAATTAGCTCAATTATTTTCTAGACCCACATATTCTCAGTATTCACTCCAATTATACACCTTGGAGAAAACCACAGTCATGCACTAGTTTGGAAATTGCAAGGCAATAGTTTCAATGGATGCTCCAATTTGCATTTTAAAACAGTTAAAAATCTTTCCATTTCCTTCCTGATTYGAAAGACTGCTATTGTATTCTCCTCTCAGTTGTCTTTCATGCAAGTTGAGAATTTCTAATATGCTCCTCCAATGAGAAAGCTTTTTTTTCACCCATATTATTTGCAGGTGATAAATTTCTTTGGAGAGGAGGAGAACTGCACACAGAGAAAACAGAGATTATACACAGCATAATAGCACTTTTTTATTTGTCTATGCCTTTCCTAATGATTGTAACAACTTGGTTTTTCGACCTCCTTAAATCCTTTTAAAAATTATGTCAGATTAGCTAATTTGAAATCTCTGCTATGCAAGCCAGAAGCTATTTATCAGTCACTTTTCTGCTCTTTCACCTTTGAATTCCTGGTGCACTGCATATGGAAATTTATTCTTTATTTATTCAATAAGATCTGCCACTGGCATTTAATTTAAAACAGGCAGTCTGCTATTCTCCACAAGGAATAATCCAGAACGGGAATAACCCATAACAACTCCATGGKGAACAGAGATTATAAAATATGCATTTTTCTGTTACTATTTTATATTCTGAGAAAACAAGTGAAAAACTATTTTTAATTGAACTCAGTTACTGCACTGAAGTGCACATCCAATTCTAAACAGCTTTTCCTGTAAAATTTATACACCCTCTAATTGTTGTACCATCCCCAGCTGAATGATACAGATCTGCAGCTCTGTTAATTTTTAAGACAGTAACAGAGTGCTAAACTGGGGCACTGAATTATCTGCTGCTCACAACTGTCCCCTCGAACTCAGCCATTCAAATTGAGCATAAAATTTGGCTAAGTTTCCAGAGCTTGTTTTTAAATCCTTAAGATTTTCATAACTAGTTAATTCTGCCGGTTAAACATTACTGCAAGAGTGCAGCATAACTCAGCAAATACAGAGGTCTGATTGAAATTTCCACGTCTAACAGGATTCATTATCAAATGCTGCTCGCTTTCAGAGTCCACAACCTTATTTCTGAGCTTTTCCAGAATCTTTAATCCTTAACATAAATTAAAGAAACTATTTCATGGTTGAAACTATGCGACAAGAATGCTGGTGCTGGAAACTTTTCCTGCTGTATTTACTGAAGAGCAACATCTGGGTTTTTTTAAGGATGAAAAATGCATTGATTTTGAACATCCGAAACAGATGTTAACATGACACAAAAAGAAATGCTTTGAAATGCCCTTCAAAACAGCATTACAAATCTGCATTAAATTTAAAAACATAAAATTAAGTTTTTAAAAGAAAGCACAATAACAAAGTTCCTGCAGGAGTCTATTCTTATCCTGTCCAGGTCAGGCCTTCCTGATATGCAAATTAACATGTCMTTAATTTCTTTTCCTGGTTTAAGAAGCACAAATGCAAAATTGGCATTGATTTCRAAGAGACACAGCAACCCATCTTTATTTCTCCTCATTCTTATATTCTTCAGAAGTCCATGAAAACAGATGACAGATACAATAGAACTGATAGGTTCATAATTTTCCAAACTACTCGAGATGCTCTRCAATTCTCTCCACCCTCCTTTGACCCTTTCCAAGGTAAGTGATATGTACACAGTAGGTTATTTTCTGCTACAAACACCTATTTATAAGCAAAAAGGGACAGAAGAGGCTCAACAATTCTAAAGTGCATCAGCAGTAATTGTGACATAGCGAGTCTCCCCTGGCACAGTCCTACTCTCTCCATCAAGTGAAGTGCTCCAGAGGCACAATCCCAAATCAGCAAAGGTTAACAAGGTGGCTCATTAGGAGGGGACAGAAGGACAATCTCTTTAGCTTTTTAATAATAGAAAATGCAGGAGAAATCAAGCCATGTCAGAAATACAATCACATTAACTGCATCTGGAAAAGCAATGGCCAAGGTTCATGCCCTTTTGTAACACTTTCATTTAGTAGCTACATCTTACCTTGATAGTTTTACACATATGATCTAATTTTCAGCTCTTTTAAGCACCTTAGAGCTAATTTCAAGTTAGCTTTATGTACAGTCATAAGTATTTAGTATATCTAAAAATCATACCTAACCAAACCAAAATTTCAAACTTTGCCTGTTCCAACCGGCACACTTTAGCTTTCTCCGAAGTTCATTTGACACCTTTTTCTCAGAATTGACCAGCACAACAAAAAGTCAGTTTTYACATCTGTTCACTCAAGTACTCTCAGGAAAACCTGAACTCCAAAAAATGCTGGTAATGATCTAACTCTCACCAACATTCTGCAATATTGCTACTTGCCTTTACTATACMACAAGTAATTTCTCATGTAACTGATACAAAGAGTTAGACATGCATTTTATTGTCTGTCACTGGAGAAATAAATTATAAAACAGTAAAAATAATGTTTACTATGAATAAAAGAACTCTCAGAAATAAGCTCAATCATTTATCCTAATTGCACTCCAGTCTGGGCCTGTTCARTATATACTGGTAGCCTAGTAAAAATCCTCTTCCACAATTTCAACATTGAATCAAATTCTCTGTAATCAGGAGCACATGTTTTGGCAGACATTTAATAAGATAAATGCACAGTGCTGGTATTGAAGCTATTCCGAAGTTTTCTAAATTAATGCTTTCCTGATCACTATAAAATATAAAATATATCTTCAGCAAGCACATGACTACATATCTGATCAGAGATGTGGCACTCACTCCAATTGTTTCATCACAGAATTGTGTATGTCTRTTTGGGAAAACACCTCTTTTTCACATGCACGGTGGCAGAAAACCAGTGACACTCGTCCTACTGAGATCAAAAACTGTCAGGAATGATATTAATGGATTCTYCCATAAGGAAAGATCTCAACAGAAGGATCTGCCATGATCAAAGTTTAAAAAGAATTATAGAAGTTTTAGGTCACTTACACAGGTAATCCTTACTTCCTTTTCTCTCAGCTATTAAAACACAAAGTTGAGCAAATATACAACTGTTCACTGGAAAAATTCCATGTAACCTGTGCTGTTCTGTAACTAAAGACAAACTAGTTTGACTACACTGTGTCTGTTCTAGACAGCTATATTTAACTTTTCACATTAAAAAAAATCTGTAAACTGATAGTGTGAAAAGATAATGAATGGAGCATATTCAGAAGAACTTGCACATTTTTCAAATATACCAACAAACAGAATTTAGCACACTATGAATGCCCACCATTATTGCTTTGTGCTGTAGGCATAAAAAACCGAATAAAATTCTCAAAATTGTCTTTTTGTAGATTCAGAGTTTCTAACCTTTTAGAAATATTTTGCTTCATTTTCCTGCTCACAAGAGGCTTACCCTTCAACTACAAGTTCTTTGTTTTYCATTGATGACAAGCAACATCTAACCCTCTACTCACTTCAGGAGATTCTGAGTAAAGTTCTGAACCTCTTACAAACTGGGAATTAGTTTATCTCAACGTTTTTCCTTTTGAATGTGCAGAACACCTATAGCACACATGAATTCAGCATACTTTGCAGGCTTTGATGATGCCACTTGTATAAYGATGTTTAGTCAAACTGCATGACAAATATTGAACTCTTAATAACCTAATTTGATACCAAGTTATAAGTAAAATTAAAAATATATTAAATTCTTCAAAGAATTCACAAAATGGATTAGGCTGGAATGGACCACAGGGAGCCATCTGGTCCAASTTCCCTGCTCAAGGAGATGAAAAATAACAGAGAAACTCAGGGAAGAAGCAGGAGAAACCAGAGCTTTTCTAGTGGTCGTGGAACTGCAACATCATCAGAGTAACAGGTGGGGTGAGATATTGATGCTTTTAAGAATTTTTGTGYTGGCAGACTTGTGTCTGGGTTCAAGAATGTGTAGCCAGTGACAGCAGAGTGGAGAAATATGTGAAAGCCAGAAAGACAAAAATAATCACACTTGTCAACAAGTTAGGTTTCCACACACCTGTGTATCTGAATTTGATTGATTGTTCAATGTTTTTGAACAAATTACTAACTGTTCCCATCCTGGTGGCTTTTCTTTCCATTACCTCAAGTCTTATTTTTCACTGTCTTTTACTGGCCGAAAGGTGGGTGCTTTCCTGTATTTTTCAACTACCTGCCAACAYTTCATACATGATTCAAAATTCTACAAAAAAACATCATTCAGAGTGAGAGCAATGTTAACAAGCCTCAGCAATCTTGTTTAGAACTAAGCACATGTTGCTGAAACAAAAGAGTAATTTTGCAGCAGCTAACAATCCACAAACAAGAAATACAAACAGCCTGGGACAGCACATTAGAGAGTGTTTGAAATTCATCCTGCCAACCTACCCATGGAGGGCATCACTGTTCTGAAACCAAGGATCCAGGAATCAAGGAAAAATACAAAATTTCAATGCTTCAACTGCAAGTCAGGCTGGAGCACAAACCCCTAAATTCAGATCTGCCTGAGGCAGAACACAATGTGAACACGTTCGATAACACACAGTGAAGATTTGTTTCATTATTCAAGATGTTTTCAAGTAAACCACATCTCTCTGTCTGACAAGCAACATTGCTGGTTGCTGCTAAACTCAAAATTGAAGTAAAATATGTATATGCACACTGAGGAAGGCRTTACTGATTAATATTGAATTGCTGCACTCCTGAACAATGGAGTCATCTCAGCATGCTTTTAAAGTATTAAACTACTAACAGTAAACCCTCAAAATATGCTRTTTGAATAATCAACACAATCCTATGGATGAATATATATGAAGTTACTGATGCTGTTCATTAGCTGATCGCTAATGAAATTATATGGAGAGTTCTAAATTATTAAAATGTGCTGTTTCAGTCAGAAACTTTTCCATAAAATCCCTGGAATGCTGTCTCACTTACCTGATAAACATGGAATGCATTGGCAGCTTTGCCACGCAGGAAGACTGAGGGAATCCAAACATTAATAAGAGCACGATTTGATCTGAGGAGGARAGAGAAAAACTTAAAATAAGTAATCATATTTATGGATAAGAACTGCAAAGCAATCACATCCAGTGATTTAGATAATGATCAAAGTGATCAACAAAGCAACTTAACATTTCAAATGAAGTAGCAGAAAAATTGGAATTCTGACTGAACTTTTTATACATGCTGAATCTAAAAGTGTTCCCTAAAATTAACCCAACAGAAACAATTCCTTCTGCAAGTTTTCTGGGTTTTGGGGTTCTTTTCCAGAGCATGCATTTAACAACATTTGATTATTCATTATTCATTTCAACGAACTCAACATTTGGGACCGCAAACCTCAGCTAAAGTTCATTAAATAACAGAAGAACACTGCACAATTATGAAGAAACCATTTCCATCCACTCTTCATCATTCACCTCCAAATTTCTATGATTCAAACACATCAGCTACATTTTCACTCCCTCATCCACAAAAGCAAAATTCATTAGTTTGACTACTAAAGGCAAAATCCCAAACCACAACACTCTAAAACAGTCTGAGGTGAGTTGTTTGTGGGGATTTGTTTTTTTTTTTTTGTTGTAGTATTTGTAGCATTGATTAGGAGCTATTCTGTAAAAATGAGAAAAGTCCATCACAACATGAACAGCAACCAGGATCCATCAAACCCAAAGCAATAAAAGCAGTAGTTTGTTGGTGCTTCGGCAGAATACCAAGACCTGGGGCATTTAAAAAGCACTCCATGAGGATCTCCCTAAATCTAAACTCCTTGCATTCAATATTTTTAACTACACTGGGCCATGGATGGTGCAGCTCTCTGTACTTTTTAACTATGGATCACCACAGCTCAGAATTCATTTATTGGAAATAATATGGGAAAAGCAAATTATTGAATTTGTTTGCTCATTCTTCTTTCCCATAAAGACAGTATGAAGAGAGAATTTTGTGAATCATGAAACTTACATTTCAAAATCTGACAAACTCTGATCTTCAGATGTTTGACTCAAATCTCCAGGGACCTATATTTACAACACAGAAATAATTTCCACACACTGATTATTTTATTATGTTTTCAATTAAGAAAGCATAATATCATAAGGAAATTACAATTCAACATTCAGTGTTATAAATGCCAGTAAAAACTATTACTGACAATAAAAGAAAAAAAAAAATCCTGCAAAGAGGATTGTAAACATATCACCCTTGTGAGTCCTTCATGTTAGAATTTGCTACAGTTTTGTAAAGAAACAAGTTGGGGTTTATAAAAGCATGTAATTTTGAAAGGTATAGAAAGCCCAGKAAAGAGCATCATTGTTAGGCCTTTATGAGCAACAGAGGCTAAAACAAAGTATTTTGTGTGTATAAGCAACTTATGGGAAAATATAAAGCACATAAAACCTACTGATCACTTCCTTTTACAACCAATAAAATTCCCTTCCATTAAGGGAAGGACAATGATCATTTTAGCTGTGATCTTACAAAACATTATATAGCTACAAAAGTTCATAAAGATACAATGACGGACTAATACCTGCAGAATCAAAGGAAGTAGCAATTGTTAGAAAAAAAGATTGCAAGGCCATTTASAACTGAAACAGCAATAGCTTTTTGCCTTACTTTATAGMTAGAATAAACATAAAAGGATATCTTCTTTCCTTTAAAAGGAAAATGCAAAATGTAAAGCATAAGCTAGAATAGTTAAGAGGAAAGGAATTGTACAGAGCCAATTCTTCAYACAGATCTTTTATTTCTTAC
This sequence comes from Malurus melanocephalus, assembly GCF_030028575.1. NCBI lineage: Eukaryota > Metazoa > Chordata > Aves > Passeriformes > Maluridae > Malurus > Malurus melanocephalus. The sequence continues at coordinate 2,030,222 of NW_026623309.1, forward strand.
CAGCTAACAGATACTTCAGCATGAATAACATGTTTGAGCCTTCTGCAGAGGGATATTGCACAGTGCAGTAAACAAACACTCACCGGCCCTCTCAGATCAATCAGTTCTTGTCTCATCTGGGACACCAGAGCTTCCYTGGCCATCAGAGCTCGGTGCAGCCTCTCATTGAATTCAAGCAGCTCCCCATGCATTTCAGCCACCTGAAAAGCAAAGCCAAGGGATAACTGAGCTCTGAACTAAAAAAAAAAAAAAATCAAAATGTGTAATTTCTTACACCTATATCAACATTTTTTTCCATAGGCTCCAATTACTGCTAATGCATTAGTTTGAACTAATCATTAAGAACAGACATTGCTATAATTTTGACTACTGCCTTGAAATGTAGTTTCCATATTGAAGTCAATAGGACAAAATACAACATCATGTCAAATTTTATTCCTATCAGTTGAGATGATATGACAACTGATTCTAATAAAACAGTCATTAATTTCTGCTCTCAGTTTATTTCTTTGATGAATGCAGCCTTCAACAGGTACAAATTAATCGCAATATTTTGAACTCAGAGTAATGCAAAATGTACAAACTGCATTAAACTCTTTCAATAATTCCTAAGTGACGTATTCGGCACTCAAAGTTTTAACAGGATTGGAGCTAGAAGTCAATCACTCCAGGCAAGTCTGTGAAAGCTCACAGGAGTCTAAACACACCAGAGCYAGGCTGTGGCACAGGCTGTTCTCACAGGTAAACAGAGTGGCCTTTTGGACACAAAGTGGCTGTTGCTCTGCATTGTAAGTCATGAGAACATCAAGTGATGCAGGATGTTTCTGGGAGTGCCAAGGGCTGGGGACTGACAAGGGTGCAAAGTTACAGCAGTCAGATGAGCACTGGGCACTGCTGCACCCTCCCAGAGCCCCAGCAGCATTGGTAAAGCTGCTCCTCAGTTATGGCAGCTCTCAGAATGCCTCCTCATATCCCCATCCAAAGCTCAGACAACAGCGGAGACAATGGGGTAACAACATGAAAGCACAGCTGAACATGAATTTCAATCAAGACACCTTCAACAATAGCACAGGGACTTGAAATACTGCCAAATCTCTTAAGAGCTCATAGTTTCCCTTCTGGAAGCAGTTCATTACTATCTGTGAATTTCATTATTTCCTTTTCTTGAATCACTCTGCCTTCTCCCTCTTCCCCAGGGAAGTTCCCCAAAATAAAGCAGTTGAAATCAGTTTAATTTAGTGCCTGCTTTTAATTTAGTGCTTTGTTCCACACAAACCTGTATCCTTCACATAATCAAAGCAAATAGAAAAAAAAACAGCTTCAATTTGACAAGCCACAACCTGACATCATTGATTAAAAATAAAAAATAAAATMATTTTCTTGAGGTGAATTTATTTTCCAATTTCTTTTTATTTTAGAGGGAGTCTCCAAATCCAGTAATTGATCTTTTCAAAAAAGAGTAAAACTAAGCCAACTAGAGAAAACATTAATATTAACTGTAGATAAATTATTTTCCATACTAGCTTAACCACTAATCCCAATTTAAAGTGAGTGGTGTAACATTTAAGAATATCAGRTTAATATTAATAKGTCACTCTTAATTACACAGAGCCTRRGCTGGAAGGCAGAACTTCCTTCATTTCAGGTACAGAGATACAGCACACAATGWGTTGCAAATCCACAGAGAAAAGCAGCAATACTGCTGTTGACTGGTTATAAAAAGCAATGTACAGATTTATGAACGGATACAAAGCTCAGTAGTTTGCACATTTGAAATCATGTTTGATTTTTCGGTGTCTGTCTCTATCAGAAGAACAAAATCCAGAGTCATATGTGACTCTTTTCTCTCCCTCTAATTTGGATGTTCTTGAAATAACTTTCTACTTGCAGRTTCAATTAATATGGAAATTCAACAACTCTCTCAAAACACTACAAGGAATGCACAAATTTATGTGTCCCTAGCAAAGTTCAAGTAAAAAAAAAGGAAATTTATCAGCAAATAAAACAGAAAATCACTYGCTGTTTATTATTAAAAGGACAATTGGCAGATATCACTTATTAGTAATTAACTTCAATACTACTTCTTGTCAAAGAAAAATGCATTACCATCMCAGCAAATCAAAAGGAGCAATGAATAACAATATTAATGTAAGTTCCTTTATTTTTTTCTACATCAAAGTCTGCTAAAACAATAGAGATCTCCTCATAATTATACACTTTCAGGTACATTTTATGTCATCACATCTTCATTTCCTCACTCMACAATGAAGCTTAAGCTTATGCTTCATAGTTTTCCTTAAGTTGTTTTTCTCCATAATAATTTGCTTAAAGCAAAAAAATAATGTGTAAATAATCTAAGTTTCCCTTGGACAGAGGATCATTTAGATTTGTTCCTTCCTATACGAGAAAAGAGTTTAAAGAGCCCAAATCTTTCTCATGAAGTGAGGCTAAAGTAAACACTTGAGTTTCCACACTAAGAGAACTCTAAGGAACTGCTGTCAAAAGAAAGCCTAAGTGCCTGAGAGCACTACAGTTACAGTGCCCAGCAGGACCACRTTTGAGAGCAGTCTCCAGAGAAATAACAAAGAAAATACCACTTCATGTTTCACAGCAAAGSACCAAGCAGTTAACTTCAAACAGGATAAGAAAGTTTCACTAAGCATGGAATGATACAATCTGTCTTGGAAGGACACACTTCTAGATAGAGGAAAAGACATTTAACAGCAATGCAACAATAAAAATTAAATAAATAAAGACCTGCAACCATCAAAAATTAGTAATTTTTACAGGGTGTTTTACTGGAACCCAAGATTTTTTTTTGGTGTAAGTTGCAGTTAAGGCTTCATAGAAGTTTTTGCACAAGCCACGTCTGAATTAATGACCTTTTGTCAGGTATAGGCATGTTTTCTGCAATAGTCAGAAAATACAAAACATGTTTCCCAAGAAACTCTAGACAGCACTGGAAGTTGCTTCCTTTTGCTCTTAGTAGAAGCATGGGTCTATTTTTCCCATGAGAAGATTTTCTTTTCAAAAATCAATGTTCTCCTGCATCTTTTCCTCAAAAGAAACAACGCCAAAGGTCTGCAAAGCAGAGCTGGTATGCTATTAACTATTAATAATTCCATTTTTTCTACAAGTGAAAAACAGCAAAACTCCAAATAGCAGAGATAGTTCTGAAAAATCTATTATACAGCCATGAAATGCTCCATCGTTGTTTTCTGTTTCAAAACCTCCGTTGTCTATTCTCATATTTCCATCTGCAAAGAAGTTCTTTGGTCARAGACAGACTGAGACCATGTGAGAACAAGGGTGGTGTTGAGCTGCTTTGGCTGGGTTTTGTTTTGTTGTGTGGATTTTTGGTGGGTTGGGTTTTTACTATCACTACACAAGATAAGCATAAATCTACACTACAAGATAAGCATAAATCAGGTTTCATCAAAACCGACAAGTGGAAAATGAGCTGCAGCTTTCATCCCAAAATAAACTGGGAACTGTGCATGTTAGATGAACTTCTTATTCACATTCACAGTAATTCCCAGTCTCTGTCAATTGTGTCCAGTCCTACCAGTATCTACCGAGACTAACACTGCATGCCATGCTGAGAGCCTTCAAGAAGGGTTTTTACAGGGGTTACATCCTTTTTTTGGGYACATGAAGATATTGCTGGAGATTAATAAGTGAAATTAAGTGAATTAAGATGCAGCCTCCCTCTTCCCAATGGGATTGGCAAGGAAGTTTTCCTGTGGCTACATCGCAAACTGTGTCACCGCTGACACTCTGCCACAAACTCAAAAGTGCCAGCAACAAACTCCTGAGCACRCAGAACAAACCTGGGACAACCAAGGAGGCTTCCAAAGCTGAAGGAGATTTTACCTGTGTTCTTAATTAAGATATTCTTTTGATAGGTACAGAACAGAGGAAAGGAGTCAGAAGAACTCAACCAAAGGTAAGCATTAGGGGGAGAATTAGTTTCACATGGTCCTGTGAGAAAAGGATAACCAAGTRTGAATGTTTTAGAAGAACAGTATTAAGCTCTTTGATCCATGACCTGMATTTTTACTCATCTTCATGTTAATCAGTTAATGTGGGTATCCAATTTCAGAATATTTTCGGCAAGAGTAAGACATAGAGAATTGTTTTACTTTTTATAAAAATGTTCTTTTAATATTTAATAAGAGATATGGGTATTAGATATTAAATTTCATTACTTTTGTCTTGAAAATAATTTGTATTTAAATTTAGGATGAAACCCTAATCTATCTTTTTTTTTCCTTTAATGAATTTTACATTAATCTTAAAAGTAAATCTTGCCTTRGGAACTTTTTCTAACATGGTCATATCAACAGAAGTAGTAGCTTCTATCACACATTTSCTTACTGCACTATTCAATAAGCGATACAAAAATGAAACATGGTTTGCAATCAGAAATCAGCATGAAAGCACACAAAAAGCTACAGATTTCACTGTGTCCTCATTTTAAATAAAGCTCAACTGCCAACACAGCCCTGCCTGTAATTATGAACTGTAATTTACAGAAAACCTCAAACCTACTGTCTGTGATGCTTTCAACTTCATCACCATCAGTTATAACTTTATGGAACCTGCTTATTTCTTAAAACCTTCATTTTAATATCAGAGTATAAAAGTGTACCCCTGTTAGGAAAAGTACATTTAATTATCTTTTTTAAGGAAAAAAAATCAGATTTATCTTTTACATTCCTGGGGAAAAAAATAACAACTAAGCAAAGAAACTATTTAAGCTTTGAACATTGTATTACGATTCCATAAAATCTGGGGAGTAGAAACTTTACCTCAATCAATTTCCTTTCATAAGAGTTGGCCAGTTCCTCATTGTTTTCTACTTGCTTTTGCTCTGGAATTGTAAATTCACCATCAGTGCTCCAAATGTTTGGCAGAACTATAACAAAGASATACCTCAAATTAAAAGGTTAAATTCCATAAACATCTAAGACAYCCTGTTTAGAAATAACAGCTCGGTAAGAAACAGTTATTAAAAGTATTGATCCAGAACATAATATTAAAGAGTATTACCAGTACTAAAATACAACTTCTGCAGGGAGTTTTTTCTGAGCAGTATTTGGATTGGAATCTTAACAGAAAAAAATGGAAACCAAAAGCATTTGGCTGTTCTGTGATTACAGCTAATATATCTGTGTAGTAGCTGCAAGCCCTGCCCAAAGTCTTTTAAAACTAAGCCTTTTCTTGTCTTGAAGCCTTTTTTTATACTTGACTTCCAAAATATTGTTTCATATTACTTGTACTGACTGCTTAAATATCATAGAAATTACAGAAAATAAGGCTGAGAATGGACATTCCACACTTCATCCAGTATTTCATGTTTTTGCATCACGCAGAATCAGCTGTTATTCCCCTCCTGACAGTTAATTGTCCAATTTATTCCTAGAAACTTCCAAGAAGGGAGATATCATGCTTCCCTGCACAACCTACTGCAATTTAAGTATTCTTCTCACAAAGGTTTTCCTGATATGCAATCCAACTTCCTTCACCTGCCATGTCAGCCCATTACTTCTCCTTTTATCTGTAGTGAATGAAAACTACAGTTTATTCTATTCCTGTTCCCAGCTATCWTTTATGGATTTGAAGAACGCTTTAAGGCCTATTCTAAGTAAATCTCCTCCAAGTTACACAAAATCCAATTCAACTTTTCCTCACAGCTCATGAATTTCTGAGAAAACAAGTTAACCATAAAAGTAAAGCCCTAATAAAAGAGAAGTTGAACAAAGGCTTTCACCATTCTTCAAAATCTGAGCTCTACAAACAACCGCACTAAGGTAGGTAGGAGAGACCATAATTTATCTGACTAAATATTCTTGAGCCTGGGAACTGATTTTTGCTTTGAGGAAGAATTTAGAAGTTTATTATTATTTAAGTGAATTTGAAAGCTATTTCAAGATCTTTTTCTTGTAAATGTTGCTTGAAGTTCTTCAGMCAGACTTCTAAGATCAGCATTTTTATATAAATTTTCTCTCTAAGCAGGTTTGAAAAATGGTACAGAGCCAACTCCTGCTGATGGTTGAGAAATCATGATGCTCATTTATTAAATATTTAAATACCAATATCAAACTGCTCAGGCTGAAGCAGTGATCACTCATTTTTAAAGCAGATAGTTCTGACTTTTGAGTAATTTACTTATAATCACATTTGCTGAGTGGGTTTTTTTGGCCTTTTTAAGTCACCACAAGGCAAAGTATCAAGCTGAGTTTCATTTATTATTTTAGGAAACTATTTAAAAGCCATACTCAATAGCATTTGATCTGATTATTGTAGCAAACATGTAGAGTCTTCATTATTTATAGTGATAAAAATAACAGCMCAAGCCAAATTTATCCTGACTCTTTCAAAATAGAGTCACAGAAAATCTATGTTTTAAAACCTACAATGCATTTAAGACTTTTGTTTTGATACCATTCAGAAGATTTATTATCATTAAAAATACACATKATATATTCAAACCATGGGTGCAATAGTTTCTATAAAACTGGTAAAAGAAAAAAAACTCCTTTTGTTTCACTCCTTTTTTGCAGCTACTTCTCAGGGGTTATTTACATGCTTATGTACTTTGAGAGGCCCAGTACTAYTAAAATTTCACCTAAATTTTCAAGGGCAGCTAAGGAAAACAATTATTTTTATAAAAATACAACATGTGAAGTTAGAATGTAAGATAAGTTTATTACAAATATTGCATGTAGCTGAAATTTATTCTGGTCACTAGTGATAAACATTATACAAAATTACTGTGGATTGATTAAATATCCTTCCAGCATAAAGTATACATGTATTCCTATTTAGAAATGTTGGTACTGTTCCATCCCCCTTTTTCATCTACAAAATCTGACCATCCTACTCAGTTTCTATTCTTATCACTCACTAATCTGCATAATTTTACCATGGTGCAATATAGCTAGCCTAGGAATATTTTTTTTTCTTTTCCTATAATTAYACTCATCATGGAAACTGTCACTACCTAATGAAGGATAATTTCTGCTATTATAGGAAGCCTAAGCRATGGTTTTCGTGAATAATTCTTAATATGAATCACTACACTCCAGCAAAGTCGGAAGTAAAAACATGTGCTCTCACTAACAAATATCCTTTTAGGGATGAATGAAGCTGTGAAGCTGCAGAGAAGTGCAGTGTCTAGCCCTTAAGAGCAGTAGTATYCATTCATTCAACCACTTCTATGTCCAAAATATTCACAATTTTAAAAAATCTGATGGTGCTTATTCCTGAAAACCCCTCTCATCTCTCTAAACACCTTCTGTAAGCAGTGGAAATACAGGTCCCACCAGGAGAGGACTGGGAGCCAAGACAYCAATTCAGCCCCTCATGGATACTCCTATCACAGGCCAAACAGGTAAAATTGCTGATTTTCACTCATTGTCTTTCAGGTATAAAATCTGGTCATTACTACTCAGTACAGAGTCTATTTCACACAGGCTGCAAATACTGACCTCCAAACTAAATTTATTTTTATAGTCCAATATCACTTTAATTCAAAGATATTTATTTTAACTAAATTTTCATCTGACAGCTTTTTCTGGAAAATTTCTTATTGAAAAAAGCAAGACTACCTCATTTACTAGAAAATGCTSTGTAAAAAAGAATACAAAAAACTACTTTAGTGTTTTTCACAAAAGAAAATACATCAAATATGTTAATTTTCACTATTGGGAGATATTAGTCCCTCAATGGCAGCAGACAGAAAAACAAACTCTGTGCATGGATTCTTTTCCCCCCTTCATTTTATCCTTACCTTCCACTGTTTGACCTTCTCTTCTGAGCATCTGGACTGCTCCTACATACTTCTTAAGTTGCACTTTTAGCACTTCATTTTCTCTATTGATTAAAAAAACAGAATAAATAAGTATAATCATTTCTCAAAATAGATGAAAAGCTCTTTTCAGTGGAAACAGGCTGTTATAATAAGCTTTACCTAAGTTGGGTCACCATGATGAGAGGGGRAAAAAAAAAAAGGCTTACACATTAAATAATTCATCAACAGCAGAGTACCAGGAAAATTAGTTTTCCGGGACSACATAAACACATCAGTGAAACAAACTATCTCATAATCAAAACATTTCCATTAATTGTTTAATTTAGATTTCCTATACTATGCTATAWTGATGGCAAACAAACTATGCAGTCTGTCTAAATCACCATCAATTAAAACTTGAGGAAGGAATACTACACAAGGAAATTCAGAGTGGCCAATGTAAAATGAAATCATTATTTTACTTTTTGCAACTATCTAATTCCAAGTAAATAATGATTCAGCTTTAGAAACAGGCTTTATCATTGTAAGAAAATGGCAGCACTTCAGTAACAACATTCAAGGTAAAAAWTTTCCACAAACCATTCCTAAATGAAAACCATAAGACAAGAAATTTAGGTAATCCCTTTGGCTGTCAGAGTTCAGTGCCTGTGCCTGTCTCATTTTCCTTTGGAGTGTACAAGTATCCAAACCAGGTACTACCCTGGCTCCACTTAACAAYATTAAGCACCTTAGCTTATATTTGGGGAGAAATAAAAAGGGCTCCAACTGATTGAATTTTAAACAAAGCTGACAAATCATGTATCTGAAAATTCAATTATCTGCCTAAGCCAATTCAGTTAAGAAAGTATGACAAATGTTTATACCGAAGAAACATAACTAAAATGTGCTGCAAGATTGTGAATTCAGACAACTTTTATTCTTCTTYAAAAAAACATCAAGGTAGAAATATGCAGGTGCCACAAATCCAGAAGAACACRCACAAGTGTTCAGAGAGAGGAGGGAATTTGGGATGGCCAAGGCCAYGCTCCAGACACGATGGTACCTGGGCATGTAACACAGCACAAAAAAACTGTCAACAGGAGATGCACAAAAAGAAAAGGCTTTTTATTTATGGGAATTTATTTAAGAATTAGAARCATTCAAAAAAACATGCAATATGTTTGATGATCCATATACACACATAAAATATGCATATATTTATGTACACACATGCAYGAACTGCTGTTGTGAGCAATGCTATACTGCTCCTGTAAGAAGCTTTGATTGTTACTATATCCACATTCCTATGGATTTCAAGTCAGCTTGTTGAACTTTGTAGCCTCAATTTTACTCAGCATTTCAGTAGGACATTGCTAAATAATTGAGAAGCTATTGATTGCTCGACGTCTGAATTTTAAGAGTATTTGATGATTTAATGCATTTGATGATATTTTTCATTTCTGAGACTATAAATCAGTTTTTCCACTAGCGACAGATGTTAATATTCAGGTTAAGGGGAAGAAAACAAAAAAAAACCACAGTATAATCCAATATACTATATTAAAACAAACCTAAATAATTCATTCATGAAAAAAATTCTGTGACAGCTAAACAAAAAGGTTTCTCACCAGAATTGTAAAAATGTCTGCATGAAAATAACAGTGTACAGATACAATATATTGAGTATWAAGGATTCTCATGAAATAATCATATATCACCTCATTTCTACATACGAGAATAGACTCCTTGCCTTCTGTCTGTACTGAGACAGCATTAAAAAAAATCTGTATTTTACTATTGTGCCTACTGACAACTGATACAGCACAGATGAAGTTTAGAAAGCCTTTAATTCACTTAAGGTTTTGACTGAAATTCAAAGCAGGCCACTATGGCCCAGTCACAATTTTCTAATATGCCTCTGTATCAGCTTATTGTTTCTCATTCTTGGAAAAAACAAAATAAACAAGCAAACAAAAAACCAAACTACAAGAATCTAACTGATGTCTATGTTTTGATAAAAAAATCAATATTTTTAGGAAATACTAGAAAAGCACCAAATATCCCAACAATAAAAAAACCTGCAGGAATTAAGAATTAATTGAAATAAATAATGTACAGCAACAATCTGTAGAATCTACAGCAGAGGCTGGGCTAGAGGACTTCCAGAGATGCCTTCTAACCTGAATGATTCTGCTATTGGGAGATGCAAGATCACAGTTAACTGATATCAAATATACCCTAAATTAAATAAGGAAAATGAGAACTGTTACTCATAGAAGTGGAAGTTGAACTACATACAATATAATGAGATTATATAATAAAACCAATCTGCAGAAGACACWGTAACGAGGAATAATGTGATAAACTTAGCTGCTTGTCATGGGCTGGGGCTGCAGCTGAAGCAGGGCTAGCACTGAAACCTTTTCTGTGTCTGGGAGCTCACTGAGAGATGGAGGCTGGGTGGTTATCACCTTGTTTAGGAGTTCTTCCCCTTCCTCCTGCCCTCATTGATGCCCTGCTGCCAAATAATCTTTCTCATCCACTTCTTCCTCCTCCTCCCTCTTGGAAGCTCCTTTGTCCCTTACTAAATGTGCTGGCTTCCACTTCCAGTATGGTTTTGGTTTTTTTTTTTTGTGTAGAGGAGCTACTAATGACTTGTGACATGTCATCAACTAACTAAGCAGGAAGAAAAAAATCATTTAATACAGGAATATTCAAATTAGTTTTCACAAGCAAGAACAAGAGATAGTTYTTCCTCTAAGAAGCTGCTTAAGGGAAGCGATGGAATCATTTCAAGATRCACCACACATCATTTCACCCCTCACTGAAGGATCATGATTGTGAAAGGATTGTTACAAAACAGAATAATAGAAAATGCCAAATCCAAAAGCAGTGGAGGTTTAAGGAAGACAGACAGCAGATAGAGGAGGCAGATTACGTTACAGAATCTACAGTAAACAGGAGAAGTAGAAGTGTAAGATAAAGTAGAGCCAAGTTCTCATCCCCCATTTCCCCACACAGTGCATTTTCATCTTCTCTACCTGCTTTTCTTGCTACAAAGCCTGTCCTTTGTAATATGCTTTCCTCCAACATTGCTGAATATAGTCTAAGAATATGCAATCTGAGATTATCCAATTTCACAGTCAACTCCAATAAATTTCTTTGCCTTGCAAAGGGATGTAATAGTATTCCACACAGAAAAAAAAGAATCTCAATTAAAAAACTTTAGTATTGCCAAGAAGCCACTGGCACAATATGTCCATGCAATTTGAGAAAGGTTCATTGATGAGGATAAAAACAAACCAAAAACAAAACAATCGGAAAAAAGAAAAAAAAAAAAGGGAAGGAAAAAAAAAACAGCTGACAACATTATACTAGAGAGACTATTGAGTGTATTCTATCAGAAGACCAGGAAATAGGCTGAACCTGAACCTGCTCCTTTTGGAACAATATAGTAACCATTATGAAAGAGTTATTCAAATATTTCACATGGAACAATGAGATTAYCACTACTTGAAACTAAACTGACCTAAGACTTTTTCCATTTTTCAAAGAGAATTTGGAAACTTAAGAAAATGCCTCTCAGTAAACTAGCATTTTGTCTGGGAGGCCAGAGACTCCTGGGAGAGTCCAGGAGACCAGCTGAATAATTGCAGATTTCCAGAAGCCATCATTTCAGCACTGACTGATGTGTCACTGAAATTTGTGTTCTCAAAGCCTTCAGGAAGCTATTTATGTCAAATTCTTCAAAAGAGCTTTGGAGACACACATAAATATCAGCTCTCATAATCTAAAAAATATTCATTCATCAAATCACAACAGTCAGATTGTTACTGAATGATTTCCCTTTCTTTAAAATATTCAGAACATTACAACTGAGGAAAATTTTCTACTCTGGTCATGTGATCGATTGTTTTCAAGGGAAACAGTGAGGTTTCATTACTTCAAAATATCTGGGGAAACTCATTTTCCTCTTACTCACCTAGTGTATTATGCAGCACTCACAGACCAATTCCAAACTTTTTTTCACTTCAAATTCTTTAGATTATTCAGCTTGCTCAAATACTTGGTTTAAAACATTATTTATTTTAAAAGATTTACTACTCATTATTGCAGCACCATCACCTACAGCAAAGTGAGCCAACACAAAAATTAAGAAGAAAAAGCTATATTCCAGGCAAACTGCATGCAAAGTTTCTTGTGTGAGTATGCTAGAAAATGAGTTGCAATGAATCATTAAAGAAATGCCTCCCCAGTCCAAAGTAACCGGTGACACATGAATTTATCATGCCTAAGCGGCTCCCAACACTGTTTTTATCACATGACATGGCAAGCTGACTTTCAGAGGAGCAATCAACACAACAGACCCATATAGCACAAAGAGAAATTACACTGACTTGTTTAAAAATACCTAGTTAGTCCAAGTGAGCAACTCTTCAGGTCTTGTTATAAAAGCTCCTTATCTATTCTTTAAAGAGGTATGTGCATGACAAATATCTGATTCACCCATATGTCACTGCAAATTCTAACACTGCGGGGGAGTGAGTCAAAGAAATATGAATATACAACTCCTATAACCTGAAACATGAATATTAAATGATGAAGTATTTGCATTGTCTCTATTGCCTTACAGCACATGAATGTCAAACCACTTATTCATATCTCTCCCTCCCTCAAAGCGAGTTGTTTGGTTTGATGTGTCATCAAAAGCAGAATTAGTAGCATCCTAAATACCTTTTTTTTAAAGAAAGCTTTATATTTATCATTTTCAAATAGGCAATAAAAAGCTTATAGGAGTCTCAGCTGTGGTACTTTGTGATTGACACTAAACACTCTATGCATGCAGAAAACAAACACCTCTCTCTGGGATAAGGAAGATGATTTAACTCTTGGATTGTTTGTTGTTTACTATACATGTGAATCACCCCCAAGATTTTACACACCATGGTTACTCTAGAGCTTATTTTGAATTGTAAGAAGGAAAATCACACTATCACAGCAGCATGTACCTTCAAAAGTCTTTCTTAAGCTGAATCACACTGAGACAAGGAGGGTTAAAATTCTTTCAATTTAACTGTACYACAAAGTCAAGCTGGAGGCAAATCMCTCCTGGGACCAAAGCTGTKTAACACCTTCATTAATGACCTGGATGCTGGGCCAGAGCACATCCTCAGCAAGGTCACAGACAACACAAAACTGGGGAGCAGAGAGACACTGTGTGTTTGTGCTGCCATCCAGGGGGACTGGGACAGGCCGGAGAGCTGGGCTCAGAAAATGTCTGTGAGGTTCAACCAGGGTAAATGCAGTGTTCTGCATTTAGGGAGAAACAGCCCGAGACACTCAGTGCTGGAAGGCTGGAAAACACCTCTGAGGAGGATCTGGGAGCCCTGATGGACAAGCAGYTGACTATGAACCTGCAACACTCACTTTGTGGCAAAGAAAGCCAAGAGCAGCCTGGACCCCACAGAACTGCCAAGGAGTCACTGCCAGCAGCACTGCCCAAAGGGGCTGGGGAGTCTCTGTCTGTGCAGGTATTCAAAACCTGCCTGCAAATGGTCCTGAGCAACCTCTTCCAGCTGATCTTCCTAGAGCTATGGGAAAAAACAGCTGCACCACTTCAGAACTTGGTACTTGCCTGTTGRTAATGTTTAGCGACAGCTATGGCTTACAATAGGATTATTAGTCCTAAATCATTCATGTTCTTCTGCAAACTTAGCCACAGGAAAATGATTTCTCTTGTATGCAGACTCTTTTATTCCCTTGTAKCCCTGCAGTCACTTTTTGAGACATTTTCAGCACTTCTTACCGTGTCAAGGCCTGGACTTTCGTGGCATGTCGCTCTTCTTGTTCTGCTACCTTCCTCCTGCAGTTCTCCATTTCCTGCCTCAGTGCTGCAGAATGTTCCATCTCTGCATCCAGCAGATTCCGCAGGGATCTGCAAGAAGSCAACAGCCTCTCTTTAGAACACTGCACACACTACCTGGTAATCAGAGCATACTCTAAGAAWCACACAGGAGCTTGCCTGAATGATGCCATTAACGTCATCCTAAAATTTCATTAGTCAATGTAACAAATTCACCTGATTTGATTATACAAAGATATGAAAAGCTACAAGGAAAAAGCAGTTGCAAATGCTTACTATTAATTTGTATTACTGYCTTGTCAACATGCCCAAAGCACAACCTGTTATGGGATCTACTGTGCCACCATGCAGAAAGAATTTGTTTTCAAAAAAAGCTTATAAGCTGTTTTCAGTGCTTCAGTGCAAGTCCATACATCTTGGGAATAACCTATAAGAAATGTATTTATAGTAAGGCTCTTGTYTCTGCCAAAAGCATTGCCACAGACCTCTGTGTAAGAACCCTTGATGAGATAGCAAAGGTCAGCACAATGCATAATGGCAAAACCCAAAGTATCCTGGTCCWTCTGCCAAAAAAAACCATAAAGCTGAATGAGGCAATAATTTGCAATTATGGGACTGGGAAGAAGAGGTGGCAGGAAAATAGGATCAGTTGGTAGGCACAGCATTAAAACAACCACAAAATACCTATAGGAAAATATAAATTACCAAAATAGCCCTATTAATGCATGGAATAAATTTGTATTTTCATTCATCTAACTATGTGTTTCAATAAATTGAATAAATAGAAAGTAGGTTTGATGGCATTTTATAGAAACTACTGATGATTTTTACATTTACAYCATCATTTTGCTTCAAGTAAACATAAAGCCACTCACAAATGAAAGCTACTTTCAGCATTACATTGTCAGCCATCCTACACCACTTCATCAGAAGGAGAAAATCAGAAATTTTCTGAATATTTGCATTAGAAGAAACTTTTGATCATTTGGGAAGGCATTTTAAGAGAGCTTCAGAATCTTTTGGCTATAGGGTTTGGTTCTGAAAAAACTACAACTGCCAAAACTTCCAAGACACAAAGAGCTATCTGATTCAAACTAAAGCAAAAAGTTGCCYTCAAAACACTGTTCTTCAGTATCAACATTTAAATAGTGAATTAAGTTTACCTTTCATAGAAAAAATAATATATACATCAAAAAAAGACATAAAGATTATATATAGCTTTACATRAAGGATAGMTTGTATTARAAAAGAGATTTTTTTAATTRCAATCCCTCTTGACTAAAAAAAGCAAACTACCTATTCTGCTCTTCCAGTTCATCCTTTCTATTCATCATGGCCACGATAGCTTGACGAAGTTCATCTAAGAAAAAGGAACAAAAAGGATTAATTTCTGTGTGCATTTCTGCTCATTTCACATCCAGAAGTCATGTACACAGGCAGCACACTTAAGGTGATGCCAACACCATTTGCCATTCAGCAAAGCACATAAAAATGCTCTTAATCTCATCACTAAATTGAGCAATCTTTCCAAGGCGGTGTTATTTAACACRGCATCAGAAGTATTGATCAAATCAAATTAGTCTGCATCTGGCTTTAATACAAATGTTTACAAGTGTGCCTGTGGTTGCAGCTGTTTTGTTTTCACCACAGATGTAGGGCAGAATGCACCTTTTCACCACATGCATATTAATGACATACACTGGTACTTGTTCAGCTTCTTCAAATTGCTTCTTCTCCTGGCTATAAATTCTGACACAGGAAAYGTAACTGCAACAGGGAGATGGGAGYAGAGATAATGTCATTGCTCCTTCATGGCATCGCTTYTCAAGCTCAGCCTTAAAGATCATAKGATTTCTGAACTTTGTAACTTCCTATAAAAGCCTTCCTATTTTTGACAGATACCTTAAAAATACCTTCTGTCATTATATCAAGAATACAAATTTAAAAAAAAATAAACTGACAGAATTTTAGAATTTTGAAAGATTTCCTTTGTGTTAGGTTTGTTGTGAACAGCCAAATACCACTCAGAAAAGCATCACCTCAGTTTCCTTAACATTTCACATACATTAATCAATAGTTTCATGAGTGCTACAAGGACTCATTTATATTAAACCATCTCTATCAACAGTTATGYGAAATGTTTACATATAACAAATCAGCCAACTCTTTTCTGCAAGTATTCAATGCAGATGTCAGTAAGTTTTRKWKKKTTTTMMKKAAAAMMMWMYAACAGAGCTGGTATTACTTGATTTCTTCAAGCAAGCAAAGACATTGGACAAGTTGTTTCCCTTTACATTTAGTTCACAGGTTTACCTGTATCTTTCCTCATATCTTCTGCAGTTACAGAAGCTATTGCCATTTAACAACAACCTAACAATGTCCTGTGGACCAGAGTCTGACAAACTCTAGTAGTAGATAAAACGTAAAAGGTTTTGTTATGTCAATGAAATATATCWGTTACTGCTGCAGACACCTCAATTCCAATCTGGCCCCGGTAATGTGCAGGTAAATCCACCCTTGCAGGACTGCAGGATTCAGCAGAGCTCTCATATCATTTCGCATCAGCCAAACCAAATTTCTTTGTGCTAGATTTTTTCCAAACATTCCTGCTTCTTTGGCCATGGAGAACTCAGAAGATCATTTTTCTGCCCATTCCATAATATCCACATTACAGCTTAAGAGCTAATTGACATTAGCAAGAAACCTTTCAGTAGGTCATTAGAGGGAGTTTGCACTTCATTAATTCAGCATAGAAAGAACAATTACTTTTCTACAGTAACAGCATTTTTTATGGGTTCTCTATGTAACCCTAAAAGAAAAAAAAAATCAAAATCTTTTATAAAAACTAATAGCAAAATAGTGAAATTTTTCAGTATTAAATCAGCCTATCTGTGAAATAAACAATTGCTCTAAGGATGCAGAAAACAAATAATCCAGCAACTGTTAGAGCATCATACMAATATACAATACAAGCAAAAACATCCAGAGTAAGCTTTCTGTACAGTAACACTCCAAAACAAAAAAAAGATTTGAAATATAATGTTCAATTCAGAATCCTCCTCCAGGAAGCATCAAGCTGATGGCATTTTAAATATTTCAAGTGTGCCATTAAAATATGATCGYGCATGATCAACAAGTAGCTGCTATTATGTCTCTAACTCTGAATACATTAAAGCTGTTGCTACTCAGACACRTTTTTGTAGTGCTGGCTCTGCACTTACATGGGGGTGCCCACTCTGCAATAATTGCCTGTGTGTATTTATTATTTTAATGTGTATTTATTAACATTTATACAGCTAAGCTATTAAAAATTGTCTTCATTTCTTCAATTTTACAAGCCTATTCAAATCATTACTTTAACTTGGCTAATAACTTAATCTTCTTTTCCTTATTCCATCCAGAATCTTCCCTGTGAGTAGAGAGACCTGAAATCCCATCTTTTCTCACTCCTCTCTCCCCTCCACACACACAAGSAGAGCACAAAAGCAAGATTCTGCGAAAGACCATGGTTTGCACAAAAGAAGAAGAAAAAGAGCCTCTTAAAATAGAAGACTTTAAAATGCTTATTTATTTCCATTTGCCTCATTTTTCTGAGAGTCATGCAATTGACAATAATATCGAGACACAATAAATCATAAACTCCAAATTTCATTATCACATATAGGGTAAAAATCAATGCTTAATTTAGGACCACAAAAGCAAACACATTTCAYACTCGGTATTTCTTGCTAATTTAGTTCAATGACAGATACCAGTGGAGGTGTGGATGAAAGCACCAACACAAACCACCAGTCTGGGCTCAGGGATCAGAGTTCCAAGAAGGCTGCTCTGGCCTGAGCCTACCTGAGCAGCAATATTGCTCCATGGCTACAGCTATGCTCCTTCTTCTGGAAGTGATGAGTATTAAGGAGTCATGTTTTCTATAAATTACTCAAAACAAACACAAGAACTATACAGTTTATCACCAACACTTCTTTAACCTCTCTATTCGCAGTAAAGCAAAAGAGCAAACCAAGAGAGTAAAGCATTATTACTGTAATTAAATGAGTAAAAAATTACCGAGAAAAAAAAACACAGAAACTTTAATTTCATTACCTTTTATGCAAGGAACTGAACGGAATTAAAAGGAAACCATCTTATTTATAATTTTTGAAAGCTTTAAATATTATATCTGAATTAATTTCTTACTTTCACTTATGCTTCCTGAAAAATTACAGCAGCCTGTCAGAGCAGTCAGCTGAATGCAAACAAAGGAAATCCAGTATCACACACTGCAGCAGGTTCCYTTCAAACCTGCCAGAACATCCACAGTTCATGAGCTTTTGTCTGTCTGATACACTTGCCTCTAAGATGACTGTATGATCTTAACCTAATTTTTCCAGCAGACTTATGTCTCATACATTGTGTGGGTTAGAAAAGGGAATAAATTTGAAAAAAATAAAAAAAAAAGTCAGGGTTGTAGCAGCAACCATAAATTTGGCATTTTCCTCCTTCTGGACTATGCAACCTCAATCCTTCTTTCTCCCTTCTATTTTATTCCTTTTTTTTTCTTCAATAAAACAGTGGAAGACTGGCCAAGTATTCCTACTTCAGAAAAGTGTTTGATGTTAGACTTTATGTCCTACTTCTGAGCTGTTTGTGCTTGATGACATTATGTTCTGTAAACTTCTATTAATGAAAGGCAATACACTACTGTTATTAAGGAGCAGCGTTCAACACCAACATATCTAAACATAAAGTGAAAATCAGAGCTCCATAATAACAGAGATAACTAGTGAACTTTCATATTATGTAACTTTAAAAGATATTTTCTTAACTTCTTAAAAAAAGGATTCCTATGTGCAAACCAATAATTCCAAGCCATTCTTTATCAGCAAAAAAGGATAACATAAAAATCAATTATATTTTTTGCATTAAATTCCACTTTTTCAAACACTKAAAATCTTTTTTATTGCTGAGATTAATCTGTGGTTCCTAATTACTCATAAAATKAATATCTGCTCTAAAACATTTTTAAATTCAATTCCATACTTCATGCAAAATCTAGCTTCTAGAAAGCTTTCATAAGGTCAYAGAGCATGAAATATATAATGTTTTAAGAAACACCTGCCAATTTCCAGCAACCTCCAGAAAAGTCATAAGTTTCACAACTCTTCTGCTGTTTAGCCAAAGATTGAGAAGTATGATTTGCAATCACCTGTTGTGAAGAATGAGCTGTAAGTGAAATTATCCCTCAGACTACACAAGGTCACGCAGCCTCCTCTGCAATCCTGCAGATAGAATATCAGGGTGGGCTGGAAGCAGTTTACAGGAATCTTTTTTCCTTTATTTTCATGAGTGAAAATTTACACAGATATTTTCAGAGACAAATAAAACTTCCAGCAGACTTGTTACATCTTAAATCAGAAGCCTGACCTTTAAAGACATAAAGAGCTTTATGCTCCCTAAGCTGCCTACATGAACACTGCTTTTAAGGCTTAATTTAGTGCTCAAAAATCTTGTAAATATTATCCTGTCATGTCACTATTCACAGGGCAAATTTTAGTAGGAAACAAATTGTGTTGGCCTTCTCYTTTATAAAAGGGTTCTGGTGAGAACCCAGTCTTTAAAGCGAACTGCAGCTTTCTTTCCTCTCCCTGATGAAATACAAACTCCCTCTTTCCACAGCTGGGCTTTCAAAGAAGCCACAAGAATTTAGTACCTGCCTGTGACTTGGGGCAGCTGGGTACAGAACAGGTCAGAAGCTATTTAGAGGACACAGAAAGTACAAAAACACACACCTTATTCACTTACACAACCAGGATAAAAATATAACACGGAGGTTTGATTATTCAGTAAAGTTGTTCAGTGATTGTGAAAAGCTCAGGATTTCTCAAGAATATATGAAAAAATATGGAATTATGTATAATATTATGACCTTTCCCAACCTTTGTGGTCAAGCCCAATTTTAAAAACTGAAGAAAATTATAGTGAWAAAACTAAATTACCAATTACTTCCTAAAAATAGTACTATAATAAAAGAAGCTTGTAAAGAAGAACACAAGCAGCATCCTTCTAAAATGAAAGTTTTAGGCCTTCTTTTTTTTCTACTGCAAAAACAAAATGGGGAGACTTGTGCTGGTAAGGCAGATTGTTCTGGTGAAAAACAATGCTGAAAATATAATCTTCCAATGGCAACACTTCGAACAGCTGTTTGTGATTCAAGCATAATAAGAAAAACACAACGTTTTTAACACTGAAAAATTACGTAGTCAAGTAGATACATAAATAGAAAACTTACGACCAACTTAACTCTTTATAAAATTGGTTATGACTGAACAATTGCTAAGCAGAGCAAGTTTTCAAATTATGCCTAATCCAAACAGCAAAACTATGGATTAGGATTTATCTTAAGTGGTATTAGTATTTTTTGAGATGTATCTGCTGCTAAGTTAACCTATGCCTTACAAATGCAGGSGACATAATTCAGGAAAATAATTTAAAATGGCAGAAATTTAAAATTACAGCTTCTCATAACATAATTTTCTGGCCTGCATATCAAAAGAAGTAAGAAAAGTTTAGTATTGTACTAACAGGTTGGAAAGAAAATGGGGAAAGAATATAATTTTTTTTTAAATAATTTCAGGCTTTGTCTTCAGAAGTAAGAAACACAAAAATCCAGTCACTGGAGACCTCACAGCTTTTCTCACTGCACAACTGCATTCCATTTTTCTTGCCTGATGTGTTAGGATCAGTTGCTACGCAACCAAGCTATAAGCCTCAGCATTTAATAATTCTTCAGCTAATTGCAATAGAGAGAAAGAGCTTCTGTGTCTGACTTTGTCATAGCACTGGATTCTTCCTGTAGAGAATCTATAACCAATAACAACAAACTTGAAAAAAGCATTTTTATACAACATACCCAGGATCAGCTATTATAAAGGTATTGAATAATGTTGCAAGTTTATRGTCAGCTGAATTTTTATTATAATTATCATTAGATTATTTATTAAATGTTCTACTGGCTTTATAGATGGGTTTAACATGCTTCCCACCCTTCCTTCCACCAAATCCTTCTCTGAAAGGGGAAACTAATGATAATGTGCATGCTTCTGTTGACCCTGTGTTTTCATTTCATTTACAAATTGCTAAGTATTGAGAACTGAAAATCTCCAGATTTTCTTTCTATTTTATAGCTGCCTTACCTACACTAGGAAATAACTGAGCAGCCGAAGGAGACCAACTGCGGCCCCTGCTGGTACCTGACACCCCTACAAAGAGCAGAATCAACAGAGTGCAGGGGCACCAGAAAACTGCCCCATGCAGTTCTCTAACTGARAAACAAAATAAAAATGTGAGGGCAAAAGGATTGTAGGAATAACATTAGCAGAGAGTATCTAGTGACCAAAGCAGCACTATAACTAACAGTGAGTCCATTCTACACTTCATTTCTGGCACTTATAAGTCTCAAACTTGTTTCTCACTTCATGAAGTACTTGGCAAGAAAGGATTTTTCAGTTTTGCGAAACTCAGTCAGCAGATCAGTGGCAGAGCCTGAAACACTGCCCAGTGAAAATGCTTATTTTATCTCCTTTAATACAGGTTAAAGCATTTGAATATGACTTTAGGAAATGAAATTAGAGTATCTTAAGATTTCATTCATTTTGACGATTGCATGAATCAATTGCACAAAAGAATCTTGGTTGCATCACTTCTAACTTCCAAATGTCATCATTTAAAACTTGTACATATTGAAATTTATAAGAAACAAACACACACCCSAGAGCTCTAGGAACAAAGCCAGTTCAGTTACAGAACATTCTGTACAGTGAGGAACATAAACACATACTGGCTTACATGTTTAGACACTCATTTTAARAACTAAGTCTTTGTTCTGCAAGTTGATGTGATGAAAAAAGATCAAATATGTGATAAACAAACTGCCTTGCTTCTATTTATCTATCTCTACAGCAAGGCTATTTGATCCTGCCTGGTTCTCCTCTCACTACCACAGAAACATGACYGCCCTCCACATTAATCTTAACTAAAGTTTTTGTATATGAAAGCCCATATTCATGTTTGGATATGGGATTTATGAGATTTTCATATCAAAACCACACAAAGAGTGGGTTGGTTTGTTTCTGACCAGGGATTAATGAAAASAGCCAAAATAAGAAGACCACATTGGAACCAACCCTCAGGGTTTTTAGAACTTGTAAAAATTGGAAGATGTTAACCAAATCATTATTTTTCATTTAACTACTGAAGCCACACTTAATATAAGGACTTATCARCTGCAATGAAGCATAACCTGGGATCTGCAAACACAAACATAATCTTAGAGCACTTATAACTAATGTGACCAGCACATCAGAAATTAAGTGGACTATGACTCTCCAAGCAGATCTGACTGAAACAAATACAGAACGAGTTACAGAACTTTCAAAGTTACTTCCATCAATCTTGATACATCAAGGAAGTACTTACTAATTGTCATGGATTCTGGCACAGTGGCTGAAGGCAACATATTGCTTAAAGTATTCACTTCAGCTGGAGGACTGGCTTCCACTCTAGTCATAAAAGTAGAGTATAATCAATATATGAAAACAAAATCCTGAATTCAAAACATAAGAAAAAAACATTCCAGAAACTAGAATTGGTATCCTATTCACCCATATTTAATTAAAATATGCTGGAC
Organism: Malurus melanocephalus; assembly: GCF_030028575.1. Taxonomy (NCBI): domain Eukaryota; kingdom Metazoa; phylum Chordata; class Aves; order Passeriformes; family Maluridae; genus Malurus; species Malurus melanocephalus. The sequence continues at coordinate 2,052,557 of NW_026623309.1, forward strand.
TATCCTTTAGTGTATCTCCTAAGTCTGAATGTAGAAGTCTGAATTAAGAAGACACAGAAAAAWTCCAAATAAAAAGGCCATGGAGAATATAGTAAAAAATAATATAAAAACCAACATAAAACCTATTTTCAAAGCCAGGAGGCCAAGTCTGTTACTTGACATGACTGCCTGGCTTCTTCAAGATAATTAGGAAAAGTTCAGTACACGAAAATATGCAAAAAGGGACTTGTAGGTTTTTTGCATTTGTCTTTCCAAACATTTGCAGAAGCACCCTGATGTGTAGTTGGTTTTCCAGTCCTAACTGCACTAGGTAACAATAAGTTGACAGCTACAGAGTGAAGGTTCTTTTCTTTTAAGAAAAACATGTYTGGCACATACCTGTAAGGAAGATCAGATCTTCTTGGAACCAGTTCTACCGGGTGAACATGTTCATGGCCCTCTCCATTCTCCAAGTTATCTAAAGCAGAATGCACAAGCATTAGCTTTCTTTGGGCAATAGAACTTAAAAAAAAATAAAAGCATAAATCCAGAAGTAAAGTATTTACATTTTTAAACAGAAACACTCAACTTGCTTAAGCTCTTAAACACTTTTAATCCTGTCTCCAAAGTTGGCTTCTACAAACTCACCCTGAAAGCCAGCAGGATTGTGAAGTCCCTTAGGAACATAGCAATCTTAAAAAAAATAGTATTGCACAATTCCTAAATTACATTTTATACGTACAGAGTAACAAAGCTATGAGGAGACTTTTTCCTGAAGTTACTTTTGAAAGCCCCTGGAGTTGAAACACCACATGGCACCTGATGCTCAGTACAAATCTGGCTGTGGCTTCCAGAGGAAGAATCTGTTGTTAGCTCCCAACACATGAAATCTTGAAAAGACWCCAGTGCTCTCAGTATTCCCAACAGAGCACCATRGYTTTTCTCTGGCTCCTCGTGKCTCTGTRCCAACCATCAGGAATCAGACAGACRAGATATTGTTTAAAAAGCATGAATAATGCGCATCTGTCCACAGATCCACARCTGTCGGCAGCAAAACATCCACATCACTGAGCCTGTCATTAAGGAAGCTCAGGTGGAAACAAACAAAAATGATATTTTATTTATGTTTTCTGCATCTCACAATAACAAAGTTACAAAGTTACTAAAAGACAATCCTAAAGAGCACAGAWTTAAAAAGCAGAAATTCCAGGAAAGAAGGTGATGGGAAATAAGAGTTATGTCAGAAAGTCTATGGAGGAGAAAATTTCTTTTTGAAGCTGCAGAGTTTACCGAAGCTCAGTTCCTAAAATACATACTCCATTTTTGTTCCGAGCAACTGAGTTTTGACGGAGGCTTTCTCATTTCTAGTTACATGGAGATATGATATGCCCTGACACATCCCTGGAGCACTGCAACAGACTAATACTGAAAGCACAAATTAACATACAACACCATAGATTATACTGTACTCTATTTCAAATATAGATAGGTTATTATCAGTATTAAGACCTATAAACCAAATATATAAGATATAGATATACAGATATATAGATATATATAACAAGAGTTCATTAAGCAGGTTTTAACAAAAATATCATGAAAACAATGAGCTTGACAGTTACTGGGCTGGGCTGCCCTCAGAATAAGCTAATGAACGTTCCTTCTGACATCATTCATCCAGTACAAGTGCAACTTCCAAMTTCAAGCAAACAAGTGCCTAAGGCAGCTTTCAATCTCAGCAAACTGTCAGTGTGGCTGAGGAGAGAGTGCCTGGATCCGTGTGTATCCCTGTCCCTGACTGGCTGACACTTGGGTTGCACAATGAGCYACTCAGTGCAGCCCTCCCTGCACGCTCCATCAGCTCCTCACTGCTGCAGAGAGGTGAGATCAGGAGAACAGCCAGCAGGGTCTAGGGGGGCTTTCCTAGCACTGAGGAACTGAGGAACTGATTCCTTTCACCAGCTCAATGTTGTATCRCTCTGACTCGCATGACAGACCACAAAGAGAGACAAAAGGAGAACTGAAAATATCCCTCCTGTGCCAGAAGGGATCTGAATGGGCCTGTTGATCAGGCTGAGGATTGTATTCAAAACAATTCTGAGATGAAGCAACACAAAACAAGGGGCTTTGCTATCCTCTTAGTAAGAGTCAGCCCCTGTTACAGTTCTGTACACAGATGTACACAGACACCGTCTTTGGTCATCTGCCTCCAGYACGAAGCTTGGCTCACACTCCTGATTTTTGATTCCAGGTACAAACCCCCAGCTCATGTTCCTGATGCCTCGTGACATCTCCTGACAGCAACTTCTGAGTTCCCATTCCACACAACACCCCCCATAAACAGGAATGGTTACTTGAATTCCAGATTTCAACCTGTGGATGTTCCCCCACAGTTTATGTATTAAATTTAAGAGACCACAATGCCACAAATTACTCAATGTTTTCTAAATTCCTTTATGAACTGAAAAATGTGGCAGCAAAAAAAATGTAAATGTACTACTTTTTTTTTTTACTCATTGGCATTTCTTATGAGGTACATATTTTAAAATACAGCAGAGGGCAGTACAGCATTAGTTTATGATTCACATTTTTATCACTAAACTTAGGGAACTGAATTACACTTTTTCACAGGCCTTCAATCAACAGTCCATTTAAACTCTTAGACACATAATGTATATGCAAAAAACATTATTTGAATGCCACTGAGAAGTTTTTAAACGGTCACTGAAATGAGTATACCCAAAGTTCTGTAAAAACTGTGTTTTATGAATAGCCAGAAAAAAAACTGACAGGGTGAACAGGAAGGCTGGCAGAATTATTTCGCTTTTGGAACCAATATAGACACTGGAAAAGCACCAGGTCTTCTTTTCCATTCCTTTGACCATTTTTATTTCTTGCTTCAAATGGTCCACATCATTTTTGAAGTGCAGTACCCCCCACTGTGTACAACACKGCAGCTGAGGCCACAGCAGAGACAATGGAGCCTAAATTTACAAATGACACTTTCATTTATGCACAGCTCTGCTAATTCATGATCAGCTTGTAAGCTGCAGAGAACAATGTGAAGATACTGGCAGATGAAAAATTAGATGTGAGCTGGCAACTGGTGCTCAAAGCTCAGAAAGGCAATCTTAGAATAAATGATCTCTGAAGATCCCTTCCAACCCAAACTGTTCTATAATTCCAACATCCTTTCCTGAGCAAGTATTTCCTAGTTGGTCATTCTTTATCCTGTATTTAAACAGTTAACAGCTTCTATTGAACTGCTTCCAGCTGCTCACCAATCTGTCAAGATTAATTTGAATTAAAGTTCTCAAACACACTTGGAGTTTCTTGCAGCTTAGTGATATCTAGAAATGAATATGGACACTTCCTATTCAACTATCCTAAACTTTAACAAAATACAAGACCACAGCTTAATACCAACAAAACTCTGGTTTATTTTGACATTGATAAATCCTCCTTAACTAAGTAACTGATCAAATGGAGAACTCTGATCCAGATATGAAAAAATTTTAATTGAACTTTTAGTCCCAGTTGTGCAGTATATCCTATGTCTTTACCATCCTGTTTTTGATTACCATTGTCCCATGCTAGAATAAAGGTTGCTGGAATTCTGTGCCTACCTGTTTGGGAGTAAGAGCCAACAGCACTGACAGGAAATAGAACATCTGAGTCATCATTCAGAACCTGCAGAGGAGTCCAACTGCATATCTGAGAATTGCATGTGACTGTTTCATGAAACCTATTTGGAGCAAACAAACAAACAAAACAATCTATTTACACAGTCAGTATTAATGTCCACAGTGCTTTTATTTCTTTCAGAGATACCACTGCAAGAAAAATCTTTATTTCAATCTCTTGGTCAGCCATACACTAATTCATTAAAGATCAGAAATTCCAAAGCAGATGARGCAAACAGTGCTTTCCTTTTTCCCCAAATRATTTCTSTGTCAGAAATAAAGCAAACATATTAGCAYCTAAAATTCYTTTTTCTCTCAGTTTGTCCTGCCTTGTTTAACTATCTACTCTATGTAACAAGCTTACTCTGTTTAAAATACACATTTCTACTGTGAAGCCAAAATAAAATTGTTATTGTACTAAGAACAAGGAAGCATCAAGTAGGCCAGAATTATAACCTGGCTATATCATGCAACAACTTTAACAACTGAGAACTTTAAGGAGAACAAGAAGTCTGAAATCTCAACATTTGGGATTTCAGTGAATCTTAGAAGCAAAATACCATCGCCACGGTGGCCTATATGATTTCAACAGTAAAAAGGAAAAAAAAAAGAAAAAAACAAAAGAGGGGAAAAAAAGGTGGGGGAGGAGGAAAGGAGGAAAAAAGAGAAAATCTATACAGTTCAATTTAACACACCAGTTTGCCAGTACCCATGAAGGAAAGGGAGGCATGGTGGGGAAGCATGGAAAGCTTACTCTTGTCTCCTGCACCAATACTTACTTTTCAGAAGCTTTAGTTTCACCTTCTGTGCCTTTATTTCCTAATGTTTTTCCATACAACTCAACCTCATCTGCATCTTCATCATCAATGCTCTTCACATCCARTTTCTGGTATTCATACTCTCCATTCATGAATACTGAATCACTCTTCCACGAGTGGTTACTTTCACTCCCATTTAGGTTTCTTCCAAGAGTGTGTTCAGATGAGGATAATGCAAGAACTGAAGATCTGTCTATGCTCTCCTCTGAACTTTCTCCTGTAGTCAGAGTCTTCGTGCCATCCCCCAAATTTTGCTCATCTTCCTCTTCATCAAATGAGATAATATTAGTCACTCTCTTCTTCTTTTTTCGATCTTTTTTATGCTTCAGATCTAGTAGTAATACGAAGTTTTACATATTTAGAAGAGAGAAACAATATAAGAAACCTGTTCTTTCCTTGAAAGAGCTCATGTACTACATTACTCCAGTAAAGAAAAAGATGCTTGGATCTATATGTCATTCATTACCTTTCCATACACATGAGCTTTTAAATCTCTGCTTTATTATATATGCCTTACGTAATTCAGATTTTAAAAGACATTTTGAAGATGCATTCATAATATGATTCAATTGAAACTGGAAAGAAAAAGCTCTACAAACTCATGAAATCAAATTTAAAATAAAAAGTTAGCCTTCTTGTCACTTTCTCCCATTGAATACACCCATTGTACAATGCAGAGCAGGTTTGCGCAACAGACTAAACAGGAAACATTTTCAGAGAAAAAAACTACAAAAAACAAACTCACAACACAAACAAAATCCACAACCTGCAATCAAATAGTTAGTTTTGCATAAACTTTAAAAATTGAACAGTCAGTTTTCAGCTAATTACCTATTGGTCTAGAAATACACTGAAAGCCTCTCTGATTACACCAGMTGCATTCAGTGACAGCACTTATTTTAAACTGTTACCTATTCTCACTGAATCTGGTGTGCACATGAAGCTAAATGCAAAGCTGAAGCACTCTAGGAAATATCAGAAATCTACTCACCAAGACACCTATCATTGGGACTAAATTGCTTTGTTTAATTCAAGTCCAGCTGTTATAYACCCACAAAACACACCAACATACTTTTAAGAGGATGCTAAAACTCATTCTGATTGCAAATAGAATTCAAAAAAAGAGCACAGACTTTAATGAAAACATCTGACTTGCTCTAACATTCCACATATRATTGCATTTCAACAAACTCAGTCTTTTTAAAGTGACATTTTATTGAAAGTTGTACCTTTTATGTTGAGTTTACATATGTACTGTACACAWAAGGTACATCATGTTGTGCAGTCATATGCACCATATGGTCAATTACTGTCTTATTTCATCTTGCAAGCCTATTCTATACTAACAAAGTTCTCCCAAGTCAAGTATCACCTAGGATTTTAATCTCATTTAAGTGCTGAACAACAAAACCTTCACCAAAAGTTTGTTTTTAAAAACATGTTCTGAAATAAAATCAACCTTAAATGCCAATAAAAACCAGATTTTATTACAACTTCTGTTCCTACCAGATTCACCTGTGGGTTTTGTGCCTTTTTCTCACAACCAAAACAATTTAATGTCTAAACTCAGAATTTGTTTCTTAATTGAAAAGCACGTAAATCTTCCCGCAGTTTTGTACTTTTACAGAGCAAAACAAACTTTTAGCTCAACTTCCAGAAACAAAGATAAAAAATTATTCTTTTGCTCTTTTTGGAACTGAAAATATATAATGAAAATCACATTTTGCTTGACTGGTTTCAAATTATAAGAGACTTTGGATCTTTGTTAGTAATTAACATCATACAAGCTGGCTGTAAAACTAAAACCTCTGAGGGTAAAGAGTGTATGGGTAAATTTTCATTTTGGCAATTACCTGCTTTGCATAGGAATTCAGACAGTAAACACAGGCACTACTTGAAGAAGATTAGAAGCTAAGATTTGTCTCAGATATATAACAACAGATATATGTCTGTGTATGTCTGACTRGCAAGGTGCCAAAAGAAAACATTAAAAATGAAAAATAGTTACATCACAAACTCCAAAGYATAAATTTTATGAATAAGAAACTGAAATTCAGGTCACAAGCAGAGCACTACCAATAAGACAGTTTAGCCTCCCTCTCACAGTGATRCAAGAATGCTGAAATACAGAGTTATTATCCTGCATTCCCACCCAGTATTTCTAATTTCATGCTTTTTAATTACACATTCAACTAGTTGGTATGTGTAGTGCACTGATTTTGGGACTTCTGCTCTATAATAGTGCATTAAAAGTAAATCTAAAAGTTCTTTAAACCCACTTGAATATTTTTTAAGTTTCTGAATGGCACTAACATTGCACAAAAGCTTACCAGCATTTACATTCCTTGAGAGAACAGGCAGTGGGTCAGAGTCCTGGTCAGGTTTGATGAGAATCGAGACTGCAGAYGAGGCAGTGATCTCCCGGAGGAGGCTGCTGACACCCTGAGTGGACTCTTTGAATAATGAAGTTACATTTTGTGTGGATTCCTTTAACAAATCAGACACAGTGGGTGTGCATTTGCTCTGCCCATTTAAATCCTTATTGTCAATGTTGATAGCAAAAAGAATGGARTTCAGACCTTCAGATAAAAGGGAAAAAAAGACGAAAATGCACCATATACTCCCACAAAAGTTGTGAATATAGAACCTGAAGATTAACAAAGCTATCACAAGTAAAACATTTTTCCCAAAAATTTCCCACCATTCTCCATACATGAATTTTTATTCTTTTATGTACCATTCATTCCTTTCTAGATTATATTCAAGCTGATGCAATCAGTTCTGAATTCATCTTGATGGCTGTTCAGCTGCACATSAAATAATCAAAAAGTACTGTGAACCCATTTATTTATAACCTTTTATTTAAACAYATTTCATTGCAATTTTAGTAATGTTGATTCCTATATTCTGTTAGGAAAAACACCCATGAACCTTGTCTTGCAGAATGAAGCATGTGACCATGTATCTAAGAAAAGGAGTATAAAAGGGAATAATACATCACTTCTGTGGCTGAACTCTAGGAAAGTAAATTGTTTGCTTTCATTTCTTACTCTCCTTACCTGTATGCACCTGTAATTTGGATCTTACTATAAAATTCTATCATTATTCCTTTCTAGCCAGGAATAACTCACTTTGATTTCTYTAAATTGCACTGGTTTTAGGTTAGCCTTGACTGCTGAAGAGTTAAAAATTTAATGCAGAAGATTTTCGAATTGCAGTAAGGCCAGATCTAGGATTTTAACAATCCATCAGTTCATATTGGCATAATACCTTGACTATTCACCCAGACTGTGCCTCTGACACACATTCTCTGCATAAACAGAGTGTATTAGAGAAGCTCCTCACAACCAGAAACAGATGTAACATTCCAAAATGCAACAGTTTTCCAAGAACAGTAATAATCAGGAGAAAGCCTTACCAGCTGCCATCGTGGGGATCATACTAGAACGTTCTTCATCCATCATAAAAGACCAGTCTTCATAGAAGACACTAGAATTTAAAGAAGAAAAAAGAGCATTCAGTCCTATAGTAACATATATTTCACTTCTGAAAGACAAGAAAACTCTAAGAATGAGTACCCCAATGAAGTCACTAATTTCCTCCCAATAGGTTTCAGATTTTTTTCTTTATTGTTYCACTTGGTTTTATTTGATTTCACCAAAATCTGTTTTGCAAGAAAGCTAGAGAAGATTGGAACAAACTAGAAATTACAAGGAGGTATTCATGGACTCAGTTCTGGTAATAATCTTATCCAGTATACCCATTAATCAATGAAAATGGATAAAATACCTTTCTGCTGAATGCAGTGGACTTGATCAAGTGGTTTGARCAAGTTCAATAGTTATTGATAAAAAAGGGAAACACCTCAAATTTTCAAAAAGAAAAAGAGTTGAAGACATATGAGAAAAAGTCAGGATTTAGTTTATGAACTTAAGCATATTTTGCACTTCCAGAGTACTTCAGGATTTCACAATACATAGTAATTTATTCCCAGTAGCTGTAACAAAAGGTTCACAAACTGCAACCAAACCCTTTCCCAGTGATCTGCAACAGCAGCTCCCCACTGCTGCACTGCTGGAGCTTTGCAATTACAGCACCAGCAGCTGCAAAAGGTAACTGGCAATTACCACTGATGAATTGACCAGACAAGGCTACAAGTGTGCATTAAATTAGTGTAATGAGAGAGGCACCTTAAAAGATGGAGTCAAGGTTGCTGTGAGGAAAGCTGTTGCAAAAACAGGGAAGGGATTTAGGGAAGAGGATGGAAGTGAAGGTGGGGATAGAAGCAAGTATTCTCATATCCTATAATGGCATGTATTCTCATATCCTATAATGAAGCCAGTTTCAGGTCACATGTTGATATAGGCACAAACCATTATCTTAATGGCTGCCAAAAGTTTTAAAAAGTGAACTCAAATATGAGATTAAGTGACTTGATCTGCATAGCAATTAATATGGGGTACTACTATGGCTGTAGCTTCTGACTGGTTGCYTGGGGCTTCAGACAGCACTTCATTTGTCAATATATTTCCTGCATGACAAAGGTATCAGATCCAGTACCTGAGTCGATTCTTATCTGCAAGCAGCATGTGAACATATCTTTCCAGTGAATGTTCATTCAGAGCACAGCGCAGCCAGGCCCTGCCTCTGCCAATGTCTGTAGTGATGGCCCTCAGAGAGTAGAAGCGCTGCAATTCGTGTCTGTTCAGGACTTCTTTCACATAATACCAGAACACTGGCTCTGGAATATAATAATAATAATAATAATAATAATWATAATAATAATAATAATAACCATCAGCCCACCAAGAAAACCACTAAGCTCATACCTGAATGCATTTACATGTAAATTTATAAAACAAACAGGTAACAATGTAACTTTGACAAAGGTGAATCATTTACCCTCTTCATGCAACCTGCCAGTTAAATAGGTTATTTATTCCTACAGAACTCAGACTACGTAAGCACTTAGAATGTTTCACTTCATTGAAAAGCCACACAACTTAAAGCATTCATTCTGATGCTTTTACATAGAATTCACATTTAAAAGCATATTTAAGCTAGTATTTCATTCACAGGTTCCTATGCTCAACTGGAAACACATTATGAAAASATTTCTTTAGAACTCTATGTTCCTGCTGATGTGAAATGCTAAAAGGTAGGTCCAAAGGAACAGGTACCTCCAGAATTTAGAGACATGCAAGTGACAAATTCATGTTACTTCAGGAAATGGCAGTGGTGTATTTAAAAGGCAACAATATCTCCACTAAAATATCTTTCTTTGCCCTGACCCATACATAATATAGCAGTTAAAGAATGGAGTAAGGCAAGATTACAAATGAAACACTGTTGGAAAAACTGATAAGCAAATTAGACATTGTTTATCCCTAGCAGAATTCAAAATAAATTTGCCACTATACATGATGAAACAGTGAGAAGTGCAAATTTCGCAACAGCAATATGTCTACAGAAACTTGGAATGAAAMTTAAACTAGACTAAAAAGCAACAGCAATTTTCAGTGCTATTTCTACAACACACTGCCAAGCGTAAAGTACCCCACCAACAACCTGCAGTTTGGTGCAAAGCTTAAAACTTCTATTAGAAATTGTATCACTTGACTGAACATATGAACTAAATTAAAAGAGGACAGGTAAAACTAGCAACTTAACCTGTTTCAGTTTTGCTGGAGAAACCTGCTGCCTGTTTGATTGCTGCTGCTGTCAGTGCTAATCCCCGGCTCCTCCTCAGGCCRTGCTGGAACACAGCTTCAAACTGAGCACACAAACAGGTCACTCTGCAACAGAATTTGTAACATACTCACGTGAAGAGAACAACCAACTATGTTTCTGTACAGCAACTTTATTCCAGTTCTCTGGATAGGGAATGTAAAGTGAACCATTATCTTATGAGCAGTGAATGATGCAGTAATCTCATTCTTTGCAAGCAGTATAATCTATTTATACCCACAGTCTCATCATCATGATTGAAAGCTGAGGCACAGGTTACATTCAGAAGAACTGGTAATCAACTTGAGAAATCACCCTCACCAGCTAGAGGAGTTGTACTTACATTATTTCAGCTTCAGACCACCTACCTTTCATGCAATGTAATTTTTTGAATGTGTCAAATATTTTGAGCCATATGTTTTATGTCATTATGATACATAATCTAAACATGTTAACCTTTGACTATTTTACCTGCTGTCASAGTCAGAAGCAATTTCTTTTCTTCCTCCAAATCGTATTTGACACTGCAACAGACAGATATGAAGAATATTTAAGAATTTTTTTTACACTAAACTAATTCAGTTTTCTAAACTATTTCTATATAAGAAACRAAGTCATAACAAAAAAGGAAGCAGWACAAAATAAAGTATTGGCAAAGACAGCCTGCATCCAAAAATGCTCTAGAGCACAATGTTACACCTAATGGGTCACTCTTGCAGTTCAAATATATCCTTGCCAGCCAGAGCAACACACCTGCAGGTCCTTCAGTAAACTGAAAACTGAGTGGAAATTACTACTTTYGAGTTTTAAATGTACACCCACAAAACCAAACATTGCTCCTATCCAACTCAGTGCTACAATTATATAAGAACTGCTCTTTATAAAATATTTCACTAACTTACTTGCAAGGCATTCTTTTGCCTCCCAGGCTCTCCCAAACTGAATCCAGACTATGAAATTCTACTTGCTGAACTTCATGKKGATGYAARATACAGATATACATATATAAATMACATCTTTACATCTATTTAACCATTYACTAAAAATCTAGCTCAAAGAAAAGAACCTGCTACTCCAAAATGTTAAGTTAGACTTTGCAGTACACTGCAAKTCATTTCAGTCACATGAGGATTATAAGTACATATATTCCTAATATTAGTATTACATATATTTAAAATTGATACATTACAAATATAACCTGTCCAGAACAAGAATTTTAAATAAATACTGCATAGTAGTTGTTTGCTAGCAGACAATATCAGTAGTACTTTGCTAGCAGACAATAACTCAGTAGTACTATGTGAAAGCCATGATTTCTTCTTTGTTTCCTTTTCTTCTTTTTCAAAGAGCAAAAGACAGTCCCTGCCAGCAACTCTGAGTAAGTCACTGCTGAAATGTGTGCTGGATTTCTCACCTGTTTAACTGCATCCAGTAGCCGTTCCAGAAGAAATTGTCTTTTAGTGTCGTTGGTCTGCGAACCTGAAAACCAACAAAATCATATCATTTTAAAATAATTTTTTCATACATTTAGGCCAACACAAACTTCTTGCTTTTGGGCCCTGAAAGCTTTCTTCCCATGCCAATTATTCTATTAAAATAACTAATATATTTTCTCTAAGTAAAATGATGCAGTATAAACTATGCTTTGAGGTTTCAAGCAGCCTTTCTCTAATAGGCAACAGTACTGTTTCAAATATCATCTAGATTMTTATTTTAGCAATATTTTGAAGATGTATTTCAGCAGTACCAAATACAGCATAATTATTCAAGCTGATGCACAGCTTGCCCTGAGCTTCTTAGCACAACCACCAGTGTAGAAGAGCATTATAGCAAGAAAAGAATGGAAAGTGAGAAAGAGACAGCAGGAGTTTCTTCTTACTGACAAATAACCTTACTACAGAAAGAGTTTTAAGTCAGGTGAACAGAGAGCAACTGTTAAAATAAATCCTGTTAAAATAAAAAATAAAAACTGTTAAAATAAATTAAAATTTAACTACCAGCACAGTTCTTCTGATTAACAACTATAAAATCTATTTTGCTATTATATAAGGAACTATGCAAGACAACCTTTAACTTCTCAACCTATTTCAACAATAGCATAATACTTTGCTTGATGGAATACCCTTTATACATTCCCATGAACATGGTAAAATTTAGTCTTTTAAATAATCTAYATTGTCTCTGTAGTTTCTTTATTCGGAGCTTAATTTCAAAACATCCATCAGAAACCTCTGTGACATCCCTGGRGTTAGAGTAATTCTATTTCCTTTCTCTCTCAAGGAACATACAATTAATATAGATATGGACTGAAAGCCAATTACCCATACTCTGCACGAGCAAATTCCTCCAGACACTGAAAATCAAACACTACACAAWAAGCCCTCTAATAAAGAGAGATGACATCAAAGATATGTGCTTCCTCTTGCTATCCAACAGTGTGAGGCCCACATCCCAGAATTTCCTACCTTCATAATCCCATTCAAAACAGTTTGCTTTTAAACCAGCAGGACAGGACAGAATTTGTCCACTTGAAATGATTCTGCCTTTGTTTAAACAAATACACATTATACTAATATAATACATTATATATATTCATACTTGTCTCTAAATATATTCATAGAATTCATATTCCATATAGTTTCACATATTCATTAAACAGAAGAAAACCCCCACAGTATGCCAGAATAATAAAAACAACAGGAAAAACATAGAAACATAGCTGSTAACTAAACTTCACAATGCTGATTTTGCTGATTACAGCACATTTTCAAGAAATTGTGCTTCCCATTTTGAACTCTGACTCAAACTGTGCAGACATGTGATGTGTGAGGTCTGGGGCTCTTAGTCAAGCACTCCACACAATGTTCAGTGCCAGTCCAGGACTCTAGAAACAAACCCCACACCAAAGGGGTCTTAACTTCCTAACAACTATGCCAGTCATGCCAGTGTGAAGATAAGGCTGAATTCATAGAATCCCTACCATTCCACTTTGTGCTCCTTCAGAGATTGCAATTYATTAAACTATATGCAATGTTCTTACCATGCATACAATGCCAAAATGGAGATGCAAACATGCCTATGTATCCGCATGCCTTACAATAAATCACATAACTATAAAATAACGAAATCAATCCCAACTTTTAGTGCAAACCCTCATGAACAGTAACACTGAATACACACAACTCTACTAATTTTCTCTGTTGTTTCAAAACTCGTTACTCTTACCATCTCACACTACCCACATACCTGAAAGAACAGGCATAACACAACCTTTCTGTTTATATTAATAGTTTGAGACAATATCAGAACAAATCCATGCAATTAATACTTTCATATCCATAAAAACATCTATCAAATGAAAATTTTAGTAGGTGGGCCAAGTTTGTCTTCCAAATGCAAGACATGTTAGTTTTTAAATTCACATCTCATAGGACTTTTTGTATCGATTTGGTAACAGAAATGGTTTGTAACTAGATTCCAAACTGTGATCAATATAAAAAAATACATAAATACAGAACACCTACAGATGTTCACTATACTAACTGATGTTCTAAACCACTATAGCATGTGATACCAAACAACCTTAATCTTACACAGACTGTGTGCAATATGTATTTTCTTTTTATTTTACTTGCAAATTTGTACTATTAACATCATGACTGCAGGAGATTACAACCAATAATTTCTCAAGCAGTTCAGATCACTTACCATTAACARGGCTATAAAACCACATAATGTCTCTACTGAGAGCTAGGCCAAGGTTTCTCTTCAATGCATGTCTTAAATTCTTCTACTGCTGTCGCTTAACAGAAATTTTACAAGTAGCAAAAGAAAAATATTCATGAAGCCCAACACTTTTTTGAAAACTAAAAGATTAAGTTGTGTCCCTTTTCATGCTGAGRGTGTATTTTCCTTTGTAACAAGCCTAAAAAATATGGTACTATTTAGTGATGGGTTTGTTTCAAGTAGGTGGAAGGTAAAAATAAATCTCTACTAACTCGAATGAAGACTTAGTTCTTTCATATCTTCATTTTCTAAACTAACTCGTAAGAAAAAAAAAAATCTTTTCAGACAAGAACACCATTTAAGTGTGATCAACTCCAGCTGATTTAAAGACTAAAGACAGTGTATTACAAACTGACTGAAAGGCCCTTCTCCTGATTCAGAACAGCAGTAAAAACTGCAGCAGCACAAATACAAAACATAGAATGCATAAAAACAGCATTACTCAGAAAAAGGCTGTGTTTAGTCTGTTGCAATAAAAAAATAAAAAAAAAAAAGTTCATACACGACTCTAAAAATAACTATGAAAACATAAGGTTGCAAAAAAGTAAGAAACTTAAAGAGACTCCTCCCACCAACATCTACTCAGTCAAAAAGGGTTTAAAATAGTCTCAGGTACTGCACCTGCCTCTGTGACCCTCCTCATTTTCTGCTGTTTAAGGTCATGCTTTCCTATTTTTAAAACAAACTTCTCTTCCWACCCCGACAGAAACATCCAAACCTACAGCAGCAGCAAATTGACATGCAAGTAAAGGAAAGCAGGATTTTCATCCAGTTCTTTCTAGGTAAAGCTCTCTGCAGCACCACATGCAGCATATAAGTAAAATAAATAAATCTCATATTGCTCTTATATAACTTGCATTTATGCCCAGAAATTTCAGACTGCAATCCCTTTTGCTTGCTCCAGTATGGATTCTGAGGGTGCAAGTTGAAGATAAAACAAACACAAACCTAATTTAAATGGTCACTTATACTACATTGTTATGATTCTACTGCATCAACCCCCCATTAGTTGCATTTGAAAGTTTTTTGAAACTGTCATTAAATGACAACACCCTCCATTCTTGACAAGCACATAAACCTTGTTTCCTTGTATTACTTGCCTTCAAAGTTTAGCCTATTCAGCACTGTACAATAAAATATGAGGATGTAATTAGTAAGTAGCATTAGTTATATTAAGGTAATGCTTAAATCAACAGGAAATTACCTTCACATCCACTAGAAATACACTGTAGCTAAAGAAAATAAACATTAAATATAATTATAGCCATTAAGAAAGGAAGTTCTTCCATTTATATCTTAGKAACAGCTCTTTAACTCAAAAGGGCTAAAACGGAGCATAGAAGTAAGTACAGACAGTGCTATTACAGGCACTAAAAGAAGGATATGGTTAAAATTGRTGAGATGTTAAAATGAGCCATCTCCTTTACCTGAAACAAGCATGATAGTGATAGATATTTCCCTTTTGTTATTCTAGAAAAATACTGTACAGCATTGTATAATAGCCATGTTTAGCAAAGTACATTAGTGGAGTTTTTTGTTATCTTGCTGTCTAATCAAAACTGTTGCAAAAACCCTAAAATTCCTGGCAGGGGCTACACATGGGTGGTTACCATGCAAYTGAACCACAACTGTTGATGTCACCCTAGGCATTACTCTATTTTAAGTAACTAAAYGTTTCACTTCTCATAAACATGTATCTCTTCATTGTCCTAAAAAAAATAAGATTAAAGGTAATAAAAATAACTACACCATGAAGCTTTAGGCCCATGAGGTGTTACCTTGCCTTTTGAGTCACAGAATCCAAATAGAGCTCTCAAAGATTAGTCTCCTAGGAAGATTTAGGCTCTAATTTGCATAAAATTTGCATAAGGCTAGTCCCAGTCYGGATTCATCATTGAAGGGCTGAGGTTCCCCACATGAAAATGATTACTCTAGAAATTTTGCAATTAGGATTTAGTCTATACTGTGTCAAGATCTGAAACATTTGAGAAACTTTATTTTCCCATGCTTTGAAAGATTTCACTGTTACTTGCATTTTTCACAACAGGTTACCCCCCAACAATCTTTTTTTTGCCTCATCTCTTCCATAAAAATTTTCTGTTTTCTTCTTACCATGAAGGTGAGAACAAAACAAAGAAAAATAAAAGCGGTTTTATTTTTCTGTTCACTTTCAGAAATTACTGCTCTCCATAAATCACACAGCATTTAGTTGCTCCAGCTAACCCTTCAGTTTTTTTCTTACTACCAGTGGCAACAAAGATCACCATGTGTTAAATCAGGATGGGAGGTCAATATATGATCCAATTCTCAGGTGCAGAGTGTTGTCTGCAATTTCCATTGCTGAAGCAAATGAAACAAAGAGATGCATCAAAGTTTTCACTAAAGCTCCTCCCTTCTTAAAAAGCCCCAAACAAACCTTTGTCAATGTATTTTAATACATATTAAAGGAGTATTACTTATCCTTTACATCTACAAGGAAAGTCTATTAAAATTTCTTTCTCCATCCTTACAAATAATTCTCCATGCTGGCCCATTCAAGTGGATGTGCTTCCTCCAGTCCTGTAGTTTATGGGTCATAATYCCAATGCAAAGTTTCAAGTATTTCCTTGACAAACACCTCAAAAAGCTAAGGATTTAGCACACCCCCCGCACCACTCCTCTGTAACACAGAGGTCAGAAATTACCACATCCAAACAGACCCATCCTCACCGGGACTGAGTCAGGGAATCAGCAACCAGGACCCTTTTTCCACAAGTCATGGTTCTCACCTCTCCCACCAACTGCATGCTCCTGAGTTCATTTTTTTTTTTTAACTCTTTATTTTCTCTTACTCATTTATTTCCTCAGGAGTATTCCCTATGATTTTGCACAGCTGAGGCTACACAGRTGCCCGAGCCCAGCATCACTCGTGAAGCGAGCCAGTGCCACGCTCAAGGGCAGCATTTAGGATACAAAACGGGGTAAAAAGCACTTCGGGGGGACTTGGGGAGCCGGAATGAGGAACGRGGTGTGGTGATGAGAGCCCCGAGAGCTCCGTGCCTCAGCACGGCACCGGGGAGAAGCTGAGGGGAACGGGAGCAGGGCCACTCCCGCCCGGGGCCCCCGGGCCCGCTCTGCCCGCGCCAGCCCCCACAGCGCCCGGCGGGCCCGGCCCGCCCGCACTCACCGCTCATGGTGCCCGCGGGGCTCCGTCCGCCGGAGCCGCCGCTCTCCGCACAGCCGCGGCCGGGCCGGCAGCCACCGCCCGCCCCGGAACCCGCCCGGCGCCCCGGAAGGTAAACACGGCCCCGGGAGCGCTTCCCGGCCCGGGGCTCTCGGCGGCCCCTCAGCGCTCCCGGCCCCGCAGCGCTCCCGGCCCCGCAGCGCTCCCGGCCCCTCAGCGCTGCCGGCCCCGCAGCGCTCCCGGCCCCTCAGCCCCTCGCGCGGAGCAGCGGGCAGAGCCGCCCCGAGGGGCAGGACCGGACAACGGGCACAGGAACGGTGAGAAAAGCGGGGATAAACTGGCCCTGCTGTCGCATGTGCCGTGCGAGGTGAAGGCTCGGAAGGGCCATTAAAAAGAATTGTGGAATCTCTGATAATTTTTTTTTAAGTGATGAGAATAAATTTAATAGGTCTCTAGGCCTGTTTGGGAGGTGTTGGCTCYGTGTGGCTAAAACCACACAGCTAACCTAACCTAACCCCCAGCTGGCCCCGAACTTTTTGTCAGCCTCGTAAAGATGCTGTAACTGTGATCATTTGTAGATTTTGTGCAATAAAATATTTCAGTTCCTCATTCATGCAAGACCCTGAAGTAGAAAGTTAGCTACAAATAAAGACAATTGTTGTGGTTGCTTCTGTTGTTGTTGCAGTTTTCTGGGAATAAAATTGTGGCCTAATATTAGGAAAGTAACATTAATGTTTGGAAGGCAAGGTGACAGAAGTATGTGCCTAATTTTAGGCCACAGATTAGTCTAGCATGACTCTAATCACCCATCCTTGTAAATATGACAAGGATAAGTAAAAAAATGAGTAAAAGAGAAATAAATCTCAGTTTGAAAACACTGGGCATTGAAAAGAACGCCTGTACCCACCAGGAACTACATGGGGATTGCAGGCATTGCAGTGAATATCAGGAGCTGGACTAAGGTGACCTTTGTGGGTCCCTTCCAACTCAGGATASTCTGGGATTCTATGGTGTGGTGTTCCACAGCACCACAACCTCCTTTAGGTGACTCGCTGATACCTTCTGAACCTGGGGGCCTCTTGGAACAGTCCTTGTTTACCATCAAGTAATTTTTGRTATAAGATCAGAGTCTAACATGAAAGTATATATTTGCAAACTTGTTTATTGATGTGTTTGTATCTACTTACACCAGATATATACAATCTCTAAAGGCAGAAAAAGTTGTCCTATGTAAGGACTTTCACAGATTAAAAATTTCAATAACTAGTTTATTATCTGAGAATAATGTAGAAATAATTGGCTAACGAAATACTAGAATTAGAACTAATATGACAATATTTAGGAGAGCAGAATGGGAGATCTATAAGGATGATGTCCTACCTTCTCCACTGACTGCAAGTATTAACAGCTATACTGGAATAACTCATTTATTATTACCCAGTACAAATACATTTCTCTCCCAGTCATCCAACACCCAGAACGTAGTTGTAATAATCAAAGGATTTGGTGGTAACTAGAACAGTYGCTCGTTCTTCAGTAGCTGGTAATGGGAATGAAGTTTCACAGCCACTCTGAGGTTCTACCGAGCCACAGTCACTGCAAGTRCATTCTTCCACTGAATACATTAATGTTTCACTTTGAAGTGTGTGTCTAATTTCTTCTGTATTCACRCTGCTTTCAGTATTAGCCTTGAGTATATTATTCCACTCCACAGAGGAGTCTGTAAATATACAGAAGTTAATTTAATACATACATCCTGCTATACCAAACAAAGAGCTATTAAAGATCCAAATTTCATTATGGTCCCAYTATGTTCTAACCTCAGTGAAAGTTTTAAGATATAGTGAAAGTTGTAGTTACATATTACAGTACAACCRCTATACTTCAGAATAAGCAAGGAAGTAATCCAATACATATTTTCTAATCAGTTATTATTGATTGTGTGAACAGTCACAAATATAGCATTTGTAAAATGGAAAAAAACTTAATTTTTTCACTTTCACAGAATATACCACATATGCTTCTTACAGCCTACAATATTAAATAAAGTTATTTAAAGTCTTATAAAATGCAAAGTTAATATTGAATGTGTATCCTGTGCCAGGCTAGAACTCCTCTTGCATTCAGTGAGAAGAGGGTGAAACCCTTATAAAGATTTTTGCTTTGGAAGGTTCATAAATGATTTCTCMAACAGCAGCAAGTAAGCCAGGTATGAATATATACAACAACATAATCTTGGAAGAAACCAGTACCAGCGAAGATAGATTGCTGCTTTTGCAAGTCACCATCTGGATATTTATTCCCTAACAACTTTSATAACTTCATAGAGACTATTTGAGGAATACAAAACAGTCCAACAAAGACAGTCATCAAAATCTACAATATGAATGAAATGCAGAGCTTTTACATGGTAAGAGTAACTAAAATGTACAATGATCTAATCTTAYTTGATGAAGAATCTTATTTATTCACCTGTGTTCTCCAGTTTTTCTTTTAGTTGCTTTAGGTGCTTCCATTTAAATAAGACCATTAAGGTGAACAGAGTGAGTATTAAAATCACTCCTAAGCCCAAGCAAATCCAAAGAATTCCACTTGAATCGGTACCTTATGAAATAAAAGAGATGCATTGCATTAATCATAAACATGGATGCACAGTAAACATGTCCAACACATAAAACTCCTATGTAAAGTATGACATGACAATGCCCAGCACAGCCACAGAGTATTGTAGAGCTCTACTTACTCTTCTCACAGTAGTTTTCACACRAGGGTGGTGGTGCACTGGAACACCGCAGGTGACAGGGAGTACAAGAGAGCAGCAGATTATCAAAGTATTCATTTTTGGGGCATTGTGCCATCGGGSCAGTAATTGTGGAGCTACAAAGCCACAGAAATTGTAGGAGAGTGAGGATCATCTACAAAGGACTCCTCAGTTCTCA
The DNA here is from genome assembly GCF_030028575.1 of Malurus melanocephalus. NCBI lineage: Eukaryota > Metazoa > Chordata > Aves > Passeriformes > Maluridae > Malurus > Malurus melanocephalus. The sequence goes on from NW_026623309.1 coordinate 2,072,652, forward strand.
GTTTGAGCAACTCTAAGAACAGCTAGCAAGTAATAATGGACTTCCATCACAGCTCCACTGCATGGGATCATGTTACAGGAAAAAAAGATTTAATTCTGAGGTCCCCAAGGAATTCCTGTTCCTTTTTTGGCAATTCACAATTGTAGAAAAACTGAGCAGCTGCACCAAGATAATTTTCAATGTAAATTTTGTCTGAAACAGAAAATGGTTATTTATAGAAGACATTTCTGGAGCAGGTGCTAAATACTACAAACTGTAGAAAAGAGAGAAGATCKCTCAACAGAAGTTTATAGTAATTGTTCTTGTCTCTAAAACTTTGTGGGGTTTTCTCATGGTGATTGCTTCTCAATTCCAAATTAGCCTCATTTATCTTCTATTAGGATTTGGTTGGCTTTTTTGCTTAGTTCATTTTGGGTGTTTTAGCTATTTTTTTTTTGCTTGTAACCACATTTATATGAGAAATCTAATAAGATTACATTCTAACCATGAAAGAAGATCTATAATATTTTATAATTTTGATTCAAAATGTTATCTGCATTTTTCACTTGTTTTTCCATAATCCAGAACTGTCACTGGGCTAGAACTGCAGTACCCAGCATGAAAAAATAGGTTTATAGGACATCTCCTTCCCAGCCAGGTAGASATATACGCAGGGAATGTAACATTTTTGAAAATGTATTTGATCTTCTCATAGGAAAAATAAAAAGCTTTGACTAMAGACTACCACAATGAAAATAGTTCACACAGCTAACTTGTACCTTGATGTTTTATTCTAATAGTTTATTTTAAATACAAAATTTACCAGTAATTTCTAGCAAGTAGCAATAACTGCCTCTATCCAGTGTCACTGCCACAGACAGATCAGAATTACAGGCTCTCTATCATATATAAGTTAATTGCCTTTTTGACTGCAGAAAGTTATAAGAGAAACAATGTATAAGGAGTTTTAATTTCATACCACATTGCTATCTGCGAGATTTATTTTCCCACAAAATGCACCATGTGGGAATACACAAACTGTTTTTAGTGGAGCTGTCTAACAGGTCTGTACTCTGGTCTCTAGCAGATGGAAATGCTTATTGTGGCTTCTGCACTTGTTTCTATGGGCCAGGTGCACTGCTGAAGGTTTCTATCAYGGGCTTTTGTCCCTCTTAAAGATTAGTAGGTAAATAGGAATTGATGGACTCTGATTTAGGTGTGATGAAAGAAAATAAGGCTCTGGGTYATGCCAGAATTTTCACAATGCTGATGCTGAAGTCATCAAACTGGTTCTGACTTGCTCCATACAGTCACACTCTGAGGGGAAGAAACATCARTTATGGCTGGGATAATAATCCATGTTTCTGATGAAGCACCATTTGGTACCTTGTGCTCAGAGTAATTTCAGTTTTGCTTTTAAGACATATTTAGCCTTTTCAGTCATGGAGAGGACAATCACATTCTTGTGGTCTCAAGAAAGCAGATACTCATGAAAGTATTTTCATGGTGTCCACAGGTACAGTAAGTGAATTTCAGGACAGGCAAGCTGGATCCAATTCTTTAAGCTTCTTTCAATATAATTCCATTTATTTCAGTGAAAAATCTCAGCCTTTGCTGCACTCCTGGATTACTTTTTCACAGGTACAAGACCTTACGTTTGTCTTTCTTGGACTTTGTTATGCACTCCTGCTCTGTTACTGTGATGTATCTTACAACTGATATYTACTTGATATGATACTGGTACTATTCATAAAAAACTGTAAAGGGACTTAATAAGAGAAATGTTGATCTAAAAGCAAGGGAAGAAATAATAAAATATGTCTGAAGTCACCAAAGATGTGGTTGGATTATATACAGATAAGCTGATTAAATGTCTTTGTGTTAGTGATAGTCCTGCTCTTCACTCTATGTACTCTGAAGCACGAGGAAGGGCTGGAGGGCTTACCTGACTATATGGCAAGCAGCTTTAATTCATTGATCCAGTCAGTTCATGGAGTTTTACTTCCTAGGGCCTGGAAAAGCCAGAAACAAAACAGAAAAAAAAATATATAGATACATAAACAGCTGAGTACYTACTAGGGATGTGAAACTAAGTCCACAGCAGGAATCTGCATTTGGTGAACTAATGCACCAAYGTCTTCATTCAAAAAGTCCTGTCCAACTCTAAGTGCAAAGTAAGTAGAAATTAATTTATGTCTAACTATTTGAGATTGTATATATGGGATCATAAGACATGGTGGAAGAATGCTTTCAGTGGGCCAGAAACTGTTTTCCTATGTGGCTAGTTAGAGTTCAAATGTATTTYTTACAAGACACAAAGTAAGTACAAAGTAGTCCCATATTTTCAATCAAACTCTAGGAAACTTCCCCCAAGTAAAAGGCACAGTACAGCTCATTTCATCAGAGCTGTGGTGAATGAAGCAATAATTCTTCTACGGYTGGACTACTATTTCCCAAAGCTTACAGCCTTTAAGTTAAACTAATTTTCTTGATAGATGTGCCCCCAAAACACAAATCCTTGATTATTAAGCAATACATTTTTCACACATTGGAAACCGGGGAGCGATGACAGTAAAGGGTCTCTAATGTGTCATTCCTTTAAGCAAGCACCATACAAGTGCCAGCCTTTTTCCCTCAGCTATATACTGTGCCACTCCTGTATGTAATGACAAAACAGGCAACAAACGGTTCAAAAAACAATGAGGAATTACAACTGTCATGGCCTGTTGCCTTTGTTTTTTGCACATCCTTACATTCAAAAGTTCTTCTCCTCAAGGGTGTGAAAGCAAGCATGTAATCAATAGATCTTGATAAGCAATAGTTCCCAGTGGCAGATCTTGCTACACATCTGAAGCACACGTTATTTCAAAATCTATGTCCAGGAGTAAGGAAGACATTTTCTAGCTTAACAAGATTCTTGTGCAACCTTCATTTTTGAGTAATTTTGATCRAAGGAAGTTAATATTAAAAAAAGAACCCTTCAAGCACATTTTTGGGAGAAGTGTACTATACCAACTGGCTTTATGAGATGTGTAATACCTGAATTGAGAAGCTGTTTGTAAAGTAAAATATTCGATTCAGCCAACAAATGAAACAAAAAACAGAAGCATTAAGAATAAACTCATTAAGTGACATCAAGAAAAGGATATTGTTACTTAGAAATTGTAGTTATGTTAATAATTTATCCATTGCCTTGTAAAATACACATTAAATCCACAAAGTAGAACACTGTTTTGTTCTATGTAGACTGTGCAAACACACAAAATGAGATGACTGGAATGTTCTCCTACAGTGATATTTACCTTTAGGGAATAATAAGTATATGGCTTATTTACCAGCAAAGTTACATTTCAGCTCTTTTTCAGTTATGGGATTTACAGAGCTTGCATTGGCTTTCCAAATASTTACATCTTGATACTAATAAGTGCTTTCTTCTTGGCATATGATTTTGCTTCAAAAGGCAGAAATTAGCAGAGTTGAACAAAATAAGAAAGGATTTATCAACTRCTACTAAATAATCATTTAACCGTAAATCACAAAGTGTTGCCAGGGAGGTATTTCTGCAGTTACYGTAACTGAAGTTCAAAAGCTCCCCAAGAGATCCCCTAAGAATAATTCAGACTAGTTAATTTGGCCTGCTGGAGTTGACATCGTTGCAGAGAACAATGGGAAAGAAATGCAAGAAGAGAAGTGTCAACTGCAGAAATAACAGGAAGAAAAAAAAAAAATAAAAGGAAAACCAATTCTCAGAATTTTTCTGAAATGTTTCTCTCTGACTCAGGAGTGAGACCGGGGGATATTTTCTAAAGACCACTATGAACTCCACTTCTTTGCTCTCCTAATATGATTCTCAAGCACTGACAAGTCCTCTCTGAACTTCAAATCTACATTGGGAAGCAGTAAAACATCTGTTTGTTGTTTAGAAGAATGCTTTTGGCACACTGTCAATTCTAGTAGGGTATGAAACTGCTGAGCAGGATTTCAAGAAATTAAATCATTTTTACTRGTGAAGGGAACACAGGTGAAGGGAGTACAACCCTTCCAGGGGCTGGAACTTTGGAGTTTTACACATACACACACACATACACAGTGTAAACTTACAACCTTCTCCCATGTRAGCAGAACACCTACAGTTCCATGTTGCTCTGACAGAATACAGGCACACCAAGCACTGAACACCCAGYCAGAGCATTTCCTGTCATGAACCCMAATTTGACTGTTGGTTTCCTTAAAGCATCTGGAGAAACCAAAGACTTCCTTGTCAGTTCTTATTTCTATCATGTTAAAYTGATATTATGTGACAGAAATCAGTCACCTGGAAAAGGTAAGGAAAATTTTATCTTTCACTATTTAATTTGAAAAAAAGCTGTTGAGAGTGCCTAAGCCAAAATAATAARATAAAAAATCAAAATAACACYATCATKTCATTGATTAAACATAAAGATTGAAATTCATCTGTCACAGAATAATCACTTGAGGTTTATTTACRACAGTTAACTTCAACAACAAGGTTTTGTTCTGGCACTGCTTTGGGATTTCTCTGTTCATGCTTGTGCCAGCWTTTTTGCCTGACTGTACTTCAGAAATTCTGCTGGCACAATTACATAGCACTTATCAAGAGAAAGAGGGTTTTCTGCTATGACTATAACATTCCCTTCACAAACGACATTAGCTAGGCTGACAAAGGAATTCTTCTGGTTCTATAGTTGTTTCTACATTGTGCTGGCACAGCTGTTTTTTTTTTCCACTCACTAAGGCAACTGACCTACACTGTCAAATCTTATAGTACAGGCTTGGTCTGAGTCCCCTCCAATTCTCTAAAGCTATTTACAGAATAACTCCCCCCCCAAAAAAAGTGTCTTATAAATCACTTCATCTCAACAATCCTTAAAATCTGTGAGATCAATGTATGTTCCAAAAAACGCCCCATTTTTTTCTTCTCAAGAGTTATTGCACTTCAAGGAGCAGCACTCTTACAGAGAGTCATCTTCTAAAAAGTTATTTTTCAGAATCCATGCTTTGTGAAGTGCATGCTTTAACTGTAGGGCTGGAGGGAGATAGGCTGTTCTAGGAATGGGGTACACACTGCTAGTAAGTTAAAGAATGGAGCTATAAAAGGATTCATCACGTTCATTAACTTTTACAAGCTGCACAGAACAATGTTGCTTTTCGACGAAATATTGTTTAATGTCATTTGCACACAGAGCAAAAACAAGAACAATGTGGATTTTGCCTGTTTGGTTCAGCACATTTTAATTAGACCACAGCTTTGAAAAGAGAGCTGTTGCTGGTGCTGCATCGAGTATTTCCAAAAAAGATTAAAGAGCAAAACAACAGAAGAGAAATATGTTCCTTTAAAATAGTGATTAAAATGACAATAGTATAAACACAGTCAATTAAATCACAGACAACTTCTGTATCCCCTGCTGTGTTCAAAGCTGACTTAGATAGAAACCAGCTTAGGGAAAAGAAGAAGTGCATAGCCCAGGAAAGCAGTGCTAATAGACTACAAACCCTTTGGGGAAAGAAGATACCTTTTCATTTTTCTGACATTCCACATGTGCCAAAATAGTTATGTAACTACTAAGGACAATGCATAAAACAGTAATTGTGCAAACAACTTTGGATTAAGCCAGTGCTTGTTAGAATGCCAGTGACATTTTTATGTTGGTACAATAGTTTTTACAGAATGTAAATGTCATTTATCGCTTAATTTCTTAATTGTAAGCACTTACATTTTTGTGTTGGAAAAACAATTTCCTACATGCTACTATTCTAGTGATTTTGCAGGTGGACAAAACAAACTAAAAATCATCAGTGGTTTGTAAAGCCAACAGGAGTTATGGAATTACAACACAAATAATTGTGCATGAACAACTATGAATGATGTGAAATCTTTGGCATACACTAAAGTCTAACAAGAATTTTTCTTCTGGTAATTTTAGCCAAATTCCCTAGCTAATTAGAGGTTTGGGTAACACACATTTGCTTTTTTCAAATTCTCATATACAGCATCACAGTGCYAATGTGTGCTCTCTCTCAAGACAGGAGGGAAATTGTAACTGATTTAGCCACTGCTACTCCAGAAAAATTCCCCAGGCAAACTGCTTTCTCTGGAATGAGAGTACTGGCACAGAATACTTCTAGAGTAATTAAGCCTATTTAGAAACAAGCTCACTATTTCATTCTCACAATTCCATAATGAAGTAATTATTTTCTGCAACAATGTTAACATGTTAACTAGCCATAGAAGAGCAGCTTTAAAAATCYCATGACACAGTTATTCTTTCTTCATAACAATAATGCCATTCTGCTTTAGTCATTGCTGAAACTAAAATCTTGAGGGAGCTCTAATGGACAACATGCTCCCTCAACTGGAATTCCAGAGAATTARGAAGGTGAAAAGAAAGCACATGAAAATCCCACATGGAACCAGTTTTCTTTTCCCCCCTCCTTTGAGACAGACAGTCAGCGTGTAAAACTTTCCATTTAAAACTTAAGTRTTATAAAACTCTTACCACATTTATAAGGCAGGAGAACTTGCCTAGAGTTATGGTATGCAGCAGTGGGCATGGCAACCAGAGCTTCTTCATGTCAGGAAGTCACTGCACAAAGAAAAYGTGTGAATAAAGTGTGTTACMCACTCAGCCACTCCTCRTCAGACCTGTGCTCCAGCCCCTTCCCCAGCTYCACTGCCTTCCTCTGGACACACTCAGTGTCCTTCTTGTCACAGGGGACCTGGAACTGRAMRCAGCAGTGTGGCCTCAGCAGTGACWGTTAGTGCCCTGGTCCTGCTAGCCATGCTGCTTGTAAGGAAGCAAAAGGTTAATTTGCTAATCAAAATATTGCCAATCTAGAAGAAAACATAAGAACAGATAAACACAGGTCTGGATTGTACTTAACATGATTCATTTTCRGCTCTTTCAGTATTTTAACTGACATGATGCCTCCTCCCACCAATCCTACACGTGGCTTTCAGATCTCTGAAAMAGCACAGTCTCTGCCTTTCTTCAAAACAGATTCCCTCCTGTCTCTAGCCTTCCTGGTCCTGACTCASTCACTGTTTACATCATTAAAGTGATCTCATTCTTCCCTTCCTTGGATGCACRTTCTTTGCTCAGCACATTCCTTCCACATTAAGCAAACCCTCTGTTATTTACAACATTTTTGACTGTCATAAGGTTTATAAACTATGCAGAGGTTCTTCACAATGTGCACATTTAAATCCCCATCTTTGTTTATTTCGWGGTTTGATAGCAAGAAACCCACACACATGATAGTTTTGACAGCAAATCTATTTACCTAAACTACTCTCCCCCTCCTATTTTTCAGCCTGGATTCTCATGGTATCAAAACCACATAAGAAATTCTATCTAAGGAGGAACTGCACTGTCTGTGCATGCRAAGAAAAGCACTGTGAACAAACCATCCAACTGCAGCCAACTTACAGGTCTTTGAGATCTGAACCATGCAGGGTAACTAAGCAATAGATCACACAGCAGAGAATTCTGGTTACTCCAATTAGAGTCACCAGAAAAAGGATGACACTTGTAAAAAAAGACCTTTATTTTTATWTTTAGAGATACACAATCAAGGGGAATAAAGGTTGTGTATACACACAGAAGTGAGAGACATACATGACTATTTTCAAAAATAATGAGCTGAGCATGTRAGGTATTTGAGAGCTGAGAAGATGGACACAGAAAATTATAAAATGGTATTTTGATGTAGCAATCCATGTAYTTCCTTTGCTATCTAAAGCAAAATCTATTACTTTTATGCCTTTTTGAAGCCTGTAATATGTGTTTAATTGCTCCAAAAGGAGTGATTAAAAAAAGGCTTTAACTCTAGATTGGAGCCCTCAAAAAGAAGACTCCAGCTCCAAAGTACTCATTGCCAACCCACAATGAAATATGTGTGAGACAAGTTCTAAATTCCTTTGCAGACTTGGAATAATTCTATGATTGGACGRTGAAATAGAGCCTTTGCTCTGGTGCTACATTTGGAAAACCAAAGAACACTTTTATTTTAAACTCTTCCAATGAAATAGCTTTAAATACATTTCTGTGAGAGGACTCATGGACCGCAGTTCTGCCAGTGTCCAGCACAGGGGGAGGAACAGGCCAGAAAGAGCATTTGTTAATTAGCAATGGAACAACAAAGTGTTGGAACAACAAATAAGCAAAAAGATGTTTCCAGGGCAAGATATCTTAGTTTGGATTAGACATGGTCTTGYRTAAATATAAAAGCCTCTTTATTCACTTCCAGGAGCAATAGTAAAGCTTAGGATATGCTTGGCTCTCAACAAAGCCATCATGAAGAAACATAGTTCTGTTTTCTATTCTCCAGTTCTCAGCTGCATTTCCACAGACTACCTGGAAAGAGAATTTGCCAGAGTTTAAGAATATTAATTAATAATCTCCTGGCATCGAGTCAAACTTCTAATAATTTACCTCTTGCCTCCTGTCTTCTCTTCCTCCTAAGTAAATAACTTGTTCCTTTGACTTTGTTTTTAGAGGCTCTTTCTGACTTCAAAGCAATTCTAAATAACAGGTTACTCATTTAGGTGCATTACTGTACATATTTGAATACCTTTAAATTTCAGGTCACGGCTCACAGTGCGTCATTCGAGTCCAGCTTGCTGCCACACCAGAAAGGGAAGTTAGATTCCTTTCCTGCTCCTCCCAGTCTCAGCCCCAAAAGGCTTTTTCCCATGTTGCAGTAGCTCAGGAAGTTACCTGGTGTCAAGGTAAACTGAGTCAATTCAATCATAACCCAGTACCCTAAAACAAYTCTCCCTCCATTTTAAGGCTGTTAATAATTTATGGAGTTTAATAAACTTACCTGATGGTGGTGAGCAAGGAACTGCTTGAAGCTCTTAACCTGTTTRTACCCTGGTAGTGAAGCACATCTTTCTCTTCTGTTCAGTTTACATGGCTAAAGCACTGGTATTTCATGGGTGAACCTGCCAGGGTAAAGTRAGAACCTTGGGTGGAAGTTATAACCAAAGTACAGGACACTGTTCCTAATGTCATATAAAGGGGTCCTCCATTTCACTGCTACAGGACCCACTCACCACACCCTGCAAAATAGTGGTGAAGCTGCCTTGGGAGAGTTTATTATATAAATAACTTGCTCTCACCAAAAAGTAAGTCCTGTTCCCCATTCTCACTTTACACCAGCTCTGGCATTTGTCATGTGTCTCCTAGCTGATTCATCTCAGTGGCCCGGGAGGAAAATGAAAGAGGATTATTTTGTCACTAAATTYAATGAGTTGGACAGACTCAGCACAGGGTCTAACACAGCTCGGAAGCAGCACAAGGATGGTAGAACTGYATCTGTGGTGGGGGACAATTTCTCTGCACCCCACTCCTCCCATGTTAACATGGGCCAGACTCCTCTTTTCWAAGCAGTTTTGATCACTTCAGTCATGATGTGAGGATGGATTTATATGGGTGGTTCTCAGTAAGAAAAGCATTTCAGTATTTATTAAATGAAGAGGTAGTATATTTATTCTAAACATTTTGATGTGCTAAGAGATTTAAACAAGAGTTTCTATAATGCTTTAAAACTTCAAGCAAACAGGACCATTTACACTCCAGTAGATATTTTGCCAGTAAAATTATCGTAATTCCACTTAGGTTTTGTTTTGAGTACCAGCTGTTCCTAAGTGGRAAAACAAACTACTAGCCCTGTTAAAAATTTAGTGTTTGAGTTTACACAATTCCTATGCGTGACAGCCTGCAAAACAGGTTTGTACACTTTGAAGGACTTCTGGCATCTTCTGAAATTCTGTGGACTAATTGTTTATATCCTAGTAAGTACCTAGGGAATAAATGCCTGTCAAGGAAGGAAGAAAGGTTGAGTAACACAACTAATTCTTTTCCTCTGAAATCAGTGGTAATATGTACTTCTGCACCTCTGATCAAGCATATATTTGGCTCCAGTTGTTGTTTCTCCCCCCTCCAACACACAAAAAGAAGTATCACAACTTGGCAATTCAGGAGCCATCAGAAAGAAGCTCCATTTAAAAAACTTTCAAGAAAATTTTTAAGGAATTCCAAAATGTGTGTAAGAATTGTTGTCTCTGTGTTCTGTGTGGTGGTCATCTTAMAGTAAGTCTCAATTGCTCTGAAAATGCAGCATCTGCCTCCAGTTAAGGCTTTCCTGACTTGTAGGCTGTGCCAGGGCTGAAACAAAACAGAAGCTTGCACTACAGCATTGCAGTCATTATAAACCTGAGCTGTTAAATGCTCACAGTGACAGTGAAAAGTGTTCAGCAACAAGTCACTCTRTCAGCAGAATGTGGGCAGCTTGCTTCCCACTGGAGTTTTTTGTATTATTCAACCCTAGTAACCCATAAGCTCCTCTGTTTGAAATGGTGTTACCTTGTTTCCATACTAAATGAAATGTATCACGCACCTCCTGGTTAACAAATGTCACCTAACAAGAAAAGGTTAAACTAAAAGAAAACAAACCCAAACAACACTCTGAATACTACTTTTCTTTTTGTTAAACAGAAACATGATTGCCATGTACAGCTGACACTTTCTTGTAGTTTGACAAAACTCTAAATATTGGCAAGGGTTAGACTTCCTTAATTACTCTCAATTTGAAAAACAGAGACTGTCTGGAAAGTAACTCTGTGCTGGAGAACAACTAGAGAGTGGTTTTCACAAGATCTTTAAAACTCACTCCTTAGGCTCTGGTGAAGGTAAGCTCTTGGTGGTGTTTGAAGGAAAGGCTTCCACTTAACAAAGGTTTTTAGTCTTGCATTATAAGTGATACTTTTTCTTCCAAAAGAAACTTTCTGACGTGTTAGGGGGGAGGTTTTTTTTCTTTTTTCTTTTTTTTCTTTCTTTTATGAGTGCTGCCCTTCACAGTAGTTGTTTCCCCTAGATATGATCAGTTGGAAGTCCTTATTCCCATTAACACATGTAAAAGTTTTTGCTTGTCAAGGGCCCACATGTTGCTGCTGGTGTGCAGCCAGAAACCCTCTTGTTCTCATCAGGATCGCATCACACACACACCCCTTCAGGTTAACTTTTGCTCTCCAACCAAAACTGCCTTGGATTCTTTCTCTTTTTTCTTGGAGATCTTTCATTTTTAGTTCTAAGCCCATCTGCTTCCAAAATAACTCTGCAATCTGTCCTACAGTGTTCTAATATGAATAATGCTGCAGATGACTYGGTCCTTGCATGTCAGCACTCCAAGAAACCCCCTTGTCCCAAGTATTTACTTTGTATAGTTATAAACACACTGTACGTTAGGAGACAAAATGCTGTCACAGCCTCGAGCAGCCCCATAACCAAAATCTGCCTTTTTCCTCCAAATATCCTTAACTTCAAGCAATGTTTTTTGGGTTTGTTTGTTGAAATTTTGTTTCCAAAACTTCTAAGAGTCATACCAGTTGAGGGCCTCTGTATTTGGAAAGTTCTACTGACTCTGGCTTAACTGGATAGGGTTTCTTAAATGATAACAACCAAGTCAGAAGGTCCTGTAGAATGGCCAAAGTTGGAACTTTGCATGTATCCTGTCTACTCCTGGCTGGACAGGTAGGGCAGCGTTCCCTCCTGCATCCCGTGAGGGCGCGTGTTCCCACAGCTTCCCGGGAGCGCTGCCGAGCCGGCGCAGGTGCCGCCTCTGTCCTGGACGGCTCCCGTGGGATTTTGGACCGACAGAAGCTGCTCCGGGCGCCTCCCATCCCACCAGTGTCCTGTGTCTGTGCACCTCTGCTCTCTAGGATGGGWTCAGGGCAATTTTGCACCGATGGAAGCCGACCCAGGCGATTCCCGTCCCGCCTGAGGCGTTCGCGCCGCCTCAGTGTCCCGCGTCCGCCTGGAGGAGAGGGCGGGCCCGCAGGGACTCTCGGCGGGCGCGGGGGCTGCCGGGAGTTGCAGTTCTCAAGTGCGCAGGGAGCGCAGGCAACTCCATTTCCCGTCTGTCCAGGGGAGGCGGGCCGAGGGTGCRCGCGCGGGGCATGACGGGTGTTGTAGTTTTTTTCCCTCACCTCACCCGTGCAGCGGTAGGACAGACGGGGCAGATAAAAACTACTGCGATGGCGGCAGGAGAGGCTGCCGGGAGGGGGTACGGCGGCCCGGGAGGCCACACTGCGCTCGCGTCGGGGCGGCGGAGCACACGCGGAATCGGCGGAGCGAGTGCTGAGTCGGTGCCGCCGCCGGCTCCCCCCTCACCCGGGAGACGCTTCGGGGCCGCGGAGCCTTGTGGGGCCGCCACAAAATGGAGGCGAACGGCAGCGGCAGCGGGAGCAGCAGCGACTCGGCTCCCGACTGCTGGGACCAGGCGGACATCGAGCCGGGCAGCGGCGTCGGCCCGGGCTGCGCCCYGCCGGCCGCGGAGGCCGAGGCGCAGCAGGAGCTGCTCGGGGCGGCCTTCAGCCGGCAGCTGAACGTCAACGCCAAGCCGTTCGTGCCCAACGTCCACGCCGCCGAGTTCGTGCCGTCCTTCCTGCGGGGCGGCCCGGCGCCCGGCCTGCCGCCGCCCTCGCCCCCGCCCGGCCTCCCGCCGCCGCCGCCGCTCGGTAACCGCGAGGCCGGCGCCGCGGAGGGCGAGGGAGGCAGGGAGGGATGGGGGCCATGTTGGGAGGGCGCGGGGCGAGCGGGGCGAGGGGGCCGGGCCCGCGGGGGCCGGGGGAAGGGCCACACGGGGCAGGCGGGGAGCCGGGCCGGGCGGGGGGCGGTTCGGGGCTCAGGGGCGCGGGGGGCCCGGCCCGGGGCGGGAGCAGGGTCCGACCGCGGGAGGCTCTCGCCGGCGGGGGGGGACGGTCGGGGGAGCCCTGCGCGGAGAGGGGCTGGGGAAGGGGCGTCGGGGGCTGTGGAACATGGCAGGGCAGCAGGTGTGGGAGCCCCTGGGTTCGGGGGGCCCGGCGGGTGTGAGGCCGCGGGGTGCGGGGGCTCTGCGGGCCGTGCTGCGGGGCCGCGCCGGCTGCCAGTGCTGTGCCCGGGGAGCGAGCAGCAGTAACTGGGCTGGGCTGGATCCCTGTGCAGCCCGTGTCCATTTCTCTGGGACCTTTGCTCGCAGAGGGTCACCCATGGTGAGAAAAAAACACATACCTCTGCTCTTCCTATAATACATAAAATAAATATTATATATATATATATAATATACGACATATAGCACTATAGGAGTTGTCGAASATATTGGAGGTAATAAATTTTGTGTTGCTAGGGAGAAAAGCACTGGTTCAGCCATCAGTGGCTCAGATGTATTTTAAAGGTCTTTTTGAAGATTATATCAAGTAATTTTTCTTTAACATAATGCCGATAAAGGATTAGTGGAGAAGCGAGTTTTGTCCAGCTGGCCTCCGTTAATGGAATAACTTGAAATTTACTCTGCTTTTAATTTCAAAGGATCTTTGTGTATGCAACCAATGTTTRTACTAGATTTACTTTGCATATGGGAAATTAAAGGAGAGCTACTTTTTCATTTCCAGCTCCAAACTGAAGGTCCTTCCAAGCATCAGACATGCCGGTTAACTTTGTGGTAGTGTTTTAATATCACTCCTGCAGCTAAGGAATTTGAGATCTTCCTATTTTTTCCTATCATTTTCTGTATCCCTATTGGTGTAATATGAAACAAGCTAGTGTTTCAGGTATTTATCTAGTAATTTAATTTCACTAAGCACACTACTTGTTACATTATGTTTGGCATGGTTTCCTSTTGGTTGTGGCTTATTATTTATTGTGACCTGCTTTAATATATTAATTGGTCTTGCTCTCCCTAGTATCTAAAGTTAATAGGTGTTAAGTAAAATCTGTATCTTTTATAGATGAAGTTTTAATATTTTTGTAACAGAATATTAACTTGCTCCTTATGTTAGATGATGTGTTGTCTATAGCTGTTCAACACTCCTGATTTTTAGTAGAAATTGTAGCTTATGTACTGTGCAAGCAGTTTCTAAGTGYTTTAAAATATACTTGAGAGAAGCCATGGGAAGACTCTTGAATTCCATTTAGAATAAATGGATATGTTAAATTTCACACGTGTAGCGGCAGACAGGGTAGCTTGGGGCTATGATGAACACRTGGTGCACCTTTGACTAATCTTCAATTTCATCTTTCAGATATTGCAATCTGAACTGAAGGTTTGCTTTTTTAAACTATGTAATCAATACTATAACTGAAAACTTTCTTGATGCTTTGAATGTTTTTAGAATAATTTTTTTTTTTTATTTTTATAGAGTTTTGTCTAAGGCTTCCTTTAGGGTTTTTTTTTTTTGTAGGATTTAACTACATTTCCTCACCTACTCATTGTATTTATTTCTTCATTCTCCTTTTCTCCACTTTTGGTACTTCTGAAGCCTGTGATGAGCTTTTTCTTTCCAGATACTAGGGATGACTTTACTAAAAGTGGTCTGATCATCTGGTGTGATCAGGATAGCTTTGCTTTGCATCGTAGTTGCTGAGTGCATTTCCTATATTGTGCTGCAATCTGCCTGGTTTAAATTCACCTTGATTGCTATATCTTCTTTGAGRTTCAGGATTTTGAGTCTCTCTGAGTAGCTTCAATATCCTTAAGATTGAGCAGACAAAAATCTGCAGTTAAAAAAAACCTAGATTTTTTTCTTAGCTGTAATACTGTACTTGTTAGGTGCTCCTTCTGGTCTGATGTGCTTGATTTCGAAGGTAATTGACAGTTTTCTCCTTGCAGATGTTAGTRTAAGGTGACAACTACTTTCCTGGCTGGAAGAACTAGGTGGAGCTTGCTCTGGAAATAAGTCAGAACAACATGTGATTAGACTATGGTGCTGAATAGGTTACTTTTCAGCAGCCCAGTTTGCTTTTGTTCCCATAGGGAGTTAGGTGCTCTGTGACACTCATTCTTCATTACATGATTTGTACTGAGAAGAATCTAAATTAACTTTAATTGTTAGGAGAAATCTAAAAAGTAGGTGTCACTTTAGGAGTTTCAGTGGCCTAAAGTAAAGTTCTAGTAATGCTTTTCTTGGAATTTGYTCTTGGTGAGGTTTTGTTCTTGGTGAGGTTTTGTTCAAGTCATAATCCCTTAGTAATTCAAAGGATGTTATAGATCAGGATAAATGTGTTGTTGCAGCACAGCATATAAAAAATTCCACGGGACTGATTCCATTGTGTGGCTGTAGTGTGTAATAGTGTTTCCTTTTATACACACTARCTTAATGTTTCTAGTAATTTCAATAAAATCCTGTCACTTCTGTTTAGAGCACAGAAGTAGCACTCTCAGAAGCCATTTATGGAATAAGATGTTAACTTTCTAAAATTGGATAACTCCTGAGACCTACATTCCTGATAGTTTACTTTAAAACTTCTGGTTTACACATGCTTTCTTTTGATTGGAAATTGTATGTAGGAAAAAAGCTGACTGATGTTTACCACCCATATAATTTTTTTCTCGGATAAGAGAGAGTCAAAACATTTCTGAAAATGCAATGTCAATCAGTGTTTTTGTGGTTCAATTTTTGTTGCTCTTGAATACTCACAGACAGGATTCTTGGTAAAATTGATCACAACTTCCTTGTATGGTCTTTACTGTATTTTATGTCAGTTTTTCTTTTCAGAAATTATTTGTAAGTATTCACTATTGAGTCTGCTTGAAGCAGGAGACTAAACTAGCTAACTCCTGGGATCCCTTCCAACCTGAATTGTTCACTGATTTGAAATATGCGGTGGTTGTAGCAAGAGAAAAAGCTTCATTAGTACAAAAGTAACAAGAAGAAAACGTGTGACACATAGCAGCTGGTTTAAGGCAAGGCAGCATTTATCCTTTTGGTGGTAATAGGGCTACTGTTTCATTTGGTAGTTCTCTTGGCTGCTTCAAATAAATTTCTGAATGTCTTTSTTAATGCCTACAGTTTAAACAACTCTCACCTCCAGTCCTAAGCCAAGCAAACATCTGGCTTAAGATTCTGTGCCCCTGTTTGCTTCACTCCCTAAATATCCTCATTTGCCTGCGGTAGTCACTTCTGAAACAGTTGTGTTCAAGCAGCTGGACATCTTCAGCCTTCAAGTGTAGTAAATAAAAGGATATAGCATTTTTCTTCCTGCTTTTCCCTGCCCTCATTTTTTCTGACCTTGTAGCAGCTGCAATATCCATATGTCAGTCAGACACAAGAGGTGGAGTTTCAATATCTTCTACTTCAGTTCTGAAAACCTGTAGTTTCCAGAGCAGGATGATGAATTATCTGTATCACTGGGTTCCCCAAAGCCTGTTACCTCATTTTATACTATAAAACTTCTTAACATCTCAGTCCTCAAGAGACWTCACTTTGCATTTTGCATATGGACTTGCTGGGAAAGGCTTGTCTAAAACTAGTAGCCCACCATTCAAGAAGTTGTGTTAAAGGGTTACCTGGTGTCAGCCTTGGCACAGCCATGTGCTGATGAGTTCCTCACAAGTGTTGGTAGTGCTACTGTTAATCCTTCAGAAGTGCAAACTTGAACTGCTTACATGGCAACAAATCAGGGTTTTATTGAGAGTGTCACTATATGGGATAAATTCTTATCTGAAAATCTTGATTTGAGTTGTCACTTGATTGTCTAGAGCAGTGTTCTGTATCAGCTTCTCTAGACAGATGAGTTGCACAACTACTCTTCAAGCAGTCAGTGCAGAAAAAGGCTGCATGTCTTGGCACGGAGAGGTGATCAGATATAAAATACCTGTGTGATGCACTCAAGGTGCCAACGTGTTACACAGATGTCCTTTGTCTACATCTAAAGTGTCCCCAGGAAGGTGGCCAGGATTGTGTTGCTCCTGTTGGAATAATTCATCACCCTTGTGGCCTTGCATGACTCCAGTAAAAGACACACAGCCCACTGGGATCTGGCTGTGGACTGGCTGAACTGTCCTGGAGGCTACAGGCAGTCCRTGCTTTGGGCTACTGCTTGAATGTATTTGAAAGCATGATGTTGTCTTAAAACTTGATTGCTCTATCAAAATGAGCACCAAAAAAAMCTGGGATTATTCTTGGATTCTATTTATAATCTGGTTTTGTAGTGCCACTTGAGGAATTTAGGGGTTTTCTCCTGTTTTGTGATGAGAGACATGGAAGCAAAAGAAGCAGCTGATTGTATGAAGTTAAGATGGAAAGATGGTTTTATTTTGATGTTTTTATTATGAAGGAATAAAGCAGTCATAATTTAATCCMTTAAATTAATGACTGTGTTTTGAAGAGGTCTGTAGGAAAATGACAGTGATTGAATTTCAGTACAAAAGTTAGTTTAGGACAGGTGATGCAATACTAAAAATATGGCTTATACTAAAAATACCAGGTTATGAGGTATCTTTGTCAGAGTGGAATCCTGGACTGTTGAAATACTGAGCTTGGTTTTTTGATTATCTGTCTTAAAAATCAAGTTATCACTGAGCACAAATACTTGGCTTTAAGTAAAAGGGGTTTTCAATATATTCCATGAAAATCCCCATAAGCTTTCTTAGGCTTAGCTGTTAAGAAGCATGTCAAGTTTAGATAAGATAAACTTAAGGTGTGTCCTCACTGGGGAAGGAAAAAGGTGGGTCTTTTGCTAAGTTAATATGTACTAAAATGCCATGAATATGAAACAAGTGCTAGTATTTTTTTGGTGAATTTTAGAGTCATGTTGAAATGTAAAAGCTGCTCTTGCGTTGGTGCATTTTAAATGTGTGTCCTCTGGTGTGTCCACTGATGAAGCTGGACCATAGCATATGAWGCAGGGCAGAGAGGAGAACATAATTTTATGTTTAACTTTCAAAACAACTGCCTTAAACCTTTTCTTTCTGTAAATTTTTAAATATTGAATATAAAACMCCTTTTTTAGCTGTAGCACTTATTTGTGCTTGAAGGATTTTTTTGTGTGTTTTTGTTAACTAAGAATCTCTTGGGTTTGGTTTTTTTTATTCTGCTTCTCATGCAGTGTGTTTGATGCAGACTTTTATTCTTTTTTACTCTAGTGTAATTCTCTTTATGCTTTCATTTAAAAAATAAGGGAGGGACAAACATCTGTTATGTAATGCATGAAAACTGTTGAGACTGTGTGACTATTGTGTAAATATGTGCTGAACTCAGGTATTGGTATCACACATATGAAAAGGTGATGGGAACCCTAAGGTGGGTATCATGTGTTTCTTCACTCTTCAGCCTTTCTGAAGTTCCTGTGAAGGAACTTGATGCCTGTATTAGAGAAGCAATAACAAATTCACTATACAGGCCATCTAAGTTTTGTATATAAGATGTTTCTTTCACACTAAATTTGCCTTTTTTCCTGTATTTTTTTTAATCTCTCTGCTCCATGGTGGACAGTTTCATTAACCCTATAGCCTATCCCAGTTGTCAGGTTCCAGTCCTGTCTGGGTTCTTATCACTCCAGCAGCAGAGCAGGCTGGGAGCTGTGAGTGCTGCCATRTATTGCACCAAATGTATGCCTCTCATCAATTCTGTGAAGGCATTTGCAATGTGGCTCARGTAACTGCTGCTGAGGAATTACCAGTTAACTACTGAGCAGTTCTTGCTTCTGTGGAGACCTTTATCAGCTTTTTCTGTGCATCTGGTGAACACTGAACATTGTGTAAAGGTGGAGGCTGWCACTACTGCTTAGCAGTTAAGTTTGACTTTAATACTGTAGTTTAACTGCAGTTCTATTACTGGTTCCAACTTTGCTAGCTCTATATATGAAAAACTTGCTACATTCTAATACRAATTTAATTTAAAAGCAATTTTCTGTTGTTTATATACTAGCATTCTAATGTCTTCATGCTGCAAAGTTCCTGGCTTATACTCTTTTAAAACAGTATTTTCMGAGGTTGGATGATAGCTTCTAATTTTTTATACCTGTGCAGCTTTGTATATTGTACAACAAAAATGCAAAGAGGTACAAAASTTGGTGTGAGATGTAACAAACACATCAGCTGTAGTAGAATGCTGTGTGAATGAAGTAGGCAGAGTGGATGCTTTACTAATTTCTTTAGGATGTGAGCTGTATTTTAAAGAGATGAATCACCATGTTTTAAAAGTTGCGCAGTTTTGGATTTTGTCTTGGTAGTGTGCATGCTCTTCGAGTGAATTTTACATTTAAAAAATTCTTATCTAGACAAGACTCTGAATTACATAATGTCATTGTCTGATGGCATCAGTAGATGAATGCAKCATGTGTATCCATTTTTGCCTTTGGCATTGACAACAAAGATATTCCAAAAAATGTCCTAAGGCTCTGCTGTTGAGCAGGACTAAAGATAAACTGCTGACTCCGTGTAATACCACGGATAAGGTTGCAACAGCAGTTCTTGACTTAGAACTTGGAGGAGGTTTGGAGGATGCTGTGTAAAATCTAACAGTTGCTTATCATGTGCAAATCTAATAATTTGAGGCATTACTTGAAAAATTGGCATCACTTAAGACCAGAAAGTAAAGATTGAGTTTATATGAATGCTGTTGATGGACAATRTATTTCTAAGGAGTTAACTAATTCTCCAGCCACTTGTAGAACTTCTTTTTCAAGGCAAGTTCATTAATACTGCCATTTGATACATTTTTCATTACAGACAAACTTCTGGATTGAAATCAAAAGCTTGTTGAAGTGATCTTTGAATCTTTAAAATATTTATGCATCCCAACCACAGTATGTGTGAAACAGCCAACAATCTTGGGATGTTCTGCAAAATGGAGGCTTTAGGTTCATACACAGATTTTATGCCACCTGCTTACCATGCTCATAATGGGCTGATTTGAGTCTTTTCCAGCTGCCAAATGGGAGTAATATATCGTTTCTTAAAAAGGATCTCAGRGTATGCTATTCTTATGCTTTTACTGACTATATTAAATCATTGTCTTAGTCTTGGTGTGTTTTTGGGCATGTAGCTCATGTTTGACCTAACCCAGGAGTGCAGGGAATGGTTTCCTCTCAGGCGTTGCTGTGCCCCTCCACAGTTTGCTGCTGGCCACTGGATGTTGTGCTGTGACCCACATTCACCCTGCCTGCAAAGCTTTGTCCTCTGGCCCTCTGCCAGCTCTCCCAGCGCTGCTCCACTTTACAGAAGTCTGCAGCAAATACGCAAACAGTGCGAAAGCAAAGAGGCTTAGAATCAGGTCCTTCTCTGTGTGGTTTTGTTCTTTTGAGGGGATTTGTTTCATCTTTAGGTGCCATCATGCGTATGGAGCAAGTGATGCTCTAAGATCTGTGTTTTGAAGGAGAGCTGGAGTACACCTAAACAGAGGGTGTATGAATTTTGTATATGGTTGAAAAAAAGGATAATGAACATGTTTCAAAGCATTATAAAGTTGAACTTATACCAAGAGAAAACTAAATAGGTTAAGGTTTTAGGGATGATTATAGAAGATCTCTTAATCATGTGAAATAATGTCCCAAAACATTGAGTGGTGTGTTAATTGGAATGTATCACTCCTAGTAGGTTTAATAATTAGTTATATCTCAGCATAAAACTTAGTAGCATAGTTTAGTGCATGAGAAGGTTGAGTGATTTATCAAAAAAAAACATACTTGTGGCTTTGATATATACACAACACTGGTGAGATTGCCCTCCAAGTAATGGGACTGTGCTRTGGTGTTTGAGAAGACTAGCAAACTTACCAGACATCTGAATGAGTTCATCATCTCTTGACCTTCCTAACTACAGATGTTAAGAATTTGTTCTTAATAGCTTGTTTGTGTTTTCTCCTCAACATTKAGTGCAAGTGAGGCACAAGAGCAGAGTAGACAGGAGCAGGAGCTGGCAGACCCTTTCCATGCAGTCATGACAACACACAGGCATTGTGYCTTTGGATACAATGAAACTGCTTTGACATTTTTAAACACCAGTTAGATACTAACASTTCTAAATAGCCAGCATGCCCAAAAAAGATGGGCAGGTAAAATACTATGTATAGAAAAATTGCKTGCTTTAAATGTATCTTTCCATGCATGGGGAAAAAATGGATTGTTTATAGAAGTAGTGTATTATTTTTACCACTTTTAGGTAGTGTTCTTTGGCAGTATTTGTGCTTAGAGGCTATGTTTGGTGCTGTGGTTATTCTCTCCATATACTTCTTGTGATGAAGTTGAGAGATGGTCTTTCATGCCAAAGTTTGAAAATTGGTTGCATGATTGTATTTTAAAATAAGTTAATTTTTTTTTCTCTGCAGGTGCACCTGTAGAGCCTTCGCCAGAGGAGCAGACAGCCTCTTGTGAAGGTAGTTGTTTTTGTGTTCTGATGCAGCTTCATTACACGTTTTTTATTTAACATTATTGCAAATAATCTCCTCTTTAAAATCTCTGTGAACCTTTTCCAGTCTTCATTATCTTCATACTACTCTTGTAAGGCAATGTCATTATCTGTAGTTATTTACAGTTTTATAGGCAGTTGAGAAAGGCTCATAAAGTGGCTTATGGAAGATTATAAAACTAGCATGAAGCAGAATTTTTGAAATGAGTCTGTATATTGAAAAGCTTTGGCAAGTGCCAAAACATCTGAACAAGGCTTTTATTCATTTAGTTTCTTATTTTTCTTTGCTCTTGATTGTTATCATGGTAAATATATGTGTTTAATGATTTATTTTTTGCCTTTTTTTTCCTCCTAGGTTCAAATGCTGCTGTTAACATGGAAATTTCAGAATCTGTTGGTAAGATGAGAATTGTTCCTTTCCACTATGATAATACTGTAGTGTACTAACTACAGTTCTTACTATTTTTTGTTGTATCTTTATTATGAGGAATGAGGTGTGACCACTAGGATGCATTGACAGGTGCAGTTGGATTACTTGGACACTTGTACAATGATCGGTACTTTATTAAAAAATAATTTCATATTACCGAATAGCCCCATTAACGTGTGTGGAATGATGATTATCAAAAACTTCAAAGTGGTCAGTAATATCAACAATCAGAACATAGAAATTATACCTTTCTCATTGTTTTTTATGTTTTATGAGTGAACTTAAACCATAATCCCTCTCCTTTGCTTTCTAAACATATGGTAGTGTGTGTCTGTGGATTCAGACAATTCTGCTGGTCTGAGTGGTTCTTAGATTTGCTTTTTCTTTCTAAAATTATTGCCTTGTTATAACAGAAGCTTCTTAATCCCTCTGAATCCTAGACTTCTTATGTCAGCCCACAAGCTAGCTTGAAAGCTCCTGGCATTAATAATKTCAGAGCAAGCAGCAGTTGTCCCTTTTCATATAGGAAAATGTTAGCAGACCTGGTAGTTAAAGCCTTGTGATTGCATTTTTGGGACAAGGGATTTTCCCCAGAGTAATGCTTTTGAATTTCTTTATCTATTTGAATATGTCTACCTGGTTAATTTTTAGTGGAAAACGGAGAGACAGAAATGTCCCCAGAAGAGTCATGGGACCACAAAGAAGAACCAAGTGAAGCAGAGCTAGGATGTGGTCCCATGGGGGATGCAGGGCCTTCGGAAGAGAGCGCTCAGGAAATGATGGAAGAGGAGGAGGAAATACCAAAACCGAAATCTGTTGTAGCACCTCCAGGTGCTCCAAAGAAAGAGCACGTAAATGTAGTATTCATTGGACACGTAGGTAAGTTGTAAGTCAAGGTGAAGTAARTGGATTTATGTGTTGTGTATTATCCAGGACTCAGAGGATTAGAAATTAATGCTGTTCTTTGTATTCACCATATCTTGAGACTTACAGGGGTATTAATTCTAATGAAGCTGCTCTGGAAAATGAAAAATTTAAGTGTCTTCTTTTAGGGGTAGAGTGCCACAGGTAGAGCATGTTCTCTTGGACACAACAGTGCCTGTGTTCRTAATTTCTCAAGCACCCACTCCTGTTGAGTGCTGAAGTGACACGTCTRTGTTCATGATCTAAAGAACAAAATMAGAAAGTGGTGCTTCTTTTCTATTTAATTTTAAATTAAAAGGGTGAGGGTTCTTGCTATTAAATTCAAAAATTATTATCTAAATACAAAAAATTGTAGGGTTATAAACAATAGATTAGCATTATTCCTGGCAAAAAGAAGCATTTATAGCAAAATATCCTCATTTAAGTTTCAACAAACTTCAGAAAAACTCGGGTGGTGTCTAAAGTAGAGAATTATTGRATCATGAGTTATACAGTAAATTCTGTTTTTTCATTTCTGTAGTTACTTGTCACCTTAAAAGTACTGTAATTTATTCCTTGGGTAAATTCAGAATGGTGTCACACAACGTAAAAGAGGCTGTGAGCAGMCGTGCAGCCCACACAAGTTAGGGACAAGGGGTAAAGGGAGAAGGGAAACCACTCTTAATTCTTGCTTTAGTTGGATCACTGCTCCGTAAGGGCTTTTTGTTATTGATAATGCTGAATTTATATATATGAAAATACCATTTTCAAAATTCAGTGTAATTTAACTGACAGCAAATTATTATGGGAACCAGAGAAAGTTCAAGATGCTTCAAAAAACTTAGATTATGGCTAAAAAAATATATCATTTGGRAATAAATTAGATTATATAGTTCATAATGGTTTGCTGCTGTTCCTAGAATTGTAAATTGGTTACTAGAATTGTAAAATGACTTAAATTTTTTTTTTAGATGCTGGCAAGTCAACTATTGGAGGACAAATAATGTAAGGAAACTCTTAGATTTTTAGATTTCCTGTTCTTGTCAATTAAAAATCGTCAGTTAAGAATACTAATATTTTCTTTGTAGCTTTAATCAGCATAGGGCTAATACTTTTATAACAGAATGTTACAATCTCAGTCAATTTAGTTACTTACTGTCTTTGGAATTTCTTAATTCCAGCAGATTAATTTTATTGCAATAGGATTCTCACTTAATGGAAGCAACTRTGCAAAACCAAACATTATCAAATTTTAAAAATTAATCACTTTCTTAGAATGTGGCTGTTTTCCTTTGTATTTTAAAATGCAGTTTGAAATTGCTTTGTACCCTTGGTTAAACATTGTCCTTTCTTGTGAAGATTTTAAAAAATTAATATCTTTATTCTCCAGTCATAATAATCTGTAGGGATTGTATAAGTATTTAGCTATTTGGAAATATCTTTCTACCTCATGTAAAATTGTGCTTTTTTTTYTCCTCTCTTCTTAGGTATTTGACGGGAATGGTTGACAAAAGAACACTTGAAAAATATGAAAGAGAAGCTAAAGAAAAAAACAGAGAAACATGGTATGAGCCTTCTGAAAACAGTAGCACACTGCTCTTTTCACTGCAATAAAACTGGTTTAGCAATGCTTAGGTGGTTAAAACAATTAAGAAAAAAAGGCATTTTATGACTAACAAATTGTATATCAATTTAATAAAAATTAATACAAAAATAGAGTATTTGGGTTGGGATTTTTTTAGGTACCTTTCGTGGGCCTTAGACACAAACCAAGAAGAACGAGACAAAGGTAAAACAGTAGAAGTGGGTCGTGCCTATTTTGAAACGGAGAAGAAACACTTCACTATTTTAGATGCTCCTGGACACAAGAGCTTTGTTCCAAATATGATCGGTGGGGCTTCTCAAGCTGATCTTGCTGTGCTGGTAAGGACAAATTGGATACTTTATATTGCATGTATATATTACTGTGGGATTAAGCTTCTGGTTTTTTTTTTCCTTTTTTTTTAAATTTTTTTGCTTTTTCATTCTTTTGGTTACTTTTGGTTACTTACAGCAGGCAGAATTTTCAGATGTTAAGTTAACCAAGATGAGTGAGGTTTGGAGCAACTTAAGAACTTCTTAAAGCTGTCTATAGGTGTCGTGATTTTTTTTGTATGTCACTGCAAAAACCAATGGGTAATATTTGGAATATACCAGTGCGTTTTGAAAGCTCATATTAGGTTTGACCACCATAAGTTTTTTGAATAAGGCAGTGTTATTGATTGTTAATTGTTCTGTTGAGAGAATTGTAGAACMTTGATTAAAATATGTATCTTTAATTAGGTTATTTCTGCAAGAAAAGGAGAGTTTGAAACTGGATTTGAGAAAGGTGGACAAACAAGAGAACATGCCATGTTAGCCAAAACAGCYGGTGTAAAGCATTTAATAGTTCTTATTAATAAAATGGACGATCCAACTGTAAAYTGGAGTAATGAAAGGTGAGTTTAATATTTAAATTTCATACCCCATTATTGTTGAAAGAATGGCTAACTGGTGGACTAAAGACAGAGGTTATAAAACTGTCAGGAAAACCAGAAGCATGGTGCCTAGGACAGTGCCTCTCAACTAAGCTGGAAGYTCTACACTACAACATTCATTTTCAGCTACCTGAATCCATGCAGACAGATCTAACAAATCCCTGCATGCTAGCATAGTTTAATTGTTGACTTGGAAACTTTATACTGAATCTAAAAAAGCAACTGATTGTGTTTTCAGTAGTCGAGTTTGCCAGAGTTGTCAGAGAACCTGCTTTGTGTTCTGCCCAGAATTGTAGAAKTGTTTGTGGGAAGCCATGAGGGCCTGTGCAACCTTGGAATGTCAGCCTGCTTTACTAAGAGAGTGAGGCACACCCAGCTGTGCTGCCTTGGTCCTGCCCAATCTCCTGACATTACTGAATTYGCCCCAAACTGAGAGGAGGCAGTGTAACAGAAATAAATAGCATGAAACCTTCAGAAGCTGTGCAGGGGATTGGAGGAGGCCAAGSCAGCACTGAAGGGACAGCCTGCAGCATGACCTCAGTAGTGTCTGCGTGGTCTGTCCTGCTGTGCTGGCCTGGTTTAGCAATGCATGTGCTGCTGCTCACCCAGCCCTGTCAYTGAAGTGTATGGAGAGCACTGCTGATGCCTCATGGAGCAGAGGAATGAGGGGAATAGGGGAATAAACAGTGCTGAGCTGTGCTGAAGAYTGGGGAGAAGATGCAGATAGGTATACAGGCTTTATTAGGCTTGCTTGCTGCTCACTCAGAAACTTAACTGATAAAACTGTAATATCTGGGTTTTGTTGGGTTTTTAAAGCACAGTATTATGTTATGCTGAAATAAGTGGAACTTACCTTGATCTGCTTGTCATTTTAATAGATATGAGGAATGTAAAGAGAAACTGGTGCCATTTTTGAAGAAAGTTGGCTTCAATCCCAAAAAGGACATTCATTTCATGCCCTGCTCAGGACTGACTGGAGCAAACCTTAAAGAACAGTCAGAATTCTGTCCTTGGTATATGTATGTATCTTAAATTGAGCAATGTGAATATTTGCTATATTTCAGTAAAAGTAAATGCTAAAGTGAAGGTGGGAAGTAGCAGAGCGTGGTATGTTGTGGTATGTGTGCCAAAGTGCTTGAGGAAATACAGTCAGGGTAACAAGAACACAGCCATGCAATGTGCCAATGAAAAGCATTTGCTAACTGCAGAAGGTTATTAGTAAAATATTAGCAGTATTCTTTGGCTGTGTGAGTTCAGTGCCTTACAAGCACTTGAACGTGCCAGTGATGCTGAGTTGACGTTGCTAGAGTGAGTAATTGTGTAATGTGAACAGTTTGCTTGAAGCTCTATTATAATTAGGGACMAGCCATGTCTCTCAGTGGATGTCATATTTTTCAGTATTGTTCAGTATACTTTAAAAAGTATTAATGGAAATCCCATTTGGACCTAGCTTGTGGCTTTGTATTTCCAAAATCTATTACACATCTGTTGTGATCCTCAAAGGAATAATTAATTTGTGTAAAATATGCCTGTAATGTAACTTAAAAACATGCATTTCCTGAGTATTAACATGTTAGCTGAGGTAAAGTGGACATCACTGATGGGATGTTAAAATAGATTTAGCTGTCTTAGAGGTCATGATAGCAAGATGAAAATTATTCCTTTTGTTGGACTGCATTTGTCTATACTGAATAATTTGAAAATTGAAACAAATGCCTTCTGCTCTTTTAGTGGATTACCATTTATTCCATACCTGGACAACTTGCCAAACTTCAACCGTTCAGTTGATGGACCAATCAGGCTGCCAATTGTGGATAAATATAAGGTACAAATTAAAATAATAACATAGAAAATATAAACAGACAATTTTCAGAAAGMAGTAAATGGACTATTTACTGTTCTTTTAGAGAGTATCTTTGTTTCTTCGCTAATGTCACATTTCCAACTGTAGAATAGAGGCAGGAAGGGGAAGTAAATAGTTTCAGCATTATATGAAACTTGTAAAATCTGTAATCTTTCATGAGAACAATTTCCAAAATAGTAGTACAGCAGAGTTAGATAACTTCATAGAACTTAAGTAATCAAACTTAGAAGTAAATCATAAATWGAATGGACTCTTTAGGAAAATGTTTTCAATTGGGATGTAATAATTTCTTTTTGTGAAGGATATGGGCACTGTGGTCCTTGGGAAGCTGGAGTCTGGCTCTATTTGCAAAGGACAACAGCTTGTGATGATGCCAAACAAGGTATGGAAACTTTTTATTACATTAAAAAAATACTAAAAATATTTACTACCCTAAAATACGAGCTTGGTTCTTAAAGATACTCATTACTTTAAATCAGAAAATATTGTATTGCTCTGTTGAACACAACTAGGCTCTCATATTTTACATGGGTGAAGTTCCTTAGCATTCAGAATTTAGGTTGTCCTGCCTTAGTAAACTCAGTTGCTGGACTACAGATAATCAAACATGAACTGGGTTTTATTGTGTATTTGTACGTGGGCCCACTAAACCTTTTTCCTGCTGTGGTTTAATACTGCTCAAAGGTTTATTTCTTTACACCTCCTGCCTTTTTTTTTTTCTTTCCCACAAAAGGAAACAGGAAAAAAAAATTTCAAAATATTTAAGTATTAGTACCTCATCATTCAAATATTTTAAATGTTCTGTTCTTGATAGAACCAAATATAATGAAATTAAATTGTAATGGAATTATTTCCTGAAATACTGTCATATTACACTTATTTTGTGCCAGACTAAAATATTCACAATGCAAAACTATGTTTTTGTTTTCTTTAAGCACAATGTGGAAGTTCTTGGAATCCTTTCTGATGATGTGGAAACTGACTCTGTAGCTCCAGGTGAAAATCTAAAGATCAGACTGAAGGGAATYGAAGAGGAAGAGATCCTTCCAGGATTTATTCTCTGTGATCTCAACAACCTTTGTCATTCTGGACGCACGTTTGATGCCCAGGTAGAATAGCTACATTTAATTGCTGTATAGAGGAGTAAAAACCATGGAAATACTTTTTGTTTCAGCAGATCTGAAACTTCAGTAGTTTGAAGTTCCAGTTCAGATTTCTTATTCACTTCCATGTCTCTAAATTGGCAATAACATATAAACRCTGATATAATTCAAGTTTTGAAATACCATTTATTTTGAATGTAACTATTCAGTGAAGTTTTAGATACCTGTAATGGCAAAAGCAAGACTTCATCAGGCCAATTCTTCAATTTTTTATTTTCATATTATAAAAAAGTTAGTGATYTAAAATTTTGTCTCTTTGACAAAAATTTGTGTGTATATTGTTCAGTAGACATTTTAATATAGTTCTGCATTTGATTATTCTCTGTTCTTTTATAAATGAAATTAGGAAAAATGCACTTATTTTGAATTGTTTTACAGATAGTGATAATTGAGCACAAATCCATTATCTGCCCAGGTTATAATGCAGTGCTGCACATCCACACCTGTATTGAAGAAGTTGAGATAACAGTAAGTGTTATTTTAAGTTGTGATGTGAGTATAAATAATCCAGTGGTTGGGATGAGGAGTTCTGTCATATCATACATGTGTAGGGTAAYTAATGCAACAAAGCTCCAGCCTTGAATGGAATTCTTGGTCAGTGCTCCACACAAACAAGAATRGCTGTAACTGTTAGCATAAGCCTTTTGAAAAGTGGTGTAAGTCATTACTGAATAAATCAAGATTTTCATATATTTGTAAGTATTTTCTTTCTTAGACCAATTCTGTTTGTTTGTGAAGAAAAATAACCATTATTTTAGCACTCAAAGCTATTAAATAYTTTCTTATACAGGCCTTAATCTGCTTGGTAGACAAAAAAACAGGAGAAAAAAGTAAGACACGGCCCCGTTTTGTGAAACAAGATCAAGTCTGCATTGCCCGTTTAAGGACAGCAGGAACGATCTGCCTTGAGACATTCAAAGATTTCCCTCAGATGGGTCGCTTCACCTTAAGGGATGAGGGTAAGGCTGCTTCAGCAACAGTTACTGACTGCTGCAAAAATACACTTACTTGAAATAGGAGCTCATGCATGGCAATGAAGTATTCAAATGCTGGGATCTAGTGGATATCACTCTCTGGGTAATGATGGAAAAGTAAATCTAAGCAAATTGTTGTCATTGTGCAGAGTTCTTGCTAGTAACAGRGAGCCAGTTTTATTTGAATAATGTACAGAAATGTGCATTGTGGAACAAAAGATTGGATTTGAAAAATTACCAACAATGCTTTTTTAATGTGTCCTGGAATGTCCACCTACAATAAGAATAGTTTCACTATTTAGAGTTACAAAATATCAGGGGGTTCTGTGTTGGGCTTTAACTCATGCACACCCTGGTAAAACTCCCAGGTTTGTAGGGTGCATTTAAAATTACCTTGAAAAGCAGTAAATCGATCTGGTAGTAATTCTGCCTTGCCTTCTCCTTAGATGAGTGTACAAGCACTCTTTCCACAATCCACATTGTRTTCTTTACTGTCAGAATAGCAGGCTTGCTGTTTCAGATTTTATCGTGCTTTTAAAAGACACTGATGTTACAATGTTAACAATTTATTCTCTGAGATTTCTAATACTCTCAAGAGCCTRTATTTTGGGGAAAGTTTTCATGTTCTTGGAGACTTCTACATTCCTTCCACTGTAAATATAACTCTGCTGTTTGTCTCCTTGGTTTAGGTAAGACCATTGCAATTGGAAAAGTTCTGAAACTGGTTCCAGAGAAGGACTAAGCATTTTTCTCAATGACCCCGCACAATACTGTGAGGAAAATCGACTCAGCAAAAGCCTACTTCACACCGCCTTCTTATTTTCTGCCCATTGATAAACTTCTCCCCATATTTTGCAAAGACAAATTTCACAGCAAAGGTCCACATTATGTCAGCTTTCTCATATTGAGAGCTCTGCTATGCCACTGTTGAATTTTCCCAAAAAGAATTTTTTTTTTCTCCCAAATTCTGCTTCCTTGGAAAGATTCGGCAATAGCTTTGTAAGTGATGTGGACATAATTGCCTATAATTATGAAAATCTAAAGGATTTTTAATGTTTAATTTCCCCCAGCATATATATTAAGACCTCTTTTTTCCAGGCAGATCATTCAGAGTGTGCGAGTGTGTGTGCACATGTTACAAAGATGACTACCATGTTAATAAACTATTCAATTTGAAATCTTTTTCGGTATTGGAATTGCTTTTGAATAATGTTTTTTATCCGGATGTAACRCAGTTGCATTAGCTTTTTAACTTCCCAGTAACCCAGATACTTGGTTACTTGGACTTTTCTAAACTCCTCAGCCTCCCCACACACACAGTTTTAAATGAGGCAATTGGGCACTCAACCAACTTTGTATTAAAAYAATTAGGTTTGCCCCTTCCCTTTCTTGAATGCATTCTAAAAATTAAAAAACATTCATGCAAATGTGGCACCTTCATTAGCTTTACATTTGTTAATATCTTCAGCAAATTTAGGTTGACTTAACATCATTATTAGACACAGTCAATTTTGAAGGCTAGAACTACATATTGTGTCTTTATAAAAATTCAGCATTATTATATTCTTAACTGCAGAAAACGCTAACAACCAGTAAATCAGTGAAACTTGCAAAAATAAGAGAATCTGTGGCAATAGTGCCTATTAGTATTTATAAGAGCTACATTTTGTGGGAGAACTGGGCCAATTAAAAAGTGCCAGTTACATAAATTACTCAGTTCACCCTGTCTTTAATTTAGAGGGCTGGATAATCCTTGCTGTTTTAAAGATCAGTCTGAACTGAGAGGGAGAAAGACTATTTAAATCCCTAAGAGTTTGCACATACTGAAATATGGGAGGGTCAGAATCAAGCACAGTCTGTAAATTTTTGCATATCAAAAAGCAATGTAAGCTTATGAGGACCAGTGAAGTTTTTCTTGAGAAATTAAAGCAAAACTGGTTCAAAATAAAGCTTACTCAGTACAACTTGAAGGAGCTGCATAATAAAACCCTGTTTAGCTGCACTTTGAAAATGGACTCTCTGCAATTGCTGTCCTGATTCTAACAATTGGGATGAAGGCTAAGGGATTCTTTTTCATTTCCCAGAGTACTAGTAGTAACTATTAAAAGGTATCTTCCAAGCTTCTTCAGAATATCTTAAACTAAACATTCTCAGCTGTAAAATTGGTGAGCCCATCTTCTCCCCCAAAAGTCTACAGTCTAGTGACTGTATCTGAATTGACAGATAACTCAAAACTGAAACAGATTTACCTTTTTGGGTTTTTTTTTGTTTGTTTTGTTTGTTTCTTTGTAATTGTGGAACTCCCATTCATTTCACTTACAGCTACATTGTATGGACAGAAGAAGTTATTGTCCTTCAGTTTCATATGACTACACTTGTAGCTACCGTAATGCATGGAATTTAAATAAATTTTRTTATGTCTGCAAATCTCTGGGCTTTTATTTTTTTGATAAATCAGGGTTTAAAAGTAGCATTTTTTTTTCCTACCAAGTGAACAAAACCCACAGTTCCTTGGATCTTAAACTAATGAAGAAATTAAAAGCCAAGGAACCTTACTGTCTTGTTCATAATCTGGACTGACAAGATTTCCAGATATCTGACTACATTCTTGAAGTAAGCTCATGGATTTAAAATTTGCAAAGACCATTATTGGAGAATACTTAAATTGTTAGATCTTTTGAAACTTTTTTTAAAAGCATTGGAATACATCTGAAGACTAYGTGATGCTCGAGCATCAGTTTTCCACTTTTGAACAAATTTAATGGGGGATTCTAAAACTTCATTATTTTGAGGCTGGACTGAGTATTTATTATTAAAATGAATAATCATCTGGTGGGTTGGAATATCAGTAGATAGAAAGTCTGAGTATTTCCATTATTCATCCCATCTAGTACATTCGATTACCATTTCCATCATTCCAGTTAATGTTACCTTGTCTGTAAAGGGAGAGGCTGTATTATTACAAATTCATTAACAGAATCCACATTATGCAATTAAAGATATTGCTATCCTGTAGGAGGTTTTTATTTGGGTATAAAATATTTGCAGTCAATAGCAAATACATGAAAATGGAAGGCATAAATCTACACGAATTGGCTGCATTTTGGGTAGAAGAGCTGGAAGTACATTGTATTTGAATAGTCCTCAGATTACATCTTTTCCACTTCATCTCCATTCTACATTTTATGGTCCCATTTTTGCTACTATTAAATACAGCTAAATCTAGATGAAAGAAGAACAAAAGATAATGTGGCTTTGTTGGAAATAAATACTATTTGCTGATTCACTGATGTAATAAACTTTTTTAAATGACCATTTTGAATACTTCCTTTTGTGAAAATGTGGAATGCTGCTTTGAAGATGAAACAAAAATAAAGGAGCTGTGCAACCACAACAATTGAAGGGGGAAAAAGAAAAGAGGAAAATAAAAGTTGAAGACACAGCATCCCTAGGAGCACTGCCACGGTAACTGTGCTTGCATGGGATACTGGCAGGGTATTCCTGGGTCCTGGTGTAGCTTTATCTCATACCAGCAAAACTCTGAGCATGTTTCTGCAGAAAGGAGGGATTGTTTTTTGGGGTTTTTTCAGTATAATGGCATTTGCAGTGTGAAATGAGGATTACACCTATTCTCTCTATTGGCCAAAGTTTGTAGTGTAGACATGGCTTAAGTGTTAAGCCATGATGTAACTTATAAAAACATAAGTTGTTATTCTATAAATTAAGACCTTGTATRTCCTTGAACTGAAAAGCTTGGTATRTGTAACAAAAATTAAATGCAAAAAAAATCGGAACGTGCAGCAGTACTAATTATTTAGCAACAGGAAAATAATCCCTTATTTCTGCAAGCTACTAGAAGTAAAGCACAGTAGTTGGAGGAATGGATACAGCAATCAGTTGAGTAACATTGCCATGAACTGCCTGCTTGAAACCATTCCAGCTACCTTGGTCATCTTTGCAGCCAATCAGGAACTGATGCACAAACATCATGACACCAGTTTCCTGAGACACTTACTCTGGTAGAAAATTG
Source organism: Malurus melanocephalus (assembly GCF_030028575.1). Classification (NCBI taxonomy): domain Eukaryota; kingdom Metazoa; phylum Chordata; class Aves; order Passeriformes; family Maluridae; genus Malurus; species Malurus melanocephalus. Next base: position 2,105,700 of record NW_026623309.1, read on the forward strand.
GATTCCTGAACAGCAAGCTATTGATGATGGTGTAATAAGAAAAATAGCTGCTTTAAGGATGTTTATCCATGGGGATATTTGCTGGTCRTGATTTTTATGCCCCTCTACAGTTGTTTTTCAGTGGCATAAAAAGCCCAGGGAAAATTGCTCAATGAAGAACCTCTGTTTTAGACTACTTATGCCACCAGTCCGTATATTTAAAATCATGTTAATTATGAGAAATGTGGTTTTTTTAAGTGTTTATTACTGAATATTACCTAAGAAAAAAAGATTGTTCCAATGTCCCAGGTATTTGATTCTGTATTACTCTGGCTTTTCGGGTCTTACTGCAGACTGTTTAAACGATGCTGTTAAAGCAGATGACATGTACTCCAGACAAGACTGTTTTCTTCCTGAACTGGTACTTAAAGGCACTTACTTATTCTGCTGTTTTTGTATACCCTATAGAGGATTTGGTACAGAAAAATATACCAACAAAACTGGAGTTACTACTGAAGATTTTATATTGTGAACGTGTTTCTTTCCTTGTGTTTATTTTACCGCACTATAAACCTGACAAGATACTACTTTTCCTCTMAAGAAATTCTAGAAAGGATTCTAGTCTTAATATAAAATCGAAATTGATGCTAACAAACCCGAAATCTGTTGTCTCTGTATACATAACTTTTAATAAYACATATCCTTTCATTGGCTTTCCTTCCTGAAAATTATCATCTTCCTTCCACCATAAATTTTTCTACATCTCCCCTCAGTTCCACACATCCAAAAAAGTCCACGTACTTCTGAATAAGAGATTCTGACATTGACATCAAATAGTCTGGAGGAACAGAAGACAGGAACTGGAACTTGAATAACTTTAAACCTCAAAGATCTCTTCACAGCRGAAAAAATTGCTACTTGTCCAACCATTTTGCTGTGTGAAAATACAAAATTAGGCACATAAAGAAACACCTTCTTAAGTARTGAGGTAGAATGTCTTGCAGTTTTTTTTAAATCTTAGCATTTAAATAAGTGACACAAATAATTTAAAGAAAAATATGTATTTTTATSATCCAAAAAGTTAAATTGAGAGCTACAACAGAACACTTTACAGYAATAACACRAATCAAAGTAACAAACCTAATTTCTTTGTAGGAGCAACTGTAAATTTATGACATTGCTAAATTAAAAGTGCACTCTTTTATAGTTTATATTCATTGCATGCTGTATTAAGCAGAAATACTCAGAGATTAACTTAATTTTTTCAAGACAGCTCTGTTAGCTATGCCAAGTACCTTTGAAGAGAAAATTAAAATCAGTTAAACCACATTTAGTAAAATTCAGTCATGTCAGACCTAAAATKGTTAAGAAAAATGCACTTGGATGAGAGTGATACGTGAAAAACTTGAGTCACTAATAATAGTCCCTTTAGTTTTATCCYATTAATGCTATATTGACCCAGTAAAGTCAGTCTTCAAACACGCTGTTCAATCACAAGACTAGCCTGGGTCATTTTCAGAGAGATGTTCCAGTCACCTGGCTCTTTCTATTTTATTTTAACATGTCACACTRCATAAAGCAGTTTGTCAAGACATTAGGATATTTTATTTTCTTTCTCTTTGCACTGGCCACACTAATGAAGCAACAAATTTTGTTGGAAAACAGCTGATGAGAAGGAATAAAACCATAAATAGAAAGGCAAAGAATAGGGAAAAAAACTAGAGTAGAGCGAATGACTAAGACTCCTAATTTCATGCATATTTAAACCCTGGTTATGCATAGTTGTGTTACCCAGATAGCAGCTTACCTGTATGATGAATGCAGACAAGCCAAAGCTGCCAGGGCACACACAGCACTGTGAAAATGAGACCAGAATAATTCCAGGCTAGATTTKATCTCAGAACGATGTATTTATCCAGCATGGAACTCAATGGAATAAGCATTCCRCAATTAAGCTACTTCCCTGTAGTCAGTCAATGCATGTCTAAACTGAACAGGAGATGCAGCAGTTCTGCCTTTATTAGTCACACATCAGGAAGAAAAGGTTTGACATGTGGTAATCAGCGGTTGCCCCARCAGCAGTGACCTGGAAACACTGAAGTTCAAGACATAGAGTGTATGAGGAAGATGAGCAGCAGAAAATATTCCCTAGAGTCCATAAGACAGAATGGTTTGATCAGAGAACCAGTGGGCAGGATCCCATGGGAGGCAACTCYGAAGGGCAAAGGTGCTGAGGAAAGCTGGCAGCAGGTCCTTAAGGACAACCTCCTCCAATCACACAAACATTCCCTCCTGATGTCAGGAAAACAGGTACTGTGTATCAGGAGACTGGCCTGGTTTAAACAAGGAATTTATGACAGCACTCCAGTGCAAAAGGACAGTAACACAGCAAGCAAAATCAGGGAGAGTATTCAAACAAGGACTCTGAAGACATGACTCAAATCTTCCTAAACATGATAGTGTGGTGGGTGGCCAACCAGATAGGTCACCACTGTTTGGGWAGCAGGGCTTGGAGGGCAGAGATAATGGCTTATACTCGACCTGAAGGCCAGCAACAAATGGGAGTACTGCTGGGATTTATCCAGGGACATGTTCTATTTAATATCTCTATCAATAATCTGAGGCATGGTCACATCAAGTTTGCAGTGGGCATCAAACTTGGGACCAGTCATTACCCTTATGTATAGAGGGAYCTGGACAGGCTGCAAAGATTTGGCAACACTACCCTGTCAATTCTCAACAAAGGCAAATGCAAACCTTCATTAGGGAAGGAGCAGCCCCTTGCGGCAACACGGGTTGCGGAATGACTGCCTGRGAACCGCTCTGCTGGAAGGCGCCCGGGGAACAAACACGAGATACCCCTGGAGGCAAAGGGRGCCAGCAGTATCTGGGGCTGGACCAGGAAAGCACCATCAATGAAATAAGGCGAGTAGGAAAAAGCCTTTTTCATCGTGAGGACACGGCACACCGAGCAACCCGGCCTGACCACCGGCTGGCTCTGTGCCGAAGCGGGATGGACTGACGGCCCCCGGCGCCCTGCTCCCAGCTGGGTTAGCCCGTGACCCTGCTGAGGCAAAGCTCCCTGCCAGGTCAGGACGGGCCCGCCGCCCCCCGCAACCCGAGCACCGCCGCCGCCAACCCGCGCCTGCGGCCGAGAGCAGGAGCGGAAAGCAGCGGCAACACGGCGATCTCCGACACCGCCCCCCAGCCGTGCCCGCCCCTCCGCGCTCGCCCCGCCCCGGACGAGCCCCGCCGTGCCCCGGAAAGCGGCGCTGGCGCAGGCGCGGAGGCCGCACGTGGCACCGGTGGGACCATGGCGAGCGGGAAGGAGCGCAAGGAGCACCTGGACCGTGCCCAGGTAGCGCGGGGAGCCGGCCGGGAGCTGCGCTGAGCCGGGTGGGCGGGAGAGCGGCGGAGCTGGGCTTGACCTGCGGCCGCTGCCGCTGTGSTGCCGTTGCAGGTGAAGAAGGCGGTGGAGGCACTCGTGGCTTTCGCCAGAAGGAAGGCCAGGAAAGCCGCGCTACTCCTCAGCGAGGGCGAGAGCGTCCATCTYCTGGTGACGGTCTGGAAGGTCCCACGGGAGGCAAAAGTCATCAGAATGTAAGAAATTCGTACCCGGCCGCGTGGTTACAGGGGTTGCTCGTGTCCTTTGGCTTGTAAAAAAGCACTTTGCAGATTTTGAGCGTAAGGGATTTGACTGCCACGACCCTGTCCTGGCAGCTTCCCTGCCGTGACCAAGAACTGCCGGGTCAGAACCCTCTTTACCCCTACTTTTGGTATAACTGGAACCTGGGCTGTGCCAGCTTTTTGCCCATTTAATATTGATTCTGTGACTCTCTTGTTACAGGGTATGTGCCTTTCACTCCTTAAGCTCGAGAAAATAAATCGGCTTCTTTGTCTTGATCTGCCACCACAAAATCATTGCTTCTTTTTTCTTGTGATAATCAAACCTGAATATTAGTTAGAAGTGTCCCTTTAAAATTGAGAAATATGTTGAGAAAGTTTACATCAATTTATCAGGGCTCCAGTGTTACAAAGTTTTGTCTAATGACTGGATGCCCCCATGGCATAAAAGGAGGAGCATGAAGGATCCTCTTCCCGGGCACCTGTGGTAACGACTGTTGGCAGGACAGAGGATTCAGTGTTGGATCTGGATTGAGCCCTGGTATTTCAGAGTTTTACTTTTACAGTTCTGTATGCTTATAAAGTATAGACTCCACTGAGGATATTTAGTAGTTAAGAGAATCAAAATACAGGCAGTTCTCTGTTGTTAAAGGGTACTGATCTCTCAGTGTAGTCCTAGTTCTGGAAAAAACTTCTTTCTCTTATTAGACATTCTTTATGCAACTCATATTCTCATTGTAGACCACTGCCCCATGGCATTCGACCAGATACAGCTGAGGTTTGCCTGTTCACAAAGGATGAACCAAATTTATCAGCAGAACAGACTGAAAATCTCTACAAGAAACGTTTAATCCAGAATGGGGTCAGAAGTATTAGCCGGGTAAGARAGATCTGTGCAGTTCTAAGAAGCATTTCAGGCTGTGTTTTCAGCAGTGGGGAACTAAATTGGTACTTGCATTGCAGATTATCTCATACAAAACGCTCAAAAAGGAGTATAAAATGTTTGAAGCAAAGCGGCGCCTCCTGAACAGTTTTGATCTCTTTCTGTCTGATGACCGAATTAGAAGGCTCTTGCCCTCCCATCTAGGAAAACATTTCTATGAAAAGAAAAAGTAGGTCTTTAAACTTTTTTATTCCATTTTTGCATTATCTTTTTTAATATCAGATCCCCTTAGTAAAGGGGGGGTTGGTTTTGTTTTGGGTTTTCTAATGATTTTTTTTTTTTTTACTCCTCTCCATTTCTTTTTTAGGGCACCTTTATCTGTAAACCTGAAAGCCAAAAATCTTGCTAAGGAAATAGAAAAACATATCCAAGGGACAATACTCCCAGTTAACAACAAAGGGTGCTGTTAGTAAGTACAAATAGATTAATACGTCACTTGAAGGATGGCTGTTCATTCTATGTAGGAATTTTATGTGAGTTATTTTTATTCCCTTAATTTGTGAATAAAAGATGTTAAGGGTCATTATTCCAAATAGGGGCCATTTTGAACCTTAATCTGTATAATTAAATCAGTAGTTCTCCTTAAGAAGTTTTACTGTAATTTTTTTTCTCTTTTTYCTTTTATCTAAGAAATTTCTAGGCATCTGTCACTGTCAAAGAGYATGTACAATCTTCGTCTTAATCTAATTTAACAATAATATTTCCTATTTCCAAAATACTATATTCTAATAAGATTTTTTAAATCTATTGAGTATCTAAAAGGATCTAAATTGGTAATATGCTTTCTAATGTAAGGCAGAAGTTGCATATCCAAMTATGGAAAGATGAATTCAGGTGAATCTATTCTAACTGTTAATCCCAGAAGATTTCTGCAATAACTGTCCGTCCTTCATGAATGCTAAGATAATTGCATATAAGTGGGCTTTTTGCATTTCTGGACRTGCCTACATACAAGTAACTTGAAAGAAGTTTATTTGCCCACATATAAATGTTATCCTTCTCTCCTTTCAGTACAACGCGTATAGGTCACACTGCGATGAAAGTGGATGAGATTCTTGAGAATATCATTGCAGCAGCAAAAGTGATTGATGACAAGTTACCTAAGGTACTGCTGACTGAATGCATTACAAATAAGTCCATGCTTCAACCTTATTTTTATATAATATACTGGGTTTGTTTTTGCAGAAATGGAAAAATGTAAAAATTATTCACCTCAAAACACTTAAATCAGTTGCACTTCCAATATATACTGCAAATATGTCCAGCCTGGATGAGCTTGACAAACAGCCATCTCTCAAGAAAAACAAAGTAAAGGTAAACAAAATTTCAAACTTTGCATAAATTAAATTGGTGCAGCTAGTTCTTTGTCTTCCTTTTATGCATTGTAGTGTTGGGTCCCAATGTACTAGCAGTTGATCCCAGAATCTATGGCTAAAACTGGTCAGACACCCCTCCCTCAGCACTTCAAATCCTCAGTAACATTAATGAAATTAAGGTAACTCCCTTATAGGTTGTAAAGCAAACTGGAAATAGAATGTTTCTACACCTAAACTGAAGGGAGCTGAGATTCATTTSTAGAGGTTTGCTTGTACTGTTAATCCCTATTTGCCTTCTGAAAATACACTCATGAACATATATGTGGGTTCAGATTATGCATCTAWTTATTTGTTGGTTAATCAGTGGTATCTGAATAATTCTGAGGCTCATGTGTTGGTGTGTATAGGGGGAGCTCATACTTATTTAAAAAAATAATAATTTGCTATTCCTTTGTACCAAGTTCTGCTTATGTTCATTTGTCTGAAATAAATTTGGACCATGAACATTCAAGTTAGAGACTGTAAGCTTGACATTACTATAGTTATGAGTTATTTATAATAACCTGCATGCAATGCATTTTTTCATATTTTACATATGGTTGATCTGGTCGATCAGTCCAGGTTTATTGAATAAGAATCTTTARTTTAGTGTTGCTACACCATCTAATTTATAACCACATTAAAACAATTATTATACATTTTAAAATCTTATGGGATGTACTTCTGATTAATTCTAGAAGGCAAAACGCAAGAAAGTGAAGAAGACAGGTAAAAAACAGAATTCAAATCCAGTCACTGTGACAAAAGAAAGTAAAGCTGCTGYTGGTACCCAGGAGCCTGTGGTAAAAGAAAAAGTAGAAATAGTCCAAGAACCAGCTGATCAAGATGATGAGGAAATTCCACAACTGGTGCCCATAGAAACAATGAGCTCAGCTGACCTGAAGGTAAKTTGTTTTATAATATTGAGAAACCTGCATTTCAGTTAAAACTATAGATTTGGAACTGTTCAATTATTCATTGCTCCTCASGGAACAATATGTGTTAGAACACTTCTGGTAGACTAGGAAGCAGTTTCGTGGGTAAAAAGCATTTGTCATTTGTAATGATTTTCACTGATCTTTCTTGAAAAACAGGGAGTATGTACATTTTGTGGAAGAGTAATTTCTTTGTTTGTGTTAAATACAGAAAAAGGAACCAAGTTCAGAAAAAGGTGACAACTTGGGCAAGAAAACACACCTCCGTAAGAGAAAGAAACAATCTCTCGTGGACACTCCAAACTCAAWACCTGAGATTACAGAAGAGTGTGCAGACTTGGAGATGGCACCAAAAGAGAAAAAAGCCAAGCAGGTCAGAAAGCCAAAGGAAGCAATGAAAGAAAAAGACACGAAAAAGACTCCAAAAAAACCTGAAGCAAAGTCTTTTGCAACACCTAAAGCTGGCAAGTCAAAACAGTCAGCCAGGAAACCACYGAAGCAGGCACCCAAAAAGGTGGGTGTGCCACAGTCAGCGTGAACGTTGTCTTCTGTAACACATTTTATATCATTATTCAGTGGTGTATTTTCAGTAAACAAATTTATTGATGAAGTAAAATACCTTCTATAGAAATCTGATCCCAAGAACGTTTTTTTTCACCAAGATCTGTTATGATTCATTTGTTTCCATCTAATTTACAAGCTGGTACAAATAACCTCACTGTCTTAATGGCCTCATCACCTTTTATCTTGTCCTGGCCCAAACCAAAAATRCTTAAATATTTCTTGTGTCAAAGGGCAGAGAGGTCCTGTTCCAGGGAGAAGAGGCTGAGAAGTATTTTTATAAGTGATGTCTTTCAGRAGTAAGAAGCATGCATGCCATGGGCAGCAATCTACATGAGATTTTAAAGGTGAAATGGCTGCTACTATTTTTTAAAGAATTATTCAATATAATAAAGACAGGTTCMCATCTGTTGGTTGTACTGCAGAATATTTAAGTTAGCAGCCTGAGACCAAGCCAAGCATTTTAATTTTTAGCTGTTTTTACCTAGGATATTGGAGAGTTAAAAAGGCACAAGACAATTTTGATTTAACCATATATACTTTACCACATCAACCAAAATCTGACCTTCAGCTTTGGGCTTTATTTCTGCTACCAGCGGAACTCTGCTTGATAGTCACAGCACCATTGTTCTTCTCGCCAAGAAAAGCCAAAGGCTTTGTGAATTCCAGTTGTGCCAGCTAAGCAAGCTCTCCCTGTAAAGGCATGGAGTATCGCTTCCAAGGAGGTCTCAGCTCCCAAATGCCTTCGGTCGCTACAGATCAGCCTTGGAGCCCCAGCGCTGCGGAGCCGCTGAGGGCGGCGTGTGCCGGCCTTCCTCTGCGGCAGCTGCGGGGGGAGAGGGGCGGCCAATGCCCGCCCTCAGCTGGGGAGAAGGGCGGCCTGAGTGTGCCCTCGGGTGAGGGGGGAGAGGGGTGGAGTGTGCCCTCGGGTGAGGGGGGAGAGGGGCGGCCTGGGTGCGCCTTCAGCTGTGAGGGGACAGGGGCGGCCTGGGCGCTCCCTCCGGTGCGGGGGGAGAGGAGCGATCTGGGTGCTCCCTAAGGTGCGGAGGGCGTATCCTGGGCGTTCCCTCAGGAGTTTTGGGGCGTGTCCTGGGCGTTCCCTCAGGAGTTTTGGGGCGTGTCCTGGGCGTTCCCTCAGGAGTTTGGGGGCGTGTCCTGGGTGTTCCCTCAGGAGTTTTGGGGGCGTGTCCTGGGCGTTCCCTCAGGAGTTTGGGGGCGTGTCCTAGGCGCGCCCTCAGGTGGGGGCGTGGTCTCCACCTGCCCTCAGGTGAAGGGCGTGGCCCGGCCCTGCCCTCAGGTGGGCGCCGCCCTCGCGCCGCTGCCGCCTCCCCTCAGGTGCGCGCGGCCCGAGGCGGCGGTGGCGCCGCTCCCGATGGCGGCCCCGGGCGGGCTGGGCCGTTGCGTGGCCGCCTTCTGGCTGGCGCTGGCCTTCGACGCGCTGGGGCTGGCCGTGCTGCTGGCCGGCGTGTTCGCCGACGTGTTCTTCTCCGACCTGCTCATCTACGCGGGCGGCATCGGCATCTTCCTCAGCCTCGTCTGGTGGGTSTTCTGGTACGCGGGCAACCTGGAGGTGCCGCCCGAAGAGCTGCGGGACGATGTGGGGCTGTCGCCGCCCAAGGGCCGCGGGGACACGCTGCTGCGGCGGCTGGTGAACGGCCTCAGCCTCCGCCTGACGGCCGCGCTTGCCCCCGGCCGCCCCGCGGAGATGGAGCTGCAGCGCGTCCCGGGGCCCCGCGGCCGCCGCGCCGACCCCGGCAGGTGAGAGCCCGGGACGGGATAGCGACCCTGTGGACTTTGACTTTGGCTAGAGCCTGGGAGAGCTCTCTTGCCCGAAATTCAGTATAACACTTGCCATGTTAAACCACCTGCTGGCAGCTGACGCTTCTTGAAGTAGTGGGGAATCTTTCTGAGCTCAGGCGGTAAAAACAAAAACGAGTGGCAAAGTTTGCACAAATGTGATTAGGCAGGGAAGGCACTTTCTGTAGCCATGTAAGAACGGAAAAGGTGAGCAGGTGTAAAGCCCAGTGAGTGYCGTGGAGCTGGCGAGCAGAAAGCAGCCCAGGAGCCGTGGGATTCTAAAATGGTCCTAACAGTAGTTAAATGCTGCCAGAAAAAGCCATTAACCGCTGCACTGCATGAGCTCTTGGGAGGGGAATCCCCCCTTTAGCACGATGAAATGCTGCTTCCTGAGAGAAAAAGGTGAAATGCTGACTGGTATTTAACTTGGGGGCAGAGTTGTAGGTAATAGGTTGAAACTCATAAATGCAATCATTTGTTAAACTACTTGTCTTGAACCTCAGTCATCTGGAAAAGATATGATAATGTCCAATGTGCAAGGGAAGTGTCTAGGTCCTATTTCAAAGCATGGTTGAAGATCATCAAGCTTTTCAAAGTACCCTTAATATGTTCATTTATATGGCATGTTCATTTAGGAAGAAAGGCATGCTTAATGCCTTGAAAATGTGTGTGGGGAAAAATGTCAAGCTTTTACTTCACTATGTAAAATCCTTTATTGAAGGAACTGTAAACACAATTTCACACCAAGTGTTTGAACTGTTCAAGGTTCTAAACATCTCCCTGTTATGATTCACTATGTACAAGATCAGCTTTTCCTGCTGTTCACTGAAACTAAATTCTGAAGATACTATTGATTAAGAAAAGTTTGTGTAGAAATCATCTTCTTTCATGAAAGCTACATAATCTTTTTTGAGAGGAAGTTTTAACAATAGGGAGATTGAGTATAGATAATTATTGCTTAACAGAAAACTCGCAGGAGGCAGAAAAGAATAGCAATACAACTTTCAAAGATTTGTTACTGCTGTTTAGTTTATTATTAACTACACCTGCAATTAGAAAACAGCCTGGTGGAAATGAGTCATTCTCTTTTCAGACTTTTTTTTTTTTAATGGTCGAAAACTGACGGGTCCATATTTGCAGGGAAAGATTTGGATTTATAAATGACTTTGCCTAACTTTTTCATCTAAAGATCACRGCAAGTGCAGGTATTAAGTTCAGCAGATAATCTATCTCTGTAGATGGTCCTACTTGCACTATATGTACATGGACRTGTATTCTGTTGTAATGAACTTCTAGCAGTGAAAGTTATCCATTATTTTGAAATATTTCAAGTCTTATTCCTGAATCTAATTAGCTTTATTATACCTACTTATRAAGGTAGCTATATATAGTGCTTTAGTACAAGTTATCCCAAGTAAATAGCAGCTTCTGTTGCCACAGTAAACAAACTTCAGTAATGGCAATTCAGACGGAACCAAAACAGAGGGAGTGTATAAGAGTTATGTTACGTATTGTAACATAAACTCTATGATTCTACTTGCAAGGTGAAATAAAGGATAACAMATGGTTTCACCTTCAAAGATAATTCAGAGTTCCCTTTTGAAGTAAGTTCATCCRAAGTACCTTAGACCTTCTCGTAAACTACTGCCTGAATCAGGTCATTCCTTGCTGATAGACCAAATCCTCTCCCCATCTGAAGATATTTATGAACTTAACCGAACAGGTTGAACATGTTTGGTCAGATACTGTCTGGATGAGGAGGGAAAAAAACACCAGCACCACACACACACAAACMAAAAAAAAAAAAAAAATCAACCAACCAACCAAAAAAAACCCAAATAACCAAAAACACCCCTCACTGTACTGGCCATTTGGAAATGTTCTCAAGCATTAACTTTTTTAAGTTATTAAAGGAACTCTATATGTTGTTCTCATTTCCCATCTTAAAAATTTTATAGTAGAGAAGGGTGAGAGTTCTCAAGATATGGAATGCTTCTATTAAAGGAATAACAGATAGATTAGATCCTCAAGCCTGAAGAGATGCAGAGTATAACGTGTTCTAGCAATCTATACAGCCAGTATGGGAAAGGTATGTAGTGCCAGCATCCCAAAGCAAATTGTCATGTGCTRTGTAATTGAAGTGAGGGATTATTTGACATGGGACAGTGGGACAGAAAAATATTTACTGGCTCAAAAATTCAAAGGAAAAAGCAGAAGAGATATAAAGATAATATGTTTGTCTCAGGAAGACCTGGGGCATAATGGCAGTTGAGATGATATTCTGAGGAGGCATGACTCRTGTGCCATATTCTTATGCTTTTATTGAGATATCACACAATTGGGCACTATTGCAGATGGGCTGGTGACTTGAAGTATCTTTCCTTTGGGTCCCAAGTGGCTCTGAAACATGAGGAAAAGTACTTTGAAAATTAACTTCAAATAGCAGTTTGGAATTTTTTATGACCGTTTGTTCTATTTGGAATAACCATTTCTTAATGCATTACCTTCAGGATCTGTTGAAGACATGACTATTGATGCCCCCAAAAATGGGGGAACTGCAACAAATTTTGGAAAGAGAATTCCCTACTCAAAGCAGTTGGATTTTCTCACTGTGGAATAATTTCTGCAACCAATGTGGAYTCTCCATAAAATGGACATGTGGAGCCATATCTCTGCCAAACGCACCCATTTCAGTGTTGGACTGGATATGCTTTGAAATGATGAAGAAARATCCCACAAAATCTCTTTAAGAACTGAGAATGAAAGAATTGAACCTGATTTTGCTGAAAAATCCCTGCAGCTTGTCATATAGTTGGTTTTATTGTTTTGTTTCATCTTAATTATTATTTTTAATAACCTCGAAGGTTTGGATAAAAAGCTCTTGCACAATGAAAAGCTCTTGCACTGTTTTTTACCAAGGTCTGGAAGTTAAACTTACTGTGAATTTTTATAATGCCAGTGCAATACTTTTGTTTGTAAGGGTGCTTTTAAAATGTCTATATTAAACTATTGATGCAAAGCTGCAAATGTAGTAGAAGTTGTCTATAGTGTAAATAAATAATTTACAGTGTCTCTTGTAAAGTTTGTTATTCTGAAAAAACCTGCAATTTGAGATTTTGTAAGTAGACAAATCAGTTTTAGTCCAGTGGTGTTGGAAATTATTTTCGTAATGCTGAAACATTTGAGGGAGAGAACATGACCAAAAGAAACCCTATTGGCTAACAAGTACTCCAAGGCTTTATAAAATGTTAACAAAGAGTACCTGGAAAAAGATTTATATTAGTGCTAATAATACCTAAAGTTCTTGTGTGGAGAAATTTCTCATGAGTTCCTCTGGTTTTGAACTAACACTAAAAGTTTGATCCCACCATCAGCAAATACTGGTAGGTCTTAAAATTTCAATGCACAATTGTTCTGTGCCACACCTCATTGAATACTAAAGGTGGAATTAAGGAAAATATTTACCAAGAACACTGTGGCTGTACTTCCTTGTGAACTCTTGAAATGTCTTTCAGTGTAGTCTGTACATTACTGGAGTAACTTCTTTTCTGTGCAAATTCTCATTTTTAAATGTTTTCCAAATGCTCTTTTTTTAAACAAATTTAGAAGAACGTTAAACTTGAAGGTCTGTAATGGGATTTCTCCTTTACTAACTGCAGTTTTTAGGAGGTGTATGCAATTTGTTTCCGCCTTTTAATGGAACTGCAATGTGACACCACTGTGGTGTTACAATAGTCTGATTAWAAAAACCAAACAAACCAAACAAGCTCCTCCCTTAAAACCTGTAGATCAGTTTTCATTTACAAGATTTTTTTTTTTCATTTAATTGTTCTAAACAGAGAGAGCTGCCTTTTCTGATTCCCCATAGTTTCACTTATGAAGTGAATGATGAGACACAGTGATCAATATGTGGAATGATTGATTAGTAGCAGCGATAAATTAAGCTAAAACTTTTATATACAGTTTGCATACTTAGTCTGGTGAAAACCAAAATTTTCTATTCAAGTGTTGCGATATAATTACTGGAGTGAATTGAGCAGGGCTTTGCATTCATTGTATATTACAATGTAATGAACCTTAAATCCAGTATCAGTACTTTGTAATTGTTGCATAAAATGGAATGCAACTTCACTCAAAAATTGTGTGGGATTCCAACTAGTTTACTAGTATGAACAGTATATATGTTTTAAAAATTAAATATAGGAGTTGATCGATCAGTTAATGAGGATGTTAAGCACAGAGAAGCACTAAAGCCCTGGGTTACTGGGATGGTGTGTCCAAACAATGAGAGACAGTACTTACTGCGGAGCAATGATACTATTATAAGTATTTTAACTATTTTCTTTTTGAAAATGTATCCAGTTAATGCTTTCATGCAATCAGTTTGCCTTCTGAATCAGGAAGGCTAATACTAAATAGAAACTGGGAATCATCCGCAGTTAAACATTAACAAATATTTAACACTATTTTAGTTTCATGATATCCTTATCAGCCGTGCTCAATGTAGCACAAAGTCCATTCAAAGAACTTTTACGCTGTTTAGGACTGCTAGCTTTTATGTGAACAGAGTTGTACAGCTAAAATTATAATCCGTTTAGACACTCAGGACAGTCCTATGYATTCTGTTAAAAAACTTAGCCAAAATCACAAAGAACCAAACTAGTCTCAAAGTGTGAGTACCGGAGGCTTTTAAAATCTGACTAAGCCTTAAAAAGGCTCAAAATGTCATTCCACTGAAGGAAAAATGCCAATCCCCTAATTCTAACTATGTAGAGAGATTAAATGCTTGTTAGACATTAAATATGGACTGCATCTAATGGAAGTTTTCATGTGGTATATAGTGTCTACTTAAATGGGAACATCTTAATAAGGGAGAGATTAAATTATTAGTATCTCCTACAAAAATCTGTTTGAAGTGACTTCTCAGAGTGAGAGCTGCTGGGAGGGACATGAGGATTACAGTAGCAGGTTTTATAGAGAATAAGCACAAGTGTATAGCAAATTGAGTGCACTAAGGTCAAATAATRGCGCGTGGTGCTGTAACCAGTTTGTGTGAATTGGTGAAATAAATGTTACATATTGAGCCAAAGTAAGTTTTGAGAAGATTGGACTTTACTGAAGAACTACACAGGAAATGCAAGTCTCTGTTCATRCCTTCTCAGACTGATCTAACAGTAGTATTTGTGTGTGTGTACATTTTTTTTCGAGAGGAAAAGCAGTTACCAGCTCAGAGACAGAAAAATCCGTAACACATTTTATTTAATGACAGGTGCTTTAATATCGACCCAGCCTACACAGAGAGGATGAAAACATTCAGAAATTTTTCTTGAAGCTCCTGTGCCTGTTTTAGCAAATCCATTATTGCTTCCCGAGGTCAAACTCTGCTTTGTTTAGAGCAGAGTCTTGTCTCTCTTTAATTTCAACTAAGCTGTTTGGACCATTTGGCTTATTCCTCCGTATTGCAGTTTTTAGCTGATAACCCTTCCTTGTCCTGGCTAGCCGTGCCCTTGGTGTCATTTGTGCTATGAGGGCCCGTTCGGGGGGACCTGACCGAGGGGTCGGGGAGCACTCGCTTGTGAACGAACCGGGGATGGGATCGCTGAGGATAAATGTGGAATTCTGCGATCTGCGGTCGGCTCACGCACCGCGGGACACTGGGAGTGCTACCGGGAGCCAGTGTCAACCGGAACGGTGACGATGTAGAGCTTCCCGCTCCTCTAACGCGGCTCCATCCCCGCGTAGCGCTGCGGTAAACGCCCTGTCCGTGCCCTGCCCGGCTCGGCCGGTCCGCACCGCGGCGGGCGGGGGCAGCGCCGGGGCCGCTCCATGCCGGCGCTCCCTCCCGCCGCTCGGCGGGGCCGCTCAGTCGCAGTCCGCCCGGCGGTGAAGCTCGGCGGTGCGAGGGGCGGGCTGCCCGGCGCTGTTCCCGCCCCGCTCAGTCGCAGTCCGCCCGGCGGTGCAGCTCAG